>NW_016806491.1:260627-350861 GCF_001698545.2 Rhinopithecus bieti
AAACTCAATTTTAGATCTTTCCTGCTTTCTCTTGTGGGCATTTAGTGCTATAAATTTCCCTCTACACACTGCTTTAAATGTGTCCCAGAGATTCTGGTATGTTGTGTCTTTGTTCTCATTGGTTTCAAAGAACATCTTTATTTTTGCCTTCATTTCGTTATGTACCCAGTAGTCATTCAGGAGCAGGTTGTTCAGTTTCCATGTAGTTGAGTGGTTTTGAGTGAGTTTCTTAATCCTGAGTTCTAGTTTGATTGCACTGTGGTCTGAGAGAGAGTTTGTTATAATTTCTGTTCTTTTACATTTGCTGAGGAGTGCTTTACTTCCAACAATGTGGTCACTTTTGGAATAAGAGCGCTGTGGTGCTGAGAAGAATGTATATTCTGTTGATTTGGGGTGGAGAGTTCTGTAGATGTCTATTAGGTCCCCTCGGTGCAGAGATGAGTTCAATTCCTGTATATCCTTGTTAACTTTCATGTTATCTCAAAGCTATTATAGTGATTTTTTTCAATGATTTTTTTTTTTTAAGGAGAAGGCTTACATGGATCCTTTTTCTGCCCACTCTTAGATTTGTCAGTATCCCCCTGCTGGTTTATTTTATTTTATTTTTTTTTGAGATTGATCTCACTCTCTCACCCAGGCTGGAGTGCAGTGACACCATCTCAGCTGACTACAGCCTCTGCCTCCCAGGTTCAAGCGATTCTCCTGCCTCGGCCTAGCAAGTAGATGAAATTACAGGCCCATGCCACCACACACGGCTAATTTTTGTATTTTTAGTAGAGACAGGACTTCACCATATTGGCCTGACTGGTCTCGAACTCCTGACCTTGGGTGATCCGCTCACCTTGACCTCCCAAAGTGCTGGGATTACAGGCGTGAGTCACTGTGCCCGGCCTCCCTGCTGGTTTAAATGGACTCTCACTGTCCAGTTCATGTCCATGTTTCTCCTATTTGTATCTTTGATTAAATCTAGAATGAGCCTTTGGTTATGAGAAAATGTATCAGAGAGAGAGAAAGAGACATACGTGTGTGTGTGTGTGTGTGTGTGTGTGTGTGTGTGTGTGTGTGTTTTAAGAGTATAACAGTCATGATCTCATAGAGTATTAGGGCTGGGAGAATCTGCGAAGTCATCGCCATCACCACTCCTTATGTTTTATTGTTGCAAAGACAGAGTCTCAAAGAGGTGAAATCACTTGCTCTGATCACACAGAGTCAATCTAAGCCTAGTCCCACTCGCTTCATCCAGCTGTCCCACACTGCCTGGCTTTGCAAGACAGCAGCCGAATCTTATTAGAAGTCTGGGCAACGAGTCCTCATTCTTGGTTTAGAATTGTCTTGGAATAAATCATCCTGATTGGGGAGAGCACCAGAGAATTATAGAATCCCACAGGCTTCTCAAAGATAATTCACTTTAAACTGTTCTCCGTAAAAGCCACATAAAAATGTCCAACAAATCATAGAAAAATGAGCTCATGGAGTTAACCACAAACTTGAATAAGAATGTGTTTGTCCAGAGCTAGAAGTATGTAGAAGATGTTTTCAAAAGTGTGGCAAGTAGTAAAAATTGGGAGAAGAAAGAGACTGGAGCCTGCTTTGGTTCTTATTGTTTTTCTGGGAAAGAACGGAGAAACTAGTTAGATCCAATTCTCCTTGCCCCACCCTAATTTTCAATGTTCTCAGAATTTGTTTCTTTGAAGTTCAAGCTAATAGATTTATGGCCTCTTTAAGCAGTTGAAAACCATCACATTACACTCAAACGCACATGTTTTTTCTCATTCCAGCAGAAACATCTGAAAGTTCTGTTTAGGTATTTGCAAAGAACTAGTATGCCTCTCAGACAGCATGTAGTTTAGGCAGAACTGCTCTTGTCTAACTTATTTCATGTGACTTGCAGTGGAGGAATTGTTGAATGAAATGTTAGTGTGAGTATTCCTTAGGTGATATCATGTCTTGGGTTTAAAAATGGCAGATGGATTCAAGACAAACCTGTCCCTCTTTCTGTCTGTGTCACGCTTTGCCGTCTGTTCTCTTCCTGGCTTCACTGGAACAGCCATTTTTTTTTTTTTTTTTTAATGTATGTGCACAGTGCTAGTGTCACAGGATGACGTGGCATTCTACCAGGACTGCCTCACTGTCAGGGTAGGTCCAGTGACTCTACAAGTTCCTTTTTGAAATGGGAATCTGGTCTAGGTTTTTGCACATCTATTAGCTCCTACACATAAGTCCGAGTCTTTCTCACATGGTAGTTTCCTTGTATACTGTTTCTTTGTAGGATTTTAAAAAAAAAGAAAAAAGAAAAGAAAAATAGCATGGTTTAGTGCTCATTACTGTAGGGGCTGGCTGTTATGTTCACATTTGGTGACCACTCCTTTTTGCTGCTCCTGTGGAATTAATTTTTTTGCCTTTTTTCATCTTAATTTGTACAATTTTATGATACACCAGCCCTGGTAATAGTAAGTAGCGTTTGTAGTTATTCTGTTCATTATTATTAGCTTTGCTTAATTTTGCCAGTGATATCCCCTCTCCTTCCTAACTGTTCCGTATAGCCATTTTCTGCATCACGTTTATAGGGAGAAGGTAAAGAGTGGGCCAGGGGAGGTGCGTTTCCAGGTTGCCTTCTATGTGTAAGGCATTTTATATATTGAATCCTTATCAAAATAAACATATGAGGTAATAATTATCAGTCCCATTTTGCCAGTGTGACAGCTGAGACTGAGAAGAACTTAAATGATTTGTCAGAGATTCCACAGCTACTACTGCAATTGACAAGGATTTGAAATCAGATCTGACTCCAAAACCAGGCTCTTTCCATACTGTTACATTCACAAAGCAGCCACCAGTGTTAATAGTCCTATTTGTCCATCATAGAACTGACCCTGAAGTTTATAAAAAGAAGAAGAAGGTCAATTATGTGGATATCTCTGGAGGTAAAGAAACGCAGCTTTAGCAGTGAGCAACAACAAAACATGGCGCAGAGTCACAGTGCAGGATTGTGCTCGCGGGACTTGACTGATCACAGGAAGGAGAGCCCTGGTGGATGGGTGATGTCTGAGGAAGGGTAACTGGCCTTGGAGAAGTTCAGGAAGCTTGGGTGAAGTGACAAAAGAGAAAGAAGGAAAGAGGCAGAGCAGTAAAAACAAGGAGCAGCCAAGATAAGAAGTAGGGATGATGTGCTGGCCGTGGTAGAGTTGAGAAACAGCAGTGAAGGTGGCCGCAGACCTGGTGGCAGTGGAAAGGGTCAGAGACGATGATAGAGGTTCAGTGTATCATCCACATTCCACCAGCCATGAGACTTGAGTCAGCATATCATGTGTGCCCAGTGGATGTCTGGTGAGTGAGGAAATAAGTGGGAGGAGGGTTAATGCAAAGAGAATACAAGGCTCCTAGGAATCTTGATCATAGTAGGGCCTGCTCTTATTAGACAGAGTCTTGCTCTGTTGCCCAGGCTGGAGTGCAGTGGTGTAATCACAGCTCACTGTAGCCTGAACCTCCTGGGCTCCAGCAACCCTCCTACTCAGCTCTCGAGTGTCTGAGACCACAGGCATGTACCACCATGCCTGGCTAAGTTTTTGTGTTTTTAGGTAGAGATAGGGTTTTGTCCTGTTGGGTAGGCTGGTCTCAAGGAATCCACCCACCTCAGCCTCCCAAAGTGCTGGGATTACAGGTGCGAGCTACTGCACCAAGCCTAATGCTTTACTTTAAAGGTTGGTTGTGAACAGAATTCTGATCAATGTCAAACATTCAGTAGAACTTTGGGGAGAAGTGTAGCCGAGGGTTATTGGTGCAGAAGCATCATAATCTTCTAAAGTCTTGGTGCAGATTCTCAAAATGTGAGCGATAGATGGCAAGGTGTAGGTAACAAGAAGGGAACATTTTATGATGAAGCTAGAGATAAGGTTTTAGTTGGCTGTGTCAGGAGGGAGGACAATGATAGCAACAAGTAAAGAAAATGTTTGTAGGATGTGAAAACTACTTTGAAGAAGGAACACAAGGCTGCCTCAGTTTCATTCTCTATTCGGGAAAAAAAAATGGCTTTAGCATGCTGCCAGGGAGGTGATACTGTTGCACGGTCATGGCTCCATTGGGGGAAGAGAAAAATTAAGGCGGCAACTGAAAATTACTCTAATGTAAATCTCAGGGCCACTGCTAAGGCCTGGATCTGTTCATCCCATGTTTCCTGCCATCTACTCTGCCTGTATCTGCCATGTAGATCTCAATCACTGTTAAAGACTCAAGGCCTCAGAGACAGGGAGGCATGACCCTCCTAACTAAGTTGATGGGAAGGAATTGCCCCAGCACTGTCAGACCCTCTCCCACAGAGGCTACCTGCCCTGACCAAAGCACATGCCAGTTATTTGCACAAGGCTTCAATTCAACCAGAGCGTACCACTCTCCATTTAGACATAAATACCAACTCCTCTAGCAAAGTCCCCCTGCCTTTTGGTCAAGAAGACTGGGCACTGTGAAAAGCCTCACTCTAGAGGCTGCCATTCTGGAGATGGTCACCATTCAAATTATTCTCTGCACTGCCTGTTTCTGCTGCGTAATTATTACCATCACAGTGAAACTTGCCCATAGGTGCCTGACCACCTGAACTATACATCCCGTAATTCCAGCTCTACCAGGTGTTCCAGGCTACTCCTACCTCACTAACCCCACTGGACCAGGAAGGACTCTTCTCATCCATCCTTTTGTAAATGTCGGCCTTCATCACTCTTCATGCCTAGGTTGATACTACAAACAGGGCACTGATGTACATCATCAAAATATTTCTATACCATATTACAGAAATATTTCTAAATTAAAATGGATTAAAAGCAAAGTCATGTGTTTGAAGTGTTTGGGGGAAAATGCATTTCTAAAGAGGAATTATTTTCTTTCTTCTTCTCCCTTCCTTACATACTGAATTATATCTCAAAGCCTGAGTTTAAGATTACCTGATTTAATGTAGGTGAGGGCGTTTGGCAGCATTGAAGCTATGCTGGCAGCAGATGTACTCAATTCTGGATTTATTCAGTTCTGGTGTGTATTCCACCCAGCGGGGCCAGTTACATCTCTGCTGAGTTTACTCTTGCATTTCACTTAGATTTCCTTCCTGGTTTCTCCTTAGGACATAGATAAAAATAAGTCCTTATTTAATATTATGATTGCTACATGAGTTTTGAAGGAGGAGGAGAAGGACAAAAGATGGGGTGGGCAGAGATAATATAAAAAAGTAGAAAATATAGTCTTCTGGGAGCTGTGATAAATCTAGTTGAAGAGACAAGAAATTAACTGATTTGCATTTGAATAGCCATCAAAGCAGTAAGTGCTATAAAAGAGATCAAAAGGAGGTACTCTACTTATCACCAAGTAAGTGATCCGGATCTGGGCTGCATGTTCTCAGGAATGACCAGCGCTGTCTTCCTGGAGGAGATGTGGCTTAACTGGATCTCAGAGGGTAGCTAGACAGAAGAAGTGGGCACTTTGGGTGGGAAAAGATGACATGCAAAGACAGGGAGTGGTACACTGCAGGGCTCAAGAAGTGGTTCAGCCAGGCAGAAAGGGGAAATAGGATCAGAAAGACAGGCTGGTACAGAGTTGTTGGGGGCCATGAATACAAGCTGAGTTGTGGACTGCCCTTTTGTAAGCCCAGGAAAACCATTACAATGGCTTAATGGTGGTGTCCCTGACAGGTTGCTGGGGCACAAACCAGAGGTGGAAGACCAGTGAGAGGTTCTTGTAATGGTGTAGCCACGGTGGGGGTGGGAGGAGGAACCTGCACAAAAATGGTGACTGTAGGCGTAAAGAAACAGAGATGGACTCTGGGCACATATCAAAGGAGTAATCTGTGAGATGTTGGTGAAGACTGAATATGAATATTGGTGGGGCCGGGACAACAGAGGAACCAGAAAGATAAAATCAGAGAAGACCCGAAGGCTCCAAGTCTGGGAGCCTGAAAGTATGATTGGTAGACATAGGAAGGTGGGAGGGGTGGCGGTTATGTAACCCAGGCTGGTTCTGATGCTTGGTATATAACCCAGATTTAATCAAAGCTGTTTAGGGGGTATGACCAGCCCTGTTGCATGCTGGAAGGGTGTGTTCTGCCTTAGGAAAAAATAGATGAAGACCAAGTCAGGTTGACTTACGTAATACTACATTGCTTGCAAGTAGAAGTCGTAGCCACTTGGCAGAAGAGCATGGTTTACACTCTTTAGATGAGTCTCTAGGACTTAGCTGGCTTCCTCTCTTAACATCTGCCACATTATTGCATCCGTTTTTACTGCTACCTGATTCATAGTAGTGTGTGTTTTCATTTACTTTTTATTATTAGCCAGCAGTGTCTTCTAAATGGAATAAGCCTGGATGTGGTTATGTCCATCATCAGCAAAAGTGGCAGCCTCTTGACCTCCTGGCATGAACATGTAGTACTAAGGAGGAGCAGCCTCTGAAGCTCTGTTTCCATTTAATTTAGGAATGCAATCACTTTCATTGGCTGGCATAACAATAGTAAGCTTAATTTTTTAGTTGTGAGTGAAAGCAGCTTGCTCAGCTTGGCATTCTCTTTGCCGTGGCAGCTGGCCCACTGACCTCATCATTTGGGTTCCCTGTTCTTATAGTGGAACCAGTACCACAAAAGTGAAATGCTGTATTTTCCACAGAGTCACGCTACTTGTGATTGTTTGTTTACAATGACATAATGTCTTAAACTTTAGTTCAACCCTCCCAAAAATGGACATAAATGTGGTGTTTGAAGGGTGAGCTCATGTGTAGAAAAAGAATTGAGAATCGCCATAATAAAGGGTTAGGTTAATGACTGCAGTCTGTCCTTCTGGAGCTTGCCTATCTATTCAGAAGCCTTCGCTGAGATTCGGGCCATTTGAAGCAGGAAGTTTGGTATCCTGATGGCCGCCCCTGGTTCTCAGCAGTTTGGTGTCTTTGAACTACTTTGGGAGAAGCTACTGCATTTAGGAATTATTACAAAATGAGGAGTCAACTGCACAAAGGTGACCCTTTCTTTTGAAGGCAGCTGGCGGTGTACAAAGGCATAAGTGTAATCACCAACAAGAAAATTGATGCCTTCTACTCTGATTCAGCAGCTGACACAGGACTTGAAGCAGGCTGTGAGTGTGGAATTTCTGAATTCATTGAAAGTTCATGTTTCTCATCCACATGTCACAGAATTCATCTTCTTGTGTTGTTTTTTAGGGTCAAACTTGACTATTACTAGTAAATGCCTCTGATAACTGGTAAATGCTTCTACGCCCTTTTCCTCAGTGGTCCTCCTGAGAGCCCACTCCTAGATTTGTCAGGTGGGGTAGGTAATACTGATGGGAAAGTCAATCTTCCACTCTCAGGAGTGACTTTTCCCACTGAAAGACCACATTAACACTAACAACATCTAAGAGTTTATGCTTCCCAAAATATTTTGTATGTGTATTACCTTATTCAGTTCTCACAAACAACTCTGTAAAGCAGGTAGTATCAGATGAATTTTATAGATGGAGAAAACTAAAGTTCACAGATTAACTTCAGGTCTTAAAGCAAAGCAACAAACAGGGCCAGGATTTTAACCAGATCTGTTTGCCTTCAGATTTCATGCTCTTCTAACTTCACCACCTTCATGCAAAGCCTCTGCATCTGCAATTTGGCCTCTAGCTGTCTTAGTATTGCCCCACGGTGAAGCAGGGGGTGCTGGCCTGTACCGGCTATTCACAATCAATGGTTCCTATTGAGATGAAACCACTGGAGGTGGATAGAAGGCCACGAGCTCCAGACAGCTGGCTTTCAATTCCGGTTCTGCTGTTCTATTAGTATGATAGCCGTAAGCAAATTATCTAACCTCTTCAAGCCTCAATTTCCACCTTGATAAATGAGAATACTAAAAGTACTCACGCTCAGGGTCATACTCTACTGGATGAGAACCACATATGTAAAAGCATGTGGTACATATGTTACAGTCCCAGGCAAAAGAGAAAATGATCCTTCGTTGTTAGCTCCTGTGTCAGCATCACCCTAATCAGGTAGGACCAGTGCATCCTACCTCATGGCTACATTAACACCTGTATCCTGGGCCACCTGTATCCTGGGCATGGGCCTATACTGATCAAGGAGACCTCCTCTATCTTGGAGGGCATCTTACAACTTCTCACTGCATCTCATCACACCAGCAGGAATTCCACCAGTCGATGGTGTACTCTAACAAATCCCAAAAGCTGGCCAGGCACCGTGGCTCACTCCTGTAATCCCAACACTTTGGGAGGCCAAAGCAGGCGGATCACATGAGGTCAGGGGTTTGAGACCAGCCTGACCAACATGGTGAAACCGCGTCTCCACTGAAAAATACAAAAATTAGCCAGGCACAGTGGTGAGCACCTGTAATCCCAGCTACTCGGGAGGCTGAGGCAGGGGAATCGCTTGAACCCAGGAGGTGGAGGTTGCAGTGAGCTGAGATCGCGCTGCTACATTCCAGCCTGGGTGACAGAATGAAACTCTGTCTCAAAAAACAAACAACAACAACAAAAAAAACTTCTTGAACTGATAAGCAACTTCAGCAAAGTCTCAGGATACAAAATCAGTGTGCAAAAATCACAAGCATTCCTTTACCCCAACAGTAGGCAAGCAGAGAGCCAAATCATGAATGAACTCCCATTCACAATTACTACAAAGAAAATAAAATACCTAGGAATACAGCTAACAAGGGAAGTGAAGGGTCTCTTCAAGGATAACTACAAACCACTGCTCAAGGAAGTAAGAGAGGACACAAACAAATGGAAAAACATTCCATCCTCTTTTACACTGTTGGTGGGACTGTAAGCTAGTTCAACCATTGTGGAAAACGGTGTGGTGATTCCTCAAGGATCTAGAACTAGAAATACCATTTGACCCAGCCATCCCATTACTGGGGATATACCCAAAGGATTATAAGTCATGCTGCTATAAATAACCCATGCACACATATGTTTATTGCGGCACTATTCACAATAGCAAAGACTTGGAATCAACCCAAATGTCTATCAGTGACAGACTGGATTAAGAAAATGTGGCACATATACACCATGGAATACTATGCAGCCATAAAAAAGGATGAGTTCATGTCTTTTGTAGGGACATGGATGAAGCTGGAAACCATCATTCTCAGCAAACTATCACAAGAACAGAAAACCAAATACCACATGTTCTCATTCATAGGTGGGAACTGAACAATGAGATCACTTGGACACAGGAAGGGGAACATCACACACCGGGTCCTATTGTGGGGAGGGGGTAGGGGAGAAGGATAGCATGAGGAGATATACCTAATGTAAATGACGAGTTAATGGGTGCAGCACACCAACATGGCACATGTATACATATGTAACAAACCTGCATGTTGTGCACATGTACCCTAAAACTTAAAGTATAACAATAAAAAAAAAACAACTTTTTTTAAAATTCCATCCTCATGAATAGGAAGAATCAGTATCATGAAAATGGCCACACATTCTGCACACGTACCCCAGAACTTAAAGTATAAAAAAAAAAACCCACATGGACACAGAGAGGGGAACAACACACAGCATGGCCTGTTGGGAGGTGAGGGGAGGGAACTTAGAGGACGTGTCAATAGGTGCAGCAAACCACCACGGCATGCATACACCTATATTAGCAAACCTGCACATTTTGCACATGACCCTGGTTTTTTTAGAAGAAAAAGAAATATGTGACAGAGAAGTAGGAAATCACTTTAGTGAAGTTTTTAGGGCTCCAGTAGTCTGGGACAGTGGTTCTAAAACTATTTGATATCCTTTATAGATTTTTTTTTTTTTCTTGAGACAGAGTCTCGCTCTGCCACCAAGCTAGAGTACAGTGGCACGATCTCGGCTCACTGCAACCTCCGCCTCCCAGGTTCAAGCGATTCTCCTGCCTCAGCCTCCCAAGTAGCTGGAACTACAGGCACCCACCATCACACCCAGCTAATTTTTGTATTTTTAGTAGAGACAGGGTTTCACCATGTTGGCCAGGATGGTCTCAATCTCTTTACCTCGTGATCCTCCCGCCTCGGCCTCCCAAAGTGCTGGGATTACAGGCATGAGCCACTGCGCCTGGCCTATAGAGTCTTAAAGTTGTTGATGTGTGGATCAACAAAACTTGTGTGTGTGTGGATTTAGCTATTAATGTTAACCACCAAACAAATTAAACCTGAGGGGAAAAAATCCCCAAAGCCTAGTAGGATAAATACCTTAAATTGTCAGTCATTTGAGTCTTGATATGGATTCTTTCCTCCACTTCCTTCCCAAGACCAAAAGAAAGGAGTTTGGTGCTGAGGAGGAATGAGAGGGAAGGAGAAGCATAGGCCAGGACAGGGTAAGGGGCAAAGCCAGAAGAGCTCTTTGGGCACCTGTGGACCATGGCTGGGGAAATGGAGATGGGGGCATAAGGGAAAAGAGCACGGGAAGGCAGTGAATCCTGGCCCACAGTTTTCCTTGGGGTTAGCTCCATACAAACCTTACTTTCAATAGATACTTACATATCGCCATCTAAGGAAAGTTCTTGCACTGCGTAGTTTTTACACAAGTGGCTACTTCTGATTGTGAGAAGCACCTTTAAAGTGTCAATGGTCTTCATTTTTCAAGTCCCATGACTTCTCAGTGAGGACACTGCTCAGCAGGAACTGTTCAGACACAACAGCCTCATGCCACAGCAGATCGATGAGCTGAGCCAAAGAGTCTGTACAACATCTTCGAGATGAGGCCACATACTGGCTGTCCCACCTGGCTTCTTTTTTAACTCTAATCATCTCAGATAACTTGAGATAATTAAATCACACTGCATTCTTTCTGATTTTTTAATGTAAATCATTTCTGAGCAAGAAAGTCACATCTTCCCAGCCTCCCAAAGCCATTGTAAGTGCAGGGTTATTGTTTCGTAAAGGAAGAGGAAGGTGAATGATTTGTGTCTCTGAAAGCTGTTATCCTGGCATCTCCTTTTCTGCCGAGGTGGTATAATGAGCAGCTCTACCCTACTTCCCACCATGGTGCCTGAGGCTTGCCCTAAAGGGAAATGCTCTTAAAGGAAAAACCACCAACAAGGCCAGTTGTAACAGAGACTGGGGGAGAGGCTCGCAGCCTTGCTTCACCTCAGAAAGGGGGGGCGGCCCACGTCTTCTCACACCTGCAGCCATCAACACCAGAGCAGGAAATCCTTACCTGGAGGGTGGCATTTACAATCTCAAACACATTTCACACTCTCTCCTTTGAGCAACTTCAGTGTGTATGGGCTGGAAAAAAGGAAAAGTGTGTTACTTTTTTTTATGCAACAACGTATAACTGTGTCAACACATAAGACAGTCTGTCAAAGCTTTCTGCTGGTGTTGCTGCTGTGAATTAATTTTGAGCGTCACTTGTGAGCAGTAAACACTTTTGCAGTGTGAACAACTCTTTTGTACAATAGGAGTTGTCGACAGTTTGCCATCCCCCCTTTAAGGGAGGAAGGAAACAGAGGCTGCCTCCTCCCTGACAAGTGAAGTTGGCTGGAGTAGGAGGAGCAGAAATTTGTGGCGCTCCCATTTTGCAGTTTTATCTTTTCTTTTGACCACTCGGCTGTTAGATTTTCAGTGAGACTGGAGAATAAACGTAGGGTGTAGAATTAAGAATCTGACTAAGCCACTGGGCATTTGACCACTTCTTGCTGTTTTAGAATTTGTTCTAGAATGTGTGGTCTACATCACTTTTGCCCTTAAATTTGTCAGAGATATCACCGTAAAGAGCAAGATGCAAACACAACACGTCTGCCAAACGCTGACTAGAGAGAAATGCTTCTCAGTGTTTCACGTTTTATTGCTGTTATGTTGAATATTTAATTGAACTGTATTTACACAGTTAAAACATAATCACTTCACTAGGGTTGACACTTCGTGTAGCTCTATGTTCATGTTCACTCGTTTGTTTCTTTTCATTTAAAAGTCTTCGTTCCTTTTTCCCTCTTCATCCCGTAACCAAATATTGAAGTCTACAATTCTCTGTAACTGTGACAGACCCAAAGCTTTCTCTTCTGCCCATGCTGGATCTGACAGCACTGAGAGCATTATATGACACTGTAGCAGCAAGCTTCCTTGACTCTGACCCACATTTTTGAGATGTGTTCCCGAGTCCCCATCCCTTTCAAACCTGTTAAGAATCTATTGTTCCCATTCTAGCAGCTACTGAAATATGTTTTAGCATGCACAATCCTTAAGGTATATGTGCTTCGTGTGTTTATATAGAACCTATTCTATAAAGTCTTGCTTCTCCTTTTGTCCTAAAATTCCTTCCTTCGGGTTTGGTAATGGGACCCACTTGTTCTAATATCCTGAAATGTGTTGATTAAAGACCTTGTTCCACCTGTTCATATCCCACAGCTCGCAACGTGGAGCATAGAGACTTTCTCTCTCCACGCTTTCCTCTGTTTCCCTGCAGCCGGCCCTCCTGGCCACCTGGCATAGTGCTCTTGCTGTGCTGTATGCAGAGGATGGTCTGCAAATGAGGATGACTGATTTGTCTCAATTCACAAATAAAGCAGCAACTATAGGGTGGCAGGGGTAGATGAGGTGGGTTTTCACCCATTTGGCATTATCTTATGGGTTGAAAGAGTTCCAGGGACCCTGTGAGAAGACCCCTGCCACTTGTTAAGAAGTTGAGTGCGCTGGGTGTTGAGCCCAAGGTGGGTGCCTCTGTGACAAAGCAGGCCTGAGGTCACCCTGGGGGTGTGAGGGATGCATGTGCCCTGTGAAATGGGCATGGTTTGCACATGCTACTGAAGTCAACCAGTACACAGCATCTGACCCCACCCCCATTTTTTTCCATTGGTTCTGAGCAGAGAAGCAGTTTTACAACCAGTGAAAAGGATACAACTGTTCTCTTTCCTAAGATGTGAACATTTGGAGAGGATTGGTCTTTTTCAGAGGCAAACGTGCTGTTTCTCTTGCCTACCTGGGAGAGTGGTTAACTCACCCCATTCCTGATGGTAGAGGGGAATCCATATCAAGATAACCTTCAAAGGGTTAACCAAGAAGGTTTTTAAAATGGAAATCATCATGAAATGTATGTAACATGAAAGGCAAATGCAAAAATGCTTAAATGACAGGTGGCATCATTTGAAAAGGATGTGGGTGCTGATCCCAGAGCTGTGATCATACACAGCTGCATTAATTTGCCTAATCACTGGATTGCTGTAACCAGTGTCTATAAATAAACACACCAACTAATCTTTTGATTATCCTTTTTTATGGCACATTTTCTTCTCCCTTCCTTTTTTTTTCTTCTTCATGTCTTTTCATTGTGATTAAACCATATTCCTAAACTCTGTAATTCCACAGATTCATTTATAACTGTTAAGCAACCAAAATAACTTTGGACAGTTCACAAAATGAGAAATACAGATGGCCGATAAATGTATGAGAAGCTCTTTTATTGCTTTTAGAAAAATGCAAGGAAAAAAAATCAGTGAATTGTCATTTTTAAGTATCAGATAGGCAAAGGTTAAAATTATTAGAAAAACTCCAGTGTTGGCAAGAGTGTGAGGAAACAAGCATTTGTGTGCAGGGTCACTGGGCATGCATGCTGGTGTTCTGGCGTTAGGTATCAAAATGATCAGTGTGCATAACGTTGCACACTGGTTGACTTCTAGGGATTTACCCAAAAATAATAGTGACAAAACAGGAAGATACTTTCTCAAGGATTTTTAGGTGAGCATTGTTTACAATGGTGGGAAAAATGGGAAACTAGAAATGATCATCAAATGAGAGCTCATGAAGTAAAGTCTGGTACATAAAGGAATACTGTGTATGTATTAAGAACGATCATAAGATCTGTATTTATTACCAAGGACAGAGGTTACAATACATTGCAGTGTGAAAAACGCAAGTTACAAAACAAGGGGTATAATATGTTTGCAGTTTTAGTACATCCTGCTGGGTCAGGGCCCAAAATTCTGAATTGTTAACAATTTCCTTAGTGTTGTCAGTGCTGCTGGTCTGTGGATCACACTTTGAGTGGCAGGTTAAAGTGTACACAGACATCTCTGTGTGAATAAACACTTGGAAATACACATGGAAGTTTTCCCGAGATGGTGAATCTGGATATTTACTTTTGTCTTTGTGCGTTTCTGTATTGTTTAATACTTTATAATGCATCTGTATCCAGCTTTACATAAACAATAAAGCTGGGTTTTAAATAATAAATAGCCTGTTGGACACATGTTTTTTTAAAAGTTGACTTCAAATCTACTTCTCAAACATTGAAAGGGGGAGGGAGCAGACAGTCTGGGCCCATCTTTTATTTATTTATTTTATTTTTTATTTTTTTTGAGACAGAGTCTCGCTCTGTCGCCCAGGCTGGAGTGCAGTGGCGCAATTCGGCTCACTGCAGGCTCCACCTCCCGGGTTCATGCCATTCTCCTGCCTCAGCCTCCCAAGTAGCTGGGACTACAGGCGCCCGCCACCTCGCCCGGCTAATTTTTTGTATCTTTAGTAGAGATGGGGTTTCACCGTGTTAGCCAGGATGGTCTCGATCTCCTGACCTCGTGATCCACCCGCCTCAGCCTCCCAAAGTGCTGGGATTACAGGCATGAGCCACCGCACCCGGCCCATTTTTAAGGATGGGAGATCATTAGAATCACATGAGAGACTTTGAAAAACACAGATTCTCCAACCTGACCCCCAGAAATTCTGACTCAGCCACCCTTAAGTGGAGACATCAGCTTTTGACAAAAGTTCCCCTGGCGACTCTGACTCGCACTAGGTCTGGCCCCATGCAGCCAGCGGGTGCCTTCATCAGCTTTGGGGCCCAGGCCTGCATTCGGAGGAGAGTCGCACCCTCCCTCCTGCTCTCCTCAGAATCATAGTGCTTTGGGGCATCAGGAGGCGATCTTGACGTTCTCACGTAAGATTTCTATTTCCAATAGAAATTTCTTGAAGTTTTTCCCCCAGTCTCCTTATAAGCTGTCCTAGCCTTCAGTGTTTGTATTCTAGGTCTGCTTAACAAATTATCACAAACTGGGCGATTTAAAACAATGTTTATTCTCTCACAGTTCTGGTGGCTGGAAGTCCAAAATCAAGGTGTTGCAGGACTACACTTCCTCCAAAGGCTTCAGGGCAAAATCCTCCCTTGCCTGTCCCAGCTTCTGAGGAGGCTCTAGGGAGCTCCTCAGCTCATTGCTAAACTACTCCAATCTTTGCCTCCACCTCCATATGCTCCACATGGTCTTCTCCTCTGTCTTCTCTTCTGTGTCTTCTAAGGACACCTCCCTTGGATTTAGGGTCCACTCAGGTAATCCAGGATGATTTCATCTCAAGATTCTCGACTTCATTATATCTGCAAAGGTCCTTTTTCCATATAAAGTTTCATTTCCAGGTTCTAGAAGTTAGGACGCCTATATTGTTGGGGACCTCAATTCAACCCCCTACACCTTCTAAGCTATTCAACAACAGTTTTGAAGTTAAGCAAAACATTCTAGATTTACCATTTTATTTTTCTCTGCCATTAAGTTCTCGAGTTTTATGTCTCTTTTTTATGTGTAACTATAGGAAGGTCTCCCATGAAAAAAACAGAACCATTGCCATGGGCAGTCAGTATCTGCTCTGGCAATGTGTCTGCCCTGTGAAGCTCAGCCTTCTGTCCTGGTGGGTCTCCCTCTTGTCAAGCAGTTTTCTCAGCCATCAGAGGGGCTGGGAGAGCCAGGCCTCACCAACACTTTCTCTGAACACATTCCCACTTCTTGCCTGTGCTCTTGTTTGCCCAGGCTCTCCTAGGATGCAGAAATCAAGGAGGTGTTTACTGAGGAATAAAACTAATGTCTCAGTAGAAATTTAAGAAAAAGGTCATCATAAGTCTATTATTGATTGTGTTCAGTTGGACTTTGAACAAATTCGGGGCCACTTTCCCCACCCCAGCCCTCAAGGAGAAAGAGAAAGGAAAAGACTAAAATGAGTGTGGCCATGTATCCCAGATTACTGCCTTCAAGAAGTCCTTTCCTGTAAACGTTTTTTTGATTGTTCTTGTTCTGGTAAGGGAGGGTGAACTGGGTTTGATACTGAGACTGCCACAGGTCTGTCTCTTTTTTTGTGTTTTACTGACTTGATCCTTTCTTCATGCTACAGATTTCTCACAGTGGGTATTTTTAGTTGAGGAGGAGGTTTCTCAAAAATGCTTTGCTGATGTCTGGTCATGCACAACCCCTGGGCATCCCCAGTGAAGTGCTTTGAGTCATGGCCCCTTAAAGTCCCCAGCAGAGAGGATGTGCATTTGGCCCATGGTGTGCTTTGCCTGGACATGTGTCATTTCCCAAAATATACAGGAGGAGAACCAGATTAGTAAAAGGAAACCTTGTCACACATGGTAGGGTTCTGCTGCCCTAGAATCAGCCTTTACAACTGGAAAGGTTCAGCCTTTCTTACTTGGAAGGGTCATATTCATTGGCCTGCAGTTAAAACAGTCTTACTAATAGATAGGTAGCCTCACACCAGAAATGGGGGGCAAAAGGCAGAATTACTAAACATTTAAGCAACACGTGAGTAAAAATATTTGGCCTCTTTTTTTCTTTGTTTAAAATATGCAAAGGCAGCCGAGCATGGTGACTCACGCATGTAATCCCAGCACTTTGGGAGGCCGAGGTGGGCGAATTACCTGAGGTCAGGAGTTCGAGACCAGCCTGACCAACATGGTGAAACCCCATCTCTACTAAAAATACAAAAAAATTAGCTGGGCGTGGTGGCGGACACCTGTAATCCCAGCTACTTGGGAGGCTAAGGCAGGAGAATTGCTTGAGCCCAGGAGGTAGAGGTTGCAGTGAGCCGAGATTGCGCCACTGCACTCCAGCCTGAGCGTGACAGAGTGAGATTTGTCTCAAAAAATAATAAATAAATAAAATGCAAAGGCTTTTTGCTCCAAAATAGCTGAAATTTAGATATATATCTTTTTATTAAAATAATGTTATTATTTAAAGAAGCAAGTAATAACCGTTAAGAAACGTTAGAAAATTTTAAAAATCAGAAGAAGCAGCAAGAAGGAACCGTATCTACCTAGAGCTTCCCAGGGTTCCAGGCTGGTTGCAGAGTCAGAGCCCTCTTATCTAACCTGACTGGGACTGGATGTTTTCTCGTTAGTTGAAAAATCGATTAAACAGTGAATCATTTTTTTAAAAGATACTACATAGCCTCAGTCATGTATTTAATCTAAAGTCGCAAATGAACAGTTATTTGCCAATCTTTTGATGTGGGCCCAAGGCCTTTTCTTGGAGTTTGGGTCTGCTGATTGGAATTTCATGTAATCTTTTATGCACATTATTGCATGATTTCCATTTTTAGTCTGTTTAAGTGAGGAATTTTTTAAGACACTTGCAACACAGTCTGACTGCAAAGTCATTTTAAATTTTTATTATTTCCCCAATCTTTCACAGTTGTCTCAATCATATCTAATTCAATGGCAGATTTCCTCTAGTGACTTACTTTCATTTCTTTAATTTTACTAAATTTTCATACAAATAACTTTATTTTCACACTCATATTTCATGGGCCAACGTAATATTTAATTTCTGTAATTACAAAGCAAGTACAGCTGGCATTAACAGTTTATGCAGGGAGAGCTGATGTGCTCCAGCATACCAGAGAGAACATTCAATATTCATTTGACCACAGTATTGGTCAGTATATTTTATACAAGGGATGGAGAATGCTGATTGATCCATCCAGTTGATTAGGGCCCATTGGTTAAAAGACTTTCTATTGGATGGGCTCTGAACTCCTCCCAAAATTCATCAGTAAAACCCGTTCAAAAAGCAGGCAGCCTTCAGATGATTTGAAGGGTTCTGCCAAACATGGGGATCCACTTTGGCAAATTAAGATCCATGACAAGACTCAAGATATTTGAAGGAGGTTTATGGTTATGCAAATATTTGGCTTCCTCTGAAGGGCCACTAAACATATCAATGAAGATGTTTGTGAACTAGGCAAGCTTTGCTCTGATAACCTTGTACTTAATTGATTTTCCTAATGGTTTATTTTAATAAAGTAGGGTTTTTTATTTCAAATTTGTTTAACACATTATTAAATGCCCACAGTGTTTGGTACCTGCTGAAGTAGAGAAAGCAGGTGTTCTACTCATGTTCTATGGGTAAAGAAATGAAGTCAAAGACATTTCATCCCATGAGAGTGGTGACCATCATGGACCTCTTCTTGTGATGTTTGATTTAAACTTCTCAACTCTATGGTCCTCTCCCCATTTTTAGGGTGCTGGTGAGGCCTTAATGAATAAGCTTTGTGAGGGATATATCTGTCTTCTTCATTGATGTCCCCAGCAGCTGGCATGAATAGGTAAATGAATGAATGAGACCAGTCACACTGCTAGCAAGAGCTAAAGTTGGGGTGAGAGCCAGGTCTTCTGACTCTTGATCCTGTGTCTTTCTAGTACATCAAAATCTCCTAGTCCTTTGCTGGCTTTTCTGGGTCCTTAATGTTCCCCTGACCTGAGCAACGCTCATTGTCTAGTCACAGATTGTGACAACACAAACCGAGAGCAACTCCCTGATTTTGACAGATTTGGCGTTTTTGAGCTTCAGAATTATCTGGCAATGTCCCAGTCAGCAGATTTTTTTTCAAGGTGGATGAACATTGTGTTTTAAGAGATTGTTTTTACTAGTAACTAAGAACTTCTAAATATTTGTTTTATTTAAAATATTTTTACCGGGCGCAATGGCTCAAGCCTGTAATCCCAGCACTTTGGGAGGCCGAGACGGGCGGATCACGAGGTCAGGAGATCAAGAGCATCCTGGCTAACACGGTGAAACCCCTTCTCTACTAAAATACAAAAAACTAGCCGGGCGAGGTGGTGGGCGCCTGTAGTCCCAGCTACTCGGGAGGCTGAGGCAGGAGAATGGCGTAAACCCGGGAGGCGGAGCTTGCAGTGAGCCTAGATCGCGCCACTGCACTCCAGCCTGGACGACAGAGCGAGACTCCGTCTCAAAAAAAAAATAAAATAAAAAACAAAAAAGTAAAATAAAATAATATGTTTTTACCCCCTAAGAATCTTCAGTAAATGTTAATTATATCCTTTCAACAACTTTTGCAGTTATTGGGTAATATTAAATTCTGATATTTTTCAATAAATAATTACTTTTTCATCTGCTGGGTAACAGCATATATTTTTAGAAGGTTGTTTCTGCAGCTGTTCAGCTATTCTGTATATTCAAATTTCAGGCTTTTAAGTTTAAATTGATAGCTCAGTTAACTGACACCACAAATCAAGTCGAAGATTGAAGATAAGCATTTCTCTATAATGTATAGGGTATTTTAAATAATGCATTTCTGGACATTATATTAGTGTGTGTTTAAGTTGATTTTAGTATATGTGAATTACTCTCATTTATGTTCCTCATTAAGTCTTCATATTATAGTTGTTGATTGAAACTAACATAATTAGGTAAAGACAGAGCTGGGCCCACAGGAGACCCTGGAATAATCATGACTGAATCATCATTTTGAAATGTAGCCACATGGGCATGACAGGTATAAATATGAACAGTTCCTACAACATGTAGATAAAAGTTCCCAAATGTCATAGGCACATGGAAGCTTGCAAGTGCCACCTAAAGACTTGCATATAAATAAAGTCTGCATTTTATATGATGTCATGTCACATGTTTGTGCAAAGGAAGATGGATGATAAAATACAATATTTAATTTAGGTAAAATATTCTGAACATTTGCTATATACTTGAGACTGGGCTCAAATTTTACTTTATATGTATTGTCTCCTTTAATCATCATAAAAATCTTATTTGGTAAGTACTATTATCTCCATTTTATGGTATTGGGTTTAAAGGAGGTAAGGAGCATTTTCTAGATCTAGGTAGCGAATGGCAGAGCTTAGAACCAAACCCAGGTCTGGTTAGGCCCCTGCTCCCACGCCTTAATGACTGAACTGGACTGTGCTGCCACCTTCTTGGATAACTGCAAATAACAAATGTTCCTTTGTTTATTCCACTTTGACATCAGATACTTACAGTGACCCTGTTGGCTTAATATGGTCCACTTTTCTTAAGAGTGCATCTTGGTCTTTCCGTGACCAAGGCATTTTCATTCATCAAATGCATGTCTCTTGGATTACTGAGACAATATGAACATTAACAAGTCAATTCTAATTCATGAGTACTGATCATTGATATGCCTGTATTAACAAGAGGTACATATAGATACAACAAAATTATTTATCAAAACTCTTACCAGCTGTGAGGCTGAATCTTTGAAAGGAATAAACTCTCCCAGTGAGACCAGCGATGTACTTAGATGCAATAAAGTGGGCTTCCAGAGAGCTGTTTTAATCACTGGAGAGCAACTTTTTTTCCTAACTTGCAATCCATCTGCTTAAAAGGGATATTTACTTGTGGTGTATCATGATCCTTTGATCCTGTTTGTATTATCCATAGAGCAGAAAAAGCTAGTCAGTAACAAAGAGAAGTCAGCTGTGTGAAGCTACTGTCCCTGTTCCCTTAATATGAATAATAGATGGTTCCCCTTCAGATTTCTCGGTTAGTATGACATTCCTGAAGGATATCCATAGGAGATGGCTTTGCTTTAAAGCTTATTACCTTAAATTTTAATTGCTTTTGGAACTTCAACTTTAAGGAACTTTACATTCTCTATTAGACTTAAGTGTCTTTAACATAGCCACATAAATGAAACTATAATGAATCATACAAGAAAATATTATAGTCAATAAACACTGCAGAATACTTTATAACTTGGATGCTTGTAAATATGGGATGAAGTAGAAAATAGTGAAAGGAGAGAAGGTGGAAAAGACTTTAGAGGAAAAGGGTCTAAACTTAGGTAAGGTAAAGTTTATTCTTGCTTGGTATGAAAAACACAAAATAATGGAGAAATGTGTATTGATCCAAAACATAAGTAAACAAGAATGCTGAAAATTAAGCACAGGAACAAGGAAGAATCAAAGACATTAAAGAAAAAAGAAAAAAGCAAAGCTAACCACATATACACTCTCTAGAATTACCTGTTTTGTCTTTGATGGGATTCATGGATTAGTTCCTTTGTTCATAATTCCATAATTATTTTTGAGCACCTGTTGTGTCTTAGGTAGCAGTCTAGGTGCTAGGACTCAGTGATGCACAGGGGAGCAGAGTCCTTGCCCTTACACAGCTTACAGTTGAATGGAGGAGGCTATAAATGAGCATTCATCATAGGAATGACTAAGGCTGTGATTGCAGAAGTACAGGATGCTATAGAATTACAAAAAAAAAAAAAAAAAAAAAAAAAAAAAAAAAAAAAAAAAAAAAAAAAAAAAAAATCAACCTAACAGTAAAGAAGTAAACGAGACAGGAGGTTCTGAGGGGAAGTGCTCTCTAATCTTACACCTAAAGGATGAGTTAGCCAAGGAGAGGGGAGAGGGAAGAAGGGATGAGCCTGTCAATCCCAGATGAGAAAAGAATTGAAATTCAGGATGGCTGGAGCAGAGAGCAGGGTAGGAGGAGTGTTGAAAGATGAAGCTGTAGAGGGAGCAGCGTCCTACTCATAAACAGCCTTGGAAGCCGTATTTGAGCTTCTTCCCAAGATCGATGGGATGAAGGGAAGTGACATCATCAGATTTCCATGTTGAAAGAGTATGGAGAGTGCTGGGCGCATGCGCCGTGAGAAGTGGGCCGAAGAGACGAGAAACACCCAACCCTTAGTTCTTTCTTCTGAACAATGGCTGGATTCATAGACAGTACTTCAAGTTATTGTGAGAAATATTATTCATCTTTGCCAGAGGAAGAAGGAGCAACCCATGTCTGTCATTTTCACAGAGGCAAGTTGAAGCTGCACATGTGCTTGGAAGTAGGGAATGATCAGAGAAAAGACTGAAAAAAGACATCCCTTGGTGCTGAAGGCATCTATCAAATATCAAAGCCTGCTCCAGAGGCATCCCAGCCTGGTGAGAACACCTCTGCATAGAAGTATATCCAGGGACCTGTCCTGTCACTGTAGGCGCAAATTACTTAACCAAGAAGACTTACGTGGTAGCAGTTGATTCTAGACAGAGTGTGGACCTGGTCTTCCCCATATGGTATTGACCATCACTGCCATCACATCACCTTTTTTTAAGAGCAAGAATAAAGCCACTGCATGATTCTCTTTTTTTAAATTTTTATTTTAGTTTTGGGGATAAATGTGAAGGTTTGTTACATAGATAAACGTGTGTCACAGGGATTTGTTGTACATGTTATTACATCACCCAGTTATGCTCCTCTCCCTCCTGCCCTCCTTCCTCAAGTAGACCCCAGTGTCCATTGTTTCCTTCTTTGTGTTCATAAGTTCTTATCATTTAGCTCCCACTTGTAAGTGAGAACATGTTATATTTGGTTTTCTGTTCCTGCATAAGTTTGCTAAGGGTGATAGCCTCCAGCCCCATTCATGTTCCTGCCAAAGACATGCTCTTGTTCTTTTTTATGGCTGCATGATATTCCATGGTGTATATGTACCACATTTTCTTTATCCAGTCCGTCATTGATGGGCATTTAGGTTGATTCCATGTCTTTGCTATTGTGAATAGTACTGCAGTGAACATTTGAATGCGTGTGTCTTTATGGGAGAATGCTCTATAATCCCATTAATGGGACTGCTGGATCGAATGGTAATTCTGTTTTTTGCTCTTTGAGGAATCGCCATACAGCTTTCCACAATGGTTGAACTCATTTACGATCCCACCAACAGTGTATAAGGGTTCGCTTTTCTCGGCAACCTTGCCAGCATGTTATTGTTTGACTTTTTAATAGCAGCCATTCTGACTGGTGTGAGATGGTATCTTGTTGTGGTTTTGATTTGCATTTCTATAATGATCAGTGATATTGACCTTTTTTTCATATGCTTGTTGGCTGCATGTATGTCTTCTTTTGAGAAGTGTTTGTTCATGTCCTTTGCCTATTTTTGAACAGGGTTGTTTATTTTTCTCTTGTAAATTTGTTTAAGTTCCTTATAGATACTGGATATTAGACCTTTGTTGGATGGGTAGTTTGCAAATATTTTCTTCCATTCTGTAAGTTATCTATTTACTCTATTGATAATTTCTTTTGCTGTGCAGAAGCTCTTAAGTTTAATTAGATCCAATTTGTCAATTTTTGCTTTTGTTGCAATTGCTCTTGGTGTCTTTGTCATGAAATCTTTGCCCGTTCCTATGTCCAGGATGGTATTGCCCAGGTTATCTTCCAGGGTTTTTATAGTTTGGAGTTTTACGTTTAAGTATTTAATCCATCTTGAGTTGACTTTTGTACGTGGTGTGAAAAAGGGGTCCAGCTTCAATCTTCTGTGTATAGCTAGCCTGTTATCCCAGCACCATTTATTGAATAGAGTCTTTTTCCCATTGCTTGTTTTTGTCAGCTTTGTCAAAGATCAGATGGTCATAGATGTGTGGCCTTATTTCTGAGCTCTCTATTCTGTTCCATTGGTTTATATGCTTGTTTTTGTACTAGTACCATGCTGTTTTGGTCACTATAGCCTTATAGTGTAGTTTGAAGTCAGGTAAAGTGATTCCTCCAGCTTTGTTCTTTTTGCCTAGGATTGCATTGGCTATTTGGGCTCTTTTTTCATTCCATATAAATTTTAAAATAATTTTTTCTAGTTCTGTGAAGAATGTCATTGGTAGCTTGATAGGAATAGCACTGAATCTGTAAATTGTTTTGGGCAGTATAGCCATTTTAATTATATTGATTATTCCTATCTATGAGCATGGGATGTTTTTCCATTTGTGTCTTCTCTGATTTCTTTGAGTAGTGTTTTGTAATTCTCATTGTAGAAATCTTTCACCTCTCTGATAAGCTGTATTCCCAGGTATTTTTTGTGTGTGTGTAGCAATTATGAATGTGATTGCCTTTCTGATTTGGCCCTCAGTTTGGTTATTGTTGGTGTATAGGAATGCTAGTGATTTTTGTACATTGATTTTGTATCCTGCAACTTTGTTGAAGTTGTTTATGAGCTGAAGGAGCTTTTGGGCCAAGACTATAGGGTTTTCTAGGTATATAATCATGTTGTCTGCAAATAGAGATCGTTTGACTTCCTCTCTTCCTATTTGGATACTCTTTATTTCTTTCTCTTGCCTGATTGCCCTGGCTAGGAATTCCAGTACCATGTTGAATAAAGTGGTGAGAGAGGGCGCCCTTGTCTTGTGCCAGTTTTCAAGGGAGATGCTTCCAGCATTTGCCCATTCAGTAATATCTTGGCTGTGAGTTTATCATAGATGGCTCTTATTCTTTTGAGGGATGTTCCTTCAGTACCTAGTTTATTCAGAGTTTCTACATGAAGAGATGTTGAATTTTATCAAAAGCCTGTTCTACATCTACTGAGATAAGCGTGTGGTTTGTGTCTTTAGTTGTGTTTATGTGATGAATCATATTTATTGATTTTCGTATGTTGAACCAACCCTGCATCCCAGGGATGAAGACTGCTTGGTTATGGTGGATTCACTTTTTGATGTGCTGCTGGATTTGGTTTGCAAGTATTTTGTTGAGGATTTTTGCATGGATGTTCATCAGGGATATTGACCTGAAGTTTTCTTTTTTAGTGTGTCTCTGCCAGGTTTTGGTATCAAGATGATGCTGGCCTCATAGAGTGAGTTGGGGAGACATTTCTTCTCCTAATTTTTTGGAATCATTTCTGTAGGAACGGTACCAGCTCTACTTTGTACATCTGGTGGAATTCAGCTGTGAATCCATCAGGTCTTGTGCTTTTTTGGTTGCTAGGCTATTTATTGCTGATTCAATTTCAGAGCTCATTGTTGGTCTGTTCAGGGAATCAATTTCTTCCTGCCTCAGTCTTAGGAGAGTGTGTGTGTCCAGGAATTTATCCATCTTGTCTAGGTTTTCTAGTTTGTGTGTGTAGACGTGTTTGTAATAGTTTCTGATGGTTGTTTTATTTCTATGTGGTCAGTAGTAACATTCCCTTCATCATTTCTAATTGTGTTTATTTGGATCTTCTCTCTTTTATTCTTAGTCTAGCTGATGGCCTATCCATTTGATTATTTTTTTCAAAAAAGGAAATCCTGGATTCATTGATCTTTTGAATTTTCATGTCTCAATATTCTTCAGTTCAGCTCTGATTTTTGTCATTTCTCATCTCCTGCTTGCTTTGGGTTTGTTCTTTCTTCTCTAATTCATCCAGTTGTGAAGTTAGGTTGTTAATTTGAGATCTTTCTAACTTTTTGATGTGAGGATTTAGTGCTATGAATTTCCCTCTTAACACTGCCTTAGCTGTGTCCCAGAGATTCTGGTATGTTATATTTTTGTTCTCATTATTTTCAAAGAACTTCTTGATTTCTGCCTTCACTTCATTATTTACCCAAAAGTCATTCAGGAACATGTTTCATTTCCATGTGATTGTATGGTTTTGAACAATTTTCATTGTGTTGACTTCAATTTTTATTGTGCTGTGGTCTGAGAATATGTTTGGTGTGATTTAGGTTATTTAACATTTGTTGAGGATTGTTTTATGTCCAATTATGTGGTCTATTTTAGATTATGTGCCTTGTGGAGATGAGAAGAATGTATATTCTGTTGTTTTGGGGTGGAGACGTTTGTAAAGGTTTATCAGGTCTGTTTGGTCCAGTGCTAAGTTTAGGTCCTGAATATCTTTGTTAATTTTTTGCCTCAATGATCTGTCTAATACTGTCAGTGGAGAGTTGAAGTCACTAACTACTACTGTATAGTAGTCTATATCTCTTTGTAGGTCTCTAAGAACTTGCTTTAAGAATCTAGGTGCTCCTGTGTTGAGTGCATTTATATTTAGGATAGTAGGGTGTTCTTGATGAATTGAACCTTTTACCATTATGTAATGCCCTTCCTTGTCTTTTTATCTTTGTTGGTTTGAAATCAGCTTTGTCTGAAATTAGGATTGTAATCCCTGCTTTTTTCTGTTTTCCATTTGCTTGGTAGATTTTTCTCCATCCTTTTATTTTGAGCCTATGAGTGTCATTAAGTGTGAGATGTGTCTCTTGAAGACCACATACCATTGGGTCTTGCTTTTCTATCCAGTTTGCCACTCTGTGCCTTTTAAGTGGGGGCAGTTAGCTCATTTACATTCAAGGTTAGTATTGTGTGTGTGAATTTGGTTATGTCATTGTGCTGTTAGCTGATTATTATGTTGGCTTGTTTGTGTGGTTGCTTTACAAGTAACACTGGTCTGTATGTTTAAGTGTGTTTTTGTATTAGCTGATAGTGGTCTTTCCTTTCTATATTTTGTGCTCCTTTCAAGATCTCCTGTAAGGCAGGTCTGGTGATAATGAAGTTCCTCAATATTTGCTTATCTGAAAAGGATCTTATTTCTCCTTCACTTGGGAATCTTAGTTTGGCTGGTTATGAAATTCTTGGTTGAAGATGTTTTTCTTTAAGAATGTTGAATACAGGCCCTGAATCTCTTCTGGCTTGTAGGATTTCAGCCTTAGTGGTTCACTGTTAGCCTGATGGGGATCCCTTTATAGGTGACCTGCCCTTTCTCTCTAGTTGCCTTTAACATTCTTTCTTTCATTTCAGCCTTGGAAAATCTGACAATTATATGTCTTGGGGATGATCTTTTTGTGTAGAATCTTGCAGGAGCCACTGTATGATTCTCTCAAAGAAATAAATAAATAAATGACATACATTGTAGAGGATGGCCTGGAGAAGAAAAGGATTAATGACAGGAAGATCAGTTTGGGGAGAGACAATGAGATCTTGGACTCTTATCTTGTTTGATCTGCAGAAAAATAGTCAAGAAGGCAAACATTAATAGCCTGATAATGTCATCTCTGATTTAAATTTGAGACGGCAAAGTATGTACTAGTGAGGGAGAATTACAAGTTGTAAGCCATCATTTCTCTTACTTTACATGTATATATTTTGCAGTATGCAGAGAGCTTTCCTGCATGGTATCCTACCACCCATTGTGACTCACAGAAGCATCCACTCAGCAAATACTAATTAATCACCTGATGTGTTCCAAGTATTGTGCTAGATGGTAACGATACGGCATAACACAAGATACAAGATTCCTACCCTTGTGGAAACTCACTTTCTGTTTTAGGAATGCAGACAATAAACTAGCTGTCAAATTAGTGAACAATATCGTTTCAGAGAATGCTGAGTGCAATCAGGGTAATAAAGGGAGCTATGTAATCCAGAGGAGGGCAGTGTATAGGAAGATGTGTATGAGCAGGTTGGGTAATGCCTAACACAGGAGATGAGACCTAAATGAGGAGAACCCTACCTGCTAAAACCTAGGGGAGGATCCTTCCAGGCTGGAGCACAGAGGATAGGTTTAAAGAGATCCACAGGTCAAGTGACTGGAGAAGGGGAAAGAAAAGGAGTACAGGCATGAATGAGGAAATTGGGGCAGCCTGGGCCTGCACCTCAGATGCTATTCTGTGAGCAATGGCACATCTAAAGTTTGGGTTTTAAGCAGAAGAGCGATGTGATCTGACATGCATTTTTAAAAGTTTATCTGGCTGCTCTATGGAGAAGGGCTTCTGCAGAGGCAAAAGTAAAATCAGAGAGACCATCAGGAAGGCTTTTTTGCAAGCCCAGGAAAGAGATGGTAGTGGCCTGGATAGAAGATGGCAAGCTAGTGCCACAATTTTCAAAGTGTGGTCTGTGGGTTCCTGGGGGCCCAGAAGATCTTATTGGGGAATGCAAGGTTAAAACTGTTTTCACAGTAATAGCAAGATGCTCTGTCTTTTTCACAGTATTGACATGTGCACTGCTAGTGCAATGTAATGGTGGGGAAAACTGCTGGTACCTCAGCATGAAACAAGATAGTGGTACCAAACTGCTAGTTCTTCACTAGCACATACTTACAATAGAACAGAATGCCAATTTCACTTCAGAATATCCTGTATGAAGCAGTAACAATTACTGTTTTTATTAAATCTCAACTTTTGAGTGATATCTTTTTAATATTCTGTGTGACAAAATGGGAAGCACACATAAGCCCTTCCACCGTATACCAGAGTATACTGGTTATCTCCAGGAAAAACCCGTGTGCAGTTTGAGTCGCAAGCTGAACTAGCTGCTTTTTTCATGGAATGCCAATATGACTTAAAAGAACAACTAACAGACAAACTCTAGTTACTCCAATTTGGGTATTTGTTTGACAGATCTTTTATCAAAATGAATGAAGTGCCCTGATACTTCAAGAAAAACAACTGACAGTATTTGTTGCCAATGACAAAATTTGAGCTTGAAACAAAAATTAGGATTTTGGAAAACACATAGCTGCCACTGTAAAGCTTGATAACTTCCCAATACATGAAGGACTTTCTCTGATGAGATTGATGGTGATGTTAATGAATGTGGAGAATTTGGTATCAGATCACGAAATGTGAAACATTCAAAAGATCTCAAAGATCTCCGAACTTAGTGAACAAGTATTTCCAGTTGACCAAATGTGTAATGTTATAAAATTATGCACAGGTGAAAAATCCATTCAAAGTGCAAGATAGACAAATAGATTTTAATATTAACAAAATAAGAAAAGTTTTTATTGACAGATTTTCAAGTACCACATTTCAGACTCTACATTTTAAAAACTACCACTTGTTGATTTCTGGTGTAGAATCAGAGAATATCCACAGTTATCAAAAGATGATGAAAATACTCCACCCATTTCCAACTATGTATCTGTGTGAGGCTAGGTTTCCTTCATGTCCTTCCATCAAAACGCCATAGAGCATCATATTAAAGGCAGTACCAGATATATGAGAATCCAGCAGTCCTCTGTTAAGCCAGATATTAGATTTGCAAAAATGTAAGTGTTACTTCTCTCACTTATGTTTTGTAAAATGTATTAATTTTCATAAAATATGTGATTTGTGTTAATATACAATGATTTTATTGTTTTTCAAATACAGTGAATTCTATTTTTTTAAGTTTTGTTTTAATTTCTAATATGGCACATATCAATAGATATAACCCACATAATCAAGAACTCTTTGGGGATTTTATTAATTTTTAAGGGTGTAAAGGAGTCCTCAGACCAGCATGTCTAAACACTGAGAAAGTGGTTAATTTCGAGATGTATTATGGAGGCAGGGCAGATGGAAGTCTATATATTCTCTTTTATTCATCTTCAGATATTTGTCCCAAGCAGTTGTGATGAAAAAGACTGGAAAGAAGTAGGTTTGGAGGGAGGATGGAAACAAGAATTCTTTTTTGGCCATGTTATACTTGAGATGCATGTTGAATATACAAGTTCAGGTGCTGAGTAGGAAATTGGATATGGAAATTCAGGAAGAGGTCAGGGGCAACATATAATAAATTTGAGAGACTTCAGCATATAGGTGACAAAACCACAGGCCTGGGAGTGAGTATAGTTAGAGGAAAGAGAAAGTCCATGGATGGAGCTCCAAGACATGCCAGCATTTAGATGGGGAGCAGAGGAGGAGGAGCAGAGGAGAACTCCTGGGAGGGAGCCACAGGTGAAGCTGATGAGAAGCCAGGACAGTGTGGTGCCCCTGAAGCCACAGGAAGAAGTGGTTTCATGGAGGAAGTTGACGACTGAGTCAAGTGATAGTGAGAAGTCTTGTAAGATGAGAATAGAGAGTTGAGCATGGACTTGGCAAGATGGGGATCATCACTAACCTTGATAAAAACAGTTTCTCTGGAGTGACAAAAAATCTACAACAGGTTAAGGAATGAAAGAGAAATGAGGAAATAATGGCAGCAAGTAAAGACAACTATTTTGAGGGTCTTCCTTCAGAACAGAGGCAGAGAAAGGGATTGGTTCTGGAGGAAGCTATGGTGTCAAGAAGGGATTTAAGATATGCCAAGGGAAATGGTCCAGGAGAGAGAAATTGATGTCCCAGGGACAGCGAAGGTAAATTCAGGAACAGATTCCCTAAGTGAGAGAGAGGGGATGGGGATCCAGAGCTCAAGAATAGTGATTGATTCCTAAGGGGGGGAAAGAGCAAACAGAAAGCCCAAGAATGGGGCAGGTCATCGCTCTGTCCTCAATAAAAAGGTTAACTGGGGAACAACTAAAATTGAAGAAAGTTACAAAAGCTATAAGACAAGAAGGGCATAGATTCTGTATTTGGGTGGTTGGTTGCTTTTCGCTAGCTTAAGTCTAGAGTGATGAGAGACATTGTCCACCGCCCCAGCCTTTCGGTTCTGTTCCTCGGGGCTGCAGTAAGCAAAGAGCCCACCTGATAATCAGCTTGTGAGTTGGCCTCCTCTGTCTGATCTCAGGCTGATCTCAGGCTGTTTCCAAAGCTGGAAAGGAAGAAGGGAAGAATTAGACAAAAAATGCTTTGTGATTTCTTTGGTAGTTCACTTTCAGTAAGAAGCCATGGAAGTGTAATGCAGAGTCCACTCATCTCTAACTAGATTCTTCTTGACCTTTCCTTATTATGTCAGTTGGAAGAGGAGATGGCTCTGGAGTTGAAATGTCTCCGTTCTCCTTTGGAGACGATAGGGATTGACAGCTTGAACAGGTAGGCTTAGTCAGGACTATATTTCATCCCAAGGACATGCTGTCCACCTTCCCATAAGGGTATATTAAATATTATTATTACTATTGATAATTAATACCAGTCATTCCCTTGAGATCTCAGGTTAGTGATACATAACTAAGTCTGTGTCATTTCAAGACATCTCCCAGGTGAGGGGGTGGTTTAAGAAACAAAAGGAAGTGAACTGTGTCTGGTTTCATTATGAGGCTGGGACTTGTATCAGTCCTCACGCCCCATGGGCAGGACTCAGCGGAGAGCAAAAATCCTGAAATCTGTTTCATCATTTAACATCCTCTTGTCTTATATAGTTCTCAGTAGGAGAAATAAATAGATGTGGTAAATATTTATTCAGAGTTTCCTCTTGGAATTTACCAAGCAGGATTTGACACAGCATACACACTGAGCCAATTCCTAAAGGGTATTGTTTACTGAGTTAGTTTTCACCCCGACTGCCCACTGCTTTGTAAGCCTTGTACAGTTCCATGATAAAAAAAAAATTCCCTTGAGCACAGTTCTCTTTCATGTGCTCCTTTGCCACTGAGTGGATAGACAGAAGAAAGAAGAAGGAAACAAGGGACGAGACCCAAGTGAGTTGACATTTAATAATAGGAATAAGTGCCAAGACCTACAGTTGTATCCCACACCCCCACCAAAAAAAAAAAAATCACAAATAGAGAATGTGGAAAATAAAACACAATAGCAATATATGAAAAATCCTTGGGGGTTTCATTTCTGTAAGCTCAATCCTAGCCAGTGATGTGATGTAGCTGCCCAAAACATTAATGAAATCGTGGTCTGCATTGTAGGACTAAGAAGGTGAAAGATAGTTCTATGTACTCATCACTAGTAAAATTGTGCTTTATTTGATATCACGTTTGATAGATATATTGGCAAATGTATTATTGGCTGTAACATGGGGTGGTTTTTTTTTGTTTGTTTGGTTTGGTTTGGTTTGAGACAGAGTCTCGCTCTGTTGCCAGGCTGGAATGTAGTGGCATGATCTCAGCTCACTGCAACCTCTGCTTCCTGGGTTCAAGCGATTCTTCTGCCTCAGCCTCCCAAGTAGCTGGGACTACAGGCACATACCACCACATCCAGTTAATTTTTGTATTTTTAGTAGAGATGGGGTTTCGCCATGTTGGCCAGGATGGTCTCGATCTCTTGACCTCGTGATCCACCTGCCTCAGCCTCCCAAAGTGCTGGGATTATGGGAGTGAGCCACCACGCCCAGCCTATAATGTGGTTTTAAATTGAAATTATGATTTTTAAATTTAGAATTTAAATATTTTTAAAGGACAATGGCCCAAGACAGTGATAGAGAACCTGAAACCATGTCAAATAACATTTGAAGGAACTAGAAACAGAGAGAAGACTTGGGGAAAGAGGAGGCAAAGCCACCGCTTACTCCCTACCATGTATGTAGGTGTTACCCTTCCTCTGGTTGCCCTGTAGGGCAAACCAGTGTTTTTAGGCTACAAGGAGGCAGATTTGCCTGTAATGATGTGTGCAATGATCTGGTACATATAATTCTCCAAAATTGACTTGGCAGTGCCTTTCTTCTCATTTGAAGTATTTAATCAGTGCCACCCACTTGATGGTTAAGACTTTGACACATTGAACTAGCTGATCCCCAAAATGCCTGTCACCTCATAATAGCACAGTCATGCATTACTTAACGATAGGATGCATTCTGAGAAGTACGTCATTAGGCAGTTTCATCATTGTGCAAACATCATAGAGTGTACTTAATGCAAACCTAGATGGTATAGCCTACTGCACACCTAGGCTGTATGGTATAGCCTACTGCTCCTAGGCCACAACCCTGTACAGCATGTCCAAATACTATAAGCAGTTGTAACCAAATACTACCAAATAGTCTACCAAATACTATAAGCAGTTGTAACACAGTGAGAGGTATTTGTGTATCTAAACATAGAAATGGTACAGTAAAAAATGGTGTTAGAATCTTATGGGACTACCATCATATATGCAGTCTGTTACCAACTGAAATGTCATTTTTCAGCACATGACTTTATTTACTTCACGGAAAGTGTAGGTTTGCTTTTCATTAACCATCTACTTGATTAAAATATTGAGCTATGAAGGCCAAATAAAAAGAGGTGGCCACTTCTCCAGAGCTACTTTTGGTACCTGAGGATAATTTTATGGAATAAATATCTTTGAAATGTTCTAGCTTTTTTGAAACTTCAGCTTTAAAATATGAAAAGGCCCTTTCCTAGCAGTCCTTGTCTCAAAGAGAAAAAGAAAAATGTATTGAATGTAGACTGAGGTCAGCAAGCCCCTCTGCCCTGTTTCCTTCTTCCCTCTTCTGAAGCTCAGTTGCTTTAGAAAGGAGCTTTGGAGAGAACAGGAAACAAAGTTGATGCAAGAGTTGCACTAACTCTAAGAGAAACTGTTGGTGCAATCTGTAGTTGTATTGTGAGGTAAGTCTTAAATAATTACTTTGAAGCTTGGAGCCCCAAGTTTTTAAATTTAAGGTCTAAAAATTTAGTCTTTTAAAGCAGATTTTGATGACTAAAACCAGGAAAATGGCCCCATCCTTCACTTTTCTTCTTGTTCAGTTGGTTAGCAGTAGAATTGCCACCCCATAAACAGATAAAAGGACTGAAAACAGGAAGCAACATCAAATAGTTTTAAATTACTTTGGGAAACTCCTGAAAGTGGGTGTAATATGTGTGGGCCTTTAAAAATGAATCATATTTATGCATTTGATGTACAGCTACTTAATTATTTTTTACAGTTCAGCCTAACATTCATGTTTACGTTTGGGGGTTCATGGGGAACATCTGTTAGAAACAGATTTCGTACTTTTCTGTCAACCTAGGGAAGTCTGAATCCTGTTTCTTGGTAATACACAAAACCTCTTGGAGAGTTAAACAAATTCTCCCACTGGTACACCAAGTTGTTCAACCAGCTGCTGATAAACGCATTACAAAGTATGTATGTATGGAATAAACAAAGTATGTATGGAATAAAGAAACCACAAGAGATCAAAGTATTAGGTAATTATTTTTTGTAAAAATTAAGATTTGCTTAGTTGGCCCATAGCAAGACCCTGATGTATTTGGCCGCAGCCAAACAGAGAAATATTTGGCTAAGCTGTCTTCAGCACAGTGTTCCCAAAACAAGTGAAGGAAACCTTTGTTGTGTGAGCACCTTGATATTCTGGAAATGCCTTGCAGCCACCTCCACTTTATCATCCAGAGGGTCGGTGTCTGCAACATGGAGTGTGTGTAACGCACAACTACACATCTGCAATCTGAAGGCTTCCCACCCCTGATCCACATGCCTCTGGACAGGTCTGGCTCTAGTATTTGTAGGGCTCCAGACAAAGGCACAATTGAAGCTCATATGCCGTACACTTACATATTAAAATTTATGAATCAGACTAACAAACTGGTTGTATAAAATACGTTCTGTCCTTCTGCCTTGATGTAACGACCTTTCAGAAGGCCAGGTTTAAATTTAGAATTATCACTCTCCTTAGAGTTCCAAATGGGAACATGGTGGTATGGGGGAAACCAGCATACACCTACCCGCTTCCTTCTTTCCTGCTCCTTCTCCTCCCACTCCCGCAGTCCCCCATCCTGCAGGGGCCTTGAAACATGCACATGGACACACCAGCCCAAATGGGGCCTTGAAACATGCACATGGACACACCAGCCCAAATGTCCAAGATACATGCACATCTCTGTAAATAGCTGCCCTTGGCCATTCTCTCACCCTTCCGGTGGTGTAGATCACCAAAGGGAGGAAGGACCGAGGGAAAGAGCATCCATTGACCCTGGGAGCTCACTTGGGGCCCCTTGGGTGGGAAATTCTGAAACAGTTTAAGGGAGAGATCATAAGGCAGATGGGGGACGATGCCTCCCTGGCCTAACTGAAGGAGAACAGAGTCCTTCCTTGCCTAGGTCTAGGGGCTGTGCTGCCTGTGGGCATTTAAATAAAATCTGCAGCGTCTCCCATTTTGTCATGACAGCAGTTCTTTCTCTTCACACACAGACCGCTCCTGCCTCAACTCCAAGGGCCAGAGCGAGTTGGCACACCCTCCAAGAGGAGCACCTCGCTTCTGGAAACAGCAGGAGCAGCCTCATTGTTGAGGTTTCAGTAAAGTATTTTGCCTGAAGTTCTCTTACTGGTTCAGCCTCTCCTTCAAGCTTTGTTCCTGTTCCCTCTGAAAACCCCACCTCTCCACACACACCTACATCTCTAACTTGAGACCTGGAGAAAGAAACTGCTCTTTTGGGGGATACATCACTCAGCCCTAACGTTTGCCCTCTCCAGAATCAGTGATCTCAATAAAGTTGTGAAGGATTGTAACATCTTTTTGAAAATAATATCAGGGGACCCTTGATACCTGCGGATTTTATTTGGTGCTGATTAAGGGTCAGTATGTCCCTGTGATGCATGTGGCCCCCTCTTTGCCACTTTGTCGGTCACTGACCAGGCCACTTCACCTCTCTACACTTCATTGTCTGCATCTACAAAAAGTGAACAATAATTCATGCGTGTTTCTATTTCAAATGGATGTTTTCAGGACAAATTTTTAAATATGTATATGAAGAGCAATCAAAATATCCAATCAGCCCCCTTTCCAGTAGAACTTCATTTAACTCTCCAAGAGGTTTTGTGTATTACCAAGACATAGGATTCAGACTTCCCTAAGTTGACAGAAAAGCACGAAATCTGTTTCTAACAGATGTTCCCCATGAACCCCCAAACGTAAACATGTTTTCAAGACGATAGTGAGACAACCTGTTTACACAAGGAAGTACTTTAAAAAGCAAACAAAAAAGCATCACCCAGAGCAGTCATTGTGATCAAAGTGCCGTCAATTATTAGGGTGTAAAGGGAACTGATGACTCAACTTAGCACCACCGCGGTCTCCAGATTTCAGTTTCGTAACAGAGTTTCTTTTCAGGAATATTCTTCATATACACACAAATCCGATTTTCTTTCTAAAATGTTTCTCGATTTTTGTCAAACCGAAATACCAGGATCTCTTCAAAAGATGACTCCGATAACCAGATGATGCTAAGATGAGCATCACACAGACACACTTCCCCATGGAGAGCAAGGTTGCTACTCCCTGGGATCTTGGCGCCTGGGAGGAGGGACAAGGTCTTCCACACAGCAGCTCCTGGCTCTCTCTGCTCCTGCACCTCCCCAATTAGTCAGATGCAGCATAGAAACTCTCAGACTGTGTGGTGGTAGAAAATAACTTTCTAAATCAATCAAAGTGTGATATTTTGATCCTTTCACATGCCTGGGTATTCTGGGCAAATGCATGCTCAAATCAGTGACTCATGGATCAAGATGCAAAGTAGGTCTCTGAATGCTGGCTAGAAATCAGTTTTTAAACCTGAAGCAAAATATAGTCTGGTAAAATATATATATATATATTGTGTATTGTGTCAAATTTAGCAGATTTTGTGAAAATAACTACCACTGGCCCTCAAAGTATTGTATATTGGGAGTCGGCCCTGACTTAGAAAGAAGAAATAGGTTAGCAGAAGTGTCTACATAAAAGCCCATAAGAAGTCTTAACTGATTATTATTATTTGAAATGGAGTTTCGCTCTTGTTGCCCAGGCTGGAGTGCAGTGAAACGATCTCAGCTCATTGCAGCCTCCGCCTCCTGGGTTCATATGATTCTCCTGCCTCATCCTCCCGAGTAGCTGGGATTACAGGCACCCGCCATCATGCCCAGCTAATTGTTTGTATTTTTAGGAGAGATAGGGTTTCACCATGTTGGCCAGGCTGGTCTTGAACTCCTGACCTCAGGTGATCCGATGGCCTCGGCCTCCCAAAGTGCTGGGATTACAGGCGTGAGCCACCATGCCCCGCCCAGGAAGGCACTTTTTGAAAGTTTCATTCAAAACTCCTTTAGAGTGTGGTTTCCCATTAAAACAAACCCTTTAGATTCCCTTCGAGAATGGTGAGGCCAGACCCTGTGGCATCTTCACTGAATGATACCCCTTTAAACAGACTTTAGGGATAGGCTGGAAACCTGACCTCTTTTTATAATACCACTTCTATGGAAAATAGATTCATGTCTCACCATGTATCCTGGAGTCCCAGGAACTTTTCAAATCATTATATGGGCTGTCAGTGGCAGTAGGAATGCCACCAAGACTATAACCCAAAAGCAGGATCATTACCCAATGCCACAAGAAGGGGACAAATAATAGTATGAGCTCTTTATATTTATAGTAAAGTTTAAGTCATAGGTTTATGTGCCAGGATCTTCCTGTGATTCAAAATACTTAAAAATACTTGACTGCAGTTCATTAAAAGAAAAAATAAACCACACACAAAAAAAGCCTATTAGAATGAATAATAAACAAGATCATCAATTTTGCAGGATGAAAGTTCAGTCTACAAAAATCAATTTCTGTACACTAGCAAGAAAATGAAATTACAAAACAATTCCATTTACATAGCATCAAAATAATTAAATGTTCAGGAATACATTTAAGAAATAGAAGTGCAAGACTTGAACATTGAAAACTACAGAATGCTATGGAAAGAAATTAAGGAAACATAAATAAATGGAAAGACATCCAATGTTCATAGATCAGAAGACTTGTTAAGATGGCAAAACTATCCAAACCTATATAGTCAACACAATCCCTATCAAAGTTGCAGCATTTTTGCAGAAATTGACAGGCTGATTTTAAAATTCATATGGAAATGCAAGGGACCCAGAATAGCTAAAACAATCTTGCAAAAGAGGAACAAAATTGGAGGACTCACACTTCCTTTTTTCAAAACATCCTATGAGACAGTGTAGTCTTCAATACAGTACATGTATGCTCAAAGTTTTCAGCAAGGGTTCCATAACAATTTGATGAGGAAAAAATAGTCTTTTCATCATATAGTGCCAGGACAACTGGATATTTACACACACAAGAATGAACTTGCACTTACACCTTATACCGTATACAAAAATTAACTCAAAATGGATCAGAAAATAAATATAAGCAAAATTCTAAAACTCTTAGAAGAAAATATAGGGATACATTTTTGTGACCTTGCATTAGGCAGTGGATTCTTAGATATAATACCACAAGTACAAAAGACGAAAGAAAAATCAGATAAATGGGACTTCATAAAATTAAAAACTTCATGCTTAAAGGAAACCATTAAGAAAGTGAAAAGATGGTCCACAGATGGGAGAAAATACTTGCAAATCATGTATCTGACAAAGGATTTGTATCCAGAATATATAAAGAATTCTTACAGCTCAGTGCTCAAAAGATAACCCAGACAAGTAATGGACAATTAAAATATGCATTTCTCAGAAAAAGATATACAAATGGCCAATAAGTGAATGAAAAGATGTTCAGCATCATTAGTCATTAGGGAAATGCAATCAAAATTATAATGAGTTACCACTTTACTCCCACTAGGATGGTTAAAGTCTAAAAGACAGTGGTAAGTGTTGGTGAGGATGTGGAGAAATTGGAACGCTTATACATTGCTGGTGGGATTGTCCTGCTACAATCATTTTGGAAAACAGTTTAGCAGTTCCTCAAAATGTTAAATACAGAGTTATCATTTGTCCCAGTGTATTAGTTAGGGTTCTTCAGAGAATAGAACCAATAGAGGGGGTGTGTGTATGTGTGTGTGTATAGAGAGAGAGGAAGGAGACAGATTTATTTTAAAGAATTGGCTTACATGATTGAGGAGACTGGCAAGTTCAAAGTTTGCAGGGTAGGCCAGCAGGCTGTAGACCCAGAGAAGAGTTGATGTTGCAGTTTGAGTTCAAAGGGAGTCTGCTGTCAGTATTCCTTCTTCTCGGGAGAGGTCAGTCTTTTTTCTTAAGGTCTTCAACTGATTGGATGAGGCCCACCTCGTGGAATAATCTGCTTTATTCAAAGACTACTGATGTAAATGTTAATCTTATCTAAAAAACACCTTTGTAATGACATCCAAACGTGTTTGACCACATGTCTTGGTATAGTGGCCTAGTCAAATTAGTACATAAAATTAACCATCCCACCCAGCGATTTCACTTCCAGGTATATATCCAAGTAAATTGAAAACGTGTCCAAATATGTCTAACCATACAAAAATGTTCTTGGCAGCATTATTCATAATAGCTAAAATGTGGAAACAGTCCAGATACCCATCAGCTGATAAATGGATACACAGAATGTGGTATATGAATACAATTGATTATTATGCAGCCATAAAAAGGAATGAAGTATTGACACTTGCTACATCAAGGGTGAACCCTGAAAATATGGTAAAGTGAAAGAAGCCAGACACAAAAGGCCTCATAATATATGATTCCATTTATACAAAATGTGTAGAATAGCAAAATCCATAGAAACAGAAAGTAGATTGGTGGTTGCCAAGGGTTGAAGGGGAAAGGAAATGAAGAGTAACTGCTATGAGTATAGGGTTTCTTTTTTGGATGATGGAAATGTTCTGATATTAGGTAGTGGTGATGGTTGCACAGCTCTGTGAATATACTAAAAAACATTGAATTGTATACTTTAAAGGTATGAATTGTATGATATGCTAATTAAATCTCAATAAACCTGTTAAAAAATGCCTAAGGCTCCAAACATAAGTGGTCCTGGCCACCTAATAGAAAGCAGCAGGAGTTGCTTGTAAAATATAAAATGTATGCTGAATCCCATATGTGAAGAGTTAGAAGGGAATGAAATGATCATCACCATTTACTAGATACCTTCTGTGTTTCAGAAGCTATGAACATATCAGCTCTCTTAGTCTTCCTTGAGAAACAAAAACAAAACATAGCCAGTTTTAAGGACACACACCTGTAGTCCCAGCCACTTAGGAGGCTGAGGCCGGAGGATCGCTTGAGCCCAGGAGTTCAAAGATTCAGTGAGCTATGATCACGCCACTGTACTCCAGCCTGGGTGACAGAGCAAGACCCTGTCTAAAAAAAAATAAAAGCATAAGTTGGCTTTATCTTCCTTATTTGTTCGCATCAGGAAATTGAGCCTTTGTTCAAATTGCTTGGCCAAAGTCAGCTACTGTGTTGGGATTAGACCTGGGTCTCTCCGACTTTAGGCTTTTTCCTAACTCACTGCCCCACACTGCTCCTGGAGGAGAAACCCTGTCCCGAAGTGAACCGAGAGTGTCAGGATCTGCTACTTAGAGAGGTGGGCAAAGTCTTTCCAAGAACAAAGGTATGAAGGCTGAAGTATGCTTTTGGAGAAAAAACAAAGGACTTAAATGCAAACGGGAAGCTCTTGCTTTTATGATTAAAAAAAAAAAAAGATTTAATTTTTAAAACAAAAGTGCCACAAGGACCAACAAGGAAAGTGACGGGAAGACAGAAGGGACCACAGGATCCAAGATGGCAAATTGAAAAGCAAAACCTAACACTGGGGTAGAGCAAGCATGTCATGGACCAGTAAGAGAAATGAATGTTCCCAGAGGAGCCAGCTGAACTGGGGAGAGGCCCAGCTGTGCTGACAGTCAGTTGGACCAGAAGCCACGTAGCGATGTTCCTGAAGCTGAAACAAGTCGTTTCTCATCCAGGGACAAAAGTGGCACCAGAAGAAGCTACCCTGGATGCTCCATGGATAAGGATCCAGTGCAGGGGCTTGTGGACAAAGTAAAGTCTTAGAGTTCTTTTACAAGAGATTGTAACCTGAGGTTTATGGATTCTTAGGGGACCTACATCGTCTTCAAAGAGTCCTGAACTCTTGCTGTCATGTGGAAATGTTTTGTGTCTATGCCTCTTCTGGAGAGAGAGTCTTCAGGTTTTTAAAGAATCTATGTCAGGGCTCAAGCCTGTAATCCCAGCACTTTGGGAGGCTGAGACGGGCGGATCACGAGGTCAGGAGATCAAGACCATCCTGGCTAACCCAGTGAAACCCCGTCTCTACTAAAAAATACAAAAAAACTAGCTGGGCGAGGTGGTAGGCGCCTGTAGTCCCAGCTACTGGGGAGGCTGAGGCGAGAGAATGGCGTTAACCCGGGAGGCGGAGCTTGCAGTGAGCCAAGATCCGGCCACTGCACTCCAGCCTGGGCAACAGAGCGAGACTCTGTCTCAAAAAAAAAAAAAAGAATCTATGTCAGGAAGAAGATATTTAAAAATTATTTAAATGTTTCTCTTAAAGCGCTAGGCTAATTTTCTGTCTGTGTGATAGATTGTGTTAAATGGTCTGGCACTCCTAATTTTTGGAATAAAAATGAATTCTCAGTGAATGATCTCACCGCCTGCAGTGCTGTCTGATTCTGTCCTGGCATTTGATAGAACTTGTTAGGGGATTAGGTAAGACAGGATGTTGGTACATTTGAGGTCATTAAACCAAGAAGGGAAGGGGGAGCAAAGAAATCCTGCTAAATATATTGTGGAGCTGAACTAAATGCTGAATAGCTAAGGGACATTCTTTGTGCTCTGTGCCAAGACTTTAAAACCCTGTTTAGAAACAGACTAGAATGATGGAGACAGCTCCATCTAGATGCAGTGCATTGGTAAATGCCTGTCTTTCCAAGAAATACTATTTTACTTGTCCTTTTATGGAGGAGGCGTGGAAGGCTGTGATGTACTGGGTTGTATAACATTTTTGTAAGCGGATACAACTAGTATAGAACCTAGAGAAACAATAAAAGCCGCCTTTTCACATGGTGTCTCACAGTTCCCGTTTCATGACTAGGAAAATAATGAATATGTCACAGAGAACCTAATTCGTATGAAAGGTTTTTGTCAGCTGAAATGCATGCCCAAAAGTTTATTTTCTACCTGTCTTTTCTTTCTTCTACTTTTTTGTTTCCTTCACTCTCATTTTGGATGTATAGTTTTAGAAAATACTCACGTTAAAAATGATTGGATGGATACTGGTGAAGGTTGTACAACAAAACAAATGTGCTTGGTGCCACTGAACTGTATACTTAAAACTGATTAAAGTAGTAAATGTTACGTTTTGGATATTTTACCATAATTTTCTAAAAGTATATTGGCCAATACAGAAGGAAAACCCACTTACCCTTTGAGGCAAGAATTCCAAGTATCTTTATATGGTAAATGCCAAGCCTTTCCCACACGTGGTGTGAATATGTAAGTCGTAGGGCAAAGTGTGTATGGGATGGAAGTGCTTATTTAAGCATTGCATGGTCCTCACTCTGTCACTCACTGGGTCTGGGACCTGGGACCCTATATGCTGAAGCAGATGTTAAGCCCTCAACAAATGCTGCCTTCTTCCTCCTCAGCCCATTACTCACACATTGCTTCAACAGTACAGTGAGACAGTGGGACTCAGTGATCTCCAAGGTCCGTTTCAGCTCTGCTGATCCATAGTTTAAACTCACTATTAAAAAAAAAATCTACAGAACACTATGAAAATTCTCATGGACAGATGTAGTCCACGGGCTTCCCATGTGGACACACAGCAGCTTCTGTTGCTTCTGACTTTCTCTCTCCTCTCCTTCACATTCTTTCTCTTACCCAGCCTGCCAAGAGTCATCCATGAGCTTGGACATGGGAAGAGAGGGCAGACAACAGAAAGAAGTGAGGTGGCTCAGGACAGAAGGCTGGGAAAGAGCCTGGCACTGGCTGTTGGACTGGGTTAGGGATGCAGCAAGCCTGGAGTCGGCCCTGACAGTGCCACATGGTTCTGGTTATGGTGGAACCCAAGGCCGTGGCCCCAGATTCTCTGAAGGGTATGTGACCACAGGAGGAGTAAGCATGATTGGTTTTTATACAAGGTAAATGGTGGAATGTAGAGATTCGATCCAGGGACAAAAACTGAGCTCATCATGTGAGGAAGAGCCACTGTTGGGGAAGAAGAGTCTATGTCATGTCAGGGAGTGCAGCAGGAGAGGAGGGCCGAGGGCAGATGTATGCTCAGTCTCCAGGCAGGGTTTGAGCTGGGAGCGGATGAACTCTGGCCTAGGACTCCAGGGCCGGCAAAGGCAGGCAGATCCCCAGGGCAGTGTGTCTCCTCTGGTCCCTCTATGTGTACCTGTCACTGCACTCTGCAAACACTTGGTCTTCATTCATGTATTGGTGTATCCATTCATTCAAGTTTGTGCCAGGCACTTTTACAAGTGTCAGGTATCAGTGGTGAGCAAGAGAAGCTAGTTCCCTGCCACTGTGGGTCTTACGTGGACCAAGAGAGAAGATAGGTAATTATACAGTAAATAAACGTGGATTTTGATTATCCTTTGATGGAAACAAGCAGGGCAATGCCTAGCTGTTTGGGAGAGGACAGAGCACATTAAGGACAGTGTCTCTGCAGGTGACATATTTGAACTAGACCTAGTGAAGGAGAAGTAACCAGCATGGCTAAGGGTTGTGGGAAGGAATTCTAGGCAGAGAGAGAAGCAGGTGGCAAGACCAGGCAGGGGCTTTGCATAGTCAAGGGACAGAAACGACACTGAAGTATAACAAGTAAGAAATTATGCTTCATGAACTATAACCATTTTAGCACTAATAAGCTAATCAACTCTTTATACAAATAGTTAAATTGTTGTGGTACCTGCAGGCTTGTCAGTTTACTTTCATGTGTTACTAGTAGCACATGGGAAAGTGGTCATGTTTCCTTCGCAGGAGAAGGATGTAGTCTCCCCACATTGTGGAGGAAGTCAGTGTTGTACAGGGAAGGAGGTAGCCTTGACAGGGCGGCTTGGATTCAGATTGCATGTTGTCCCATCTCCAGCAGTGTGACCTTAAGCAAAGCACTTTGCCTCTCTGAACCAGGGTTCTTTCATGTACCAGATAGGCTAATAATAACTGTAAAATTTCTAGCACAGTTCCTAGCAAGTAGGTAGGTATTTTCAGATGATGATGGTGGTGGTGGAGATGATGATGATGATGATGGTGATGATGTATCAGTACAGTCTAGTATTCCAATTTTTATATATAAAATCTGCAGAAATCCAAGAATTATTTCAAATTATGTACTTTCAACACATTTCTTTCACACTTTTTTCTGGCTTGTTAGTGGCAAGTAGTTCTGCTTGCACCATCCTTTTATGGTGTAAGTGAAAATCTGACAACCTCTTTGCTGTGTTTGGGAACTTAAACACCTTGAATGTCAAATAAGTGAATTTTCTAGCTTTAGTTCTTCAGCTAGAGTCCCAGAACCTGAAATGTTGAAGTGGAAACTTTCAGAGCTGTTTAATCTCAATTAATTTTCTCCATCCTGTCTGAAATAACTGCATCTCCCTCCCCACTTCTTTCTCTGTTGCAGCAAAAAGCACATTTTCTTTCATCACCTTTCCATGCCAGTAGAATAAAACACAAAAGCCACAAGATCTATGGTTCAAAGGGGTTCTGCCTTATACAAGTGTCTGTTTAAATTCTGTTTGAAAGATAAGAGTTTAAAAAAAAAAAAACTTCATCTCTAAATTTCCAGAAAATTAACGTCAGTTGACCTCTTTCTTTTTGAACCCCTTGAGCCATAAAATGGCACGTGACTACTCCATTTAGTGTTTCTGAATATAAATAAGGATTTCAGGGCCACTCTCAAGATGTTTGCTACCAAAGCTGTCATCAGATTTTGAGTAATATTTTTATATGGCCTGGAACCAGCTGAACATTTGAGATTTGACCTTTTTAAAAAGGAGATAATGGTCTCTAAATGCAATTTATATTTTTAGAACTAAGTTTTGAAGTGTCATTTTGTTTTCTGACCATTGTATTAAATTGTCTTTCTACTTTGTTTTCTGACCATTGTATTAAATTGTCTTTCTACTCAATCCAGAGGGAAAAAAAGTAAGTGTGTGTGTGTGTGTGTGTGTGTGTGTGTGTGTAGATGTGGAAGAATGACTTGTTAGCATTAAAAATCAAAAGTCTGACTTAGGGCAGGGGAACCAGAAGTGGCATTGTGAAGCTCAAAAGATTGGCTGACTGGTGTCATTCTCATTGACATGCTGAACATGATCCCATTGGGATGCTGAGCAAAATCAGGTTGTTTTATTTGGTAAGTTTTTCACCTCAAGTGATAATCTTAATACAGTGGAGGGAATTGGCTTAAAAATTCTGTATCCCAACATGCGGTGTCCTGTCCTTGAAGGTCAGGCAAATCTGGATTCAGGTTGAAACAAGAGTGTTAACCAGTTCTGAATATCATGTTTTGTGTTTTTTGTATCACTCCAGATTCCAATTAAGGTAGGAAGAGGTGATTAGGATAGGAGAGAATTGACAACAGGAGGACACTGAGAGCAACATTGGAAATTAGATCATTAAACCACTTTTGTGTTTCTTAGAAATTATTTTGTTGGTATTAAATTTGTAATGTAAATAAAAATAACTTTCACCTGTAGTTTCCTAGGGACAGGCAAATGGGGTTTTCCTCATCAAATCCCATTAAAGCCACTAAGAAAATCCTAGCTAAGAGTTGAGTTGGGATAAAGAATTCAGTCAGCCTTGGCTGGGCACGGTGGCTCACGCCTGTAATCCCAGCACTTTGGGAGGCCAAGGCGGGCGGATCACGAGGTCAGGAGATTGAGACCATCCTGGCTAACATGGTGAAACCCTGTCTCTACTAAAAATACAAAAAATTAGCCGGGCGTGGTGGCGGGCACCTCTAGTCCCAGCTCCTCGGGAGGCTGAGGCAGGAGAATGGTGTGAACCTGGGAAGTGGAGCTTGCAGTGAGCTGAGATCGTGCCACTGCACTCCAGCCTAGGCGACAGAGCAAAGCTCTGTCTCAAAAAAAAAAAAAAAAAAAAAAGAATTCAGTCAGCCTTACTTATATAAAAAGTACCTTCTAGAAAACCTGATCATTTCACAGCTAATTGGAATGAACGTTCCCTTGCCCACCGTTTGCAGCTGGAGACCCACTTGTACTTTTTGTATGGCTGTTGCTGTAATTGAATACCATTTACTTTTCTTAGCTTAAGAATGCGGTTCCTCTGACTTTTCTTTTTAAGTAAGTTTAAGATTATGCAAGAGGTAATTACCTACAGATAATTTCCCATGTCTGGGATATGTTACTTTATTTGTAAGCGAATGAATAGTAACCATTCAGATACCTCTTTTTAAACTTTCCCCCAACTTCTCTAACAGTAAATGCGAAGAAATGAAAAAGCAGTGCTTTCATGCTTAGTGTAGCATTACCATATCTCATCACCCACCTTTTCCTAAGAGCAGTCTGGTGAGCCACTTCAAGATTTTGTGAGGTCTTTGGAAATCAATCTAGCGGCAAAATGCCACAAGCCAGGAAGTGTCCATGGTACTCTTATTCACCATGGTTTTGAGACACCTAAACATTGCCCAGCACATAGGAGAAGGGCAGTGAATACCTATTGAAAGACTATATTGGGTATTGTCCTGTGGGCTTCTGGGGTTTGAAATAGGTCCAAGAAAACTAATATGTGAAGCCACCTAGGGCTGCACTATCCAATCAGGTAACCACTAATGATATGTGGCTATTTAAATCCAATTGATTTAAATGGATTATAGTTAAAAATTCAGTTCCTCGTTCTCACTAGGTACTTTTCAAGTGCTCAGTAGCCTCATGTGGCTGCCATATTGGACAGCAGAGATATTGAATATTTGCATCATTACAGAAAGTTGTGTTAGACAGTGCTAGCAGAATAGCAGTAGTAGAGGCCTAAATTAGTGTCTTTTTAAAGTAAAATTCCCATGTGACCCTAATGTGCACTCATAATACCAAAAAGAGCCCTCTTACACATCTCCCCTCCATGCTGTAGGAACTTAGCCGAGCAAGGTGGTTGGCCCTCCGTGGTGGCCATCTCTTTGAGACTGATAGATAAACAACAGTAAAACTGTTAGCAAGACTGACAGCTGGTATATACTTATTTGGCTATACCAGTTGTTAATGTTATAAAATACTTGTACCAGTTAATAAAGACCTGCTAGCTTAAGTTTCTTCAGTATTTCCTTCCAATGCCCAAGAGGCCCTGGCCATTCCTTTAGGATTTCACCAACCTCCCCTCAGTCCAGCGAAAATGAATTAGTTAATGTGTATCTCATCTCTGGGAGTTAGGGGCTGCTCAAGGACTCTGTGCCAGCACTGCAGGCCTCAGACTGATGGATGCTACCTTTGACCTCATGGTTCCTTGGCCTCCAGGAGGGATTACTTCCTAAGGCACTCCCATCACTACCATGGCCATGTCCTACATCACAGATCCATTGGCTTCCAGAAGACCTTAAAGTCATTTCATCCAACCTCCTCATTTTACTGAAGAAATCAAGACCCAGAGAGTCAGACAGCTAGTTTGTAGCCAATTTAGAAATAAAACTCAGATCTTCTAACTTAGCACATTTTTTTGTTACATCTTCTTGTGTTCTTTTCCTGAACTAGGAAATGGTGATTAATATCTTTATGCCTCACAGAGTTGTTTAGTTAAAAAAAAAGATACCTAATATTTTATGTATGTCTTATAATCTGCAAAAAAAAAAAAAAACAAAAAAACAAAAAAAACCACACACTCTGTATACATTCTCATGGGATCCCCACAAGAACCTGCGAGAGGTAGTAGGCTCCGAGGCAGTGAGTGGGGTGCCCAGCATAACAAAGCTACTGTGAGTAGGAAAGTCTGTATCTCTGTGGCTTGGAAAACTATAAACTCTTTTGTAAATGTAAGCTAATATACCATGTGGCAATACTTGCTTTTAGCTTGCGGTGTTTTGCAGTTCAGGATTTAGTGACATTGAAAGTAATAACTTTGTTCAAGTGCAAATGATGCAATGTGTGTATATATATATATACATATGTATTTTTTTACTTTGACAGTGTGCCAATTGCACAGACTTTGGTTCAGCATTGAAACAGAAGTGGGTTACTTTGAATATATTTTTAAAATGAGAGAATCCAAATTTGTAATTAGCTTTACAATGATAGTTGTACAGTTTGAGTATCAAGGAGCATCAGGTAATTGTTTGTGTTATTAATGGTGGTTTGTTTTTTGTATTTCCCCTGAAGCAGTTAGGCCCTTTGGAAAAAGCAAAGTATACTGTTTGAGGGGTTATTTCTTCTATTCCCATTTTATTTTTCACACCCTGTAGCTCTGGTCTGCTTAAAACTTAGTCATATACCTGAATGTGGCAAAGAAAAATCATTTATAAGCTATTCTACCTGCTTTGACACCTAATTATCAGGAAAATGATGCTTAAATTATGAAATAAAGCCACAGTGAAGGAAATGGTCCACTTCTCTTTGGTCTTTTGATCATTTTGATAGAAACAGTCCTTATTTTTACGTAAGATTGTGGGAAAGATCAATTTAACTCACTCCCAAAGTAAGATTGAAATTTTTGCACCCCCACCCCTCAAACCATAACCATCTTATAGTATTAGTGGGTGCAGAAATTGAGTTTATACATCAGTTAAAGAGTGAGGTTATTTCATTTAATATAACAAACCACTTCAATTTGCTTTTATTAGCATATGAAAATTGTGCCATTCTCTACACCAATTATCCTGTAAGGTTAAATATACATAAAGGGGAAAGAGAAAGAGGAAAAGCTATAAATCTAAAAGAGCCTGGGGCTGTAAGACCTGCTTTAGCATTCCTAATTCGTAGCCACATTTAGGAAGAATGTGTTTGTATGTTTCTTTTTTCAAGTGTGTATTTTATCTGTATCTTCATGTATTTCTCCATGTATAACCTGTTTTGTGTTATATAACACTCACACCTCACACTTCTCTATTGTGCTCAAAGAGCTGTAGCCTTCCCTGTGTCAATATAGGACTTTCAAAGGGTTTACTATTGTCTAGAATTTTCTTAGACTTTCTCTGGTTCGTTTAGATGCTATAGATGGTACTGACCAAAAAGTGGAAAGATCAAGCTTGTGATTTATAGCTAGACTTGGAGTCAACATAGTAATGAGACACTAGGCTTGAATAGATCTTTGAAATTCTGAAGCTCAAATTCCTACAAACTTATTGGGGCATAAGGAGGACCAATGAGTGAGCACATACTTTCAAACTTGCCAGCCACCAGTTTTGATACCAATGCACTTGGCATTAAATGAGATAATGTATACAAGGACCTGGCATTGGAGCGCACACACTGTAATCATGCATAAGGGTTAGCCATTATTGTTAGCTATTCTGATTTGACTTTGTCTTCGCATCTTTTTCTGCTTTCTGATGCCATGCTGAGGAACAGCAAAATGTCCAAGAAATAGGAAAACACCAGAAGGAAGGGAAATACAAGGCCTCACTACTCTAGAAGCTGAATTATCAACCTACAAATAAGCAGTTGTTTTTCTTCTCATGATGTTATGTGAATTGTTTCTGAATTCCCTCACGTGTTTTTCCATGTGAAGACTCCATGGACAAGTCACAGCTCCCCCACTATCCACATCTAACTCAGTCTGGCCTCATGAGGGTCATTTGATGGTAAACTTAACTCCATTTCTCTCTTGCTATGTGAAAAACAGCAAGCTGTTCACTATCTTCTGTGTAAGGAAAACATAAATAAAATCTCTTACATTTGGTCATGATTGATTAGAATTTTGTTAAGTTGCGTGAGGAGCAAGTGTAATTTTCTCTGTCTATGATAAGGTTCGTAATTAACCAGGCATTCATGCTGCTGGAAAAAATATAAATTGGTGCAACCTTTCTAGAAAATCAAGACTCTCAAAGTTTATGCCCTTTCATGCAATAATTCCTTTTCTAGGAACCTGCATAAGAAAATGTTCAGAAATTTAGACAATCTGATATTCAGAAACGTCCCCTAAAGTGTTATTTACAATAACAAAGAAAAAAACAATCTGCAATTCCACAAATGAGGGAAATAAATACATAAGATATATTTCTATGGGGTATAATACACATGAACTTTAAAAAACATGTTTTGAATAGTTTTAATAACTTGGGAAATACTCATATTCATATAAGTCACATTTTATTTCAGAATTGAATGAAAAAGTAGAAACAATACTCTGAGTATGTGCATGTATCTGAAAAGAATACTGGTCCACAATCCCTTATCTCTAATTCCAAATCCAAAAGTTTTCAGAAATCAAAAGGGGTTTTGTTTTCTTTTATTTTTAGTAACTTCTTTGGTAGGAAAACCTGGCCTGAACTAATATGAGGCTCTATTTTACCCCCACTTAATAAGAATATGCATCTATTTTTGTGCAGAAATATTTAATGTTTAATATTATAGTGTGCTGCTGTATACTCTCACAAGATAATAATGTAATAAATGGTAGCTGCATTGTAATACTCTCTAAAATCCAAAATTTCTGAATTCTGAAACATATCTGGCCCCAAGAGTTTCGGTAAAGGAGTTTTGGACTCGTATAACAAAACATCATTAATGATTTATCGGTGTCAAGGTTACCATTGACCTTTTTTTTTTTCTTTATTTTTCTGTATGTTTCAAATGTTCTACAATAAGCATATATTAAAACGAAACACATTTGAGGCATCAGGGAATCATCTCATTTCAGTCAGAATTCTTAAATTAATCATTTGCTTCCTGAATCTCTTCTGTTTACAATGGCCACATGTGTTTTTTAAACCAAGGTGTTCTGATTTGCTGATAGAAAACGTGAGATGAAATAGAGAAGGTGATAACTTACTGGACACGGAGCTATCTCCTAGGCTGCATTTGGATTCAGGAGAGCCCCTCGTGAGGGCTGCTCGCCTAAAGGAAGATACCTCAAGGAATAGGGCTTCTACCAGGCAGAGCCCAGGCATTTATACCACGGGCTGTGGTGTCATATTCTGTTCATGAGGATTGGTCAAGAGGCCCACAGCCAGAGGCGCAGACAGTTGTGTGAGATCATAACAAGCAGAACGGAGTATGGCGAGATAGCAGGAGGGAGGGGGAAACATTCACATGCATCCTTTCATCTGCTAATGAACAACTTTTCCTACCCAATTAGGTGGACACTCACTGACCTGTCAAAAGGTTGCCCCACAAAACCTGTGTTTTGGGGTCCATGTCTGAATGGATTGCCGGAGCCTTCTCATCTCTCCCTTTGCCCAGTTCCCTGCATCCTAAGACTCGAAGCCAGCACAGGACCTGGAAAAATTACATGTGAGTTTTGACCAGGATTTATATTCCTTAACTAAACAATAATAAATATTTTCTTAGGTGATAGTAACAAACAGCCCAAGCACACATGAATTCCTTTTTTTTTTTTTAACAAAGGAACTGGAGAGTTATCATTGAGCAAAGGAGCAAAGGTTGGAATCTGTATATTGGTGGCTTCTTAACTCAGTGGCTCTTAAAGTTCAGCTTGAACCAGAATCACCTGGAGGGCTTGTTGAAGTACAGCTTGCTGGGCCTCATGCCCAGATTTCTGATTCAGTAGCTCTGGTACCGGCTAGGAATTTGCTTTTCTAACATGTTTCCAAGTGAGGCTGATGCAGCTGGTCCAGGGACCCCAATTTGAGAATCACTGTTTTAACTCATGTGCTTGAAAGGATAAAAAAGGTAGAAAACTGTATATACTTGAGTGATAAATAGCATTAAATTAAGAAATGTAATGCTTTGCTTAATACACTGTGTCTCAGAAAAGAGTTTTAAGGTTCACTTAGCACTTTCACATTTGGAAGTCCAGCCCAGTAGATGCCATTATTCTGTGCCAGCTTTACCCCAGAGTTGCTAGTACCAGCCATTCTTTGTCCCTAGTTTTCAACAAGTGTGACTAGTAGTACTGTTATTAGACTAAAACAACAGCTACAGTCCTTTTGCAGGTGTGCTTATCATGCTTTTAGACACACTCAAAAATCTTTTTTCCCCTGAGTTGGGAAATACATTGTTCCCTTTCAGAGTGAGTCATCATAGCATTATCCCTCCCCTCACACACTTAAATGTGATTTGATTTACAAAACACATGTGGGACAGAAAGACAAACATCACATGTTCTCACTCATGGGATCTAAAAATCAAATTTGAACTCCTGGACATAGAGGGTAGAAGGATAGCTACCGTAAGCCAGGAAGGGTAGTGGGGGTTGGGGGCAGGGCGTGAAGGCAGGATGGTTAATAGGTACAAAAAAAAAAAAAGAAAGAATGAATATGACCTACTATGATAGTATAGTAGAGTGACTATAGTCAATAATAACTTACATTTTGTAATAAGTAGTATAAGTGGATTGTTTGTAACTCAAAGGATAAATGCTTGAGGGGATGATTACCCCATTCTCCATGATGTGCTCATTTCATATTGCATGCCTGTGTCAAAACATCTCATGTACCTCACAAATATACACACCTACTGTATACCCACAAAAGTTAAAAATAAAAAAAAAAACACACCTGAGAAGGGAAGCACAGCTCCAGTGAATAACCCAAGCCAGGAAGTCCAGGTTTTGTGAGATTTTAAGTTCTCAAGACTGAAAAACTTTGTGAATCATCATGTTGTGGTGTTAGCTTTCAAACAGGCCCATTGCCTAACTGCTGAGGACAAGAACAATTTATTCCATGTTAATAGAAAAAAGTGGAAGAGTTTGACTAAACAAATGCACATTTGGACACAAGTAAGCGTACATACAAATGTACATGTGTACCTGTGAATAGATACATGCATTGTATATTTCTGAGCTTTGACTGCAGGAATTTTAAACAGCATTTTTTCTTTTGTTTCATTGAGTCGATGTGAGTGTAAAAATAGTATGAATCATACTGTCCAGGAAACATTTGAGAAATTTCTGGGCGTTTTAAATCTGTGGATAAGCCCTGTGGTTTATAACATTTTACTTGGATATGGTAGATGTTATCATTCAAAGTAGCACTTAGGATTTACAGTTCTCTTATTATAACTCTCTGGAGTTGAGAATAATCACTGTTAATAAAGCAGTTGCCAAGCAAATATGTAATGAAAGAACATATGTATTGCCTCAACATTAATAGAGTCAAAAATCCTGGAGATAGACTTAAATGTACAGTAGGTATATGTTAAAATGTTTAAAATAAAACCCACAATATCAGAAAAATAAGACAAAAACCAGTAAGTGTTAAAAGTGATCTATAATGGAATTAACCCCAGAGGTGCCTTCTGGGGGCTGTCCAAAGGGTAACAGGGCTGGGATTAGGGCTGACAGAGTTGTGAGTGATGTAATTATTATTACTCCACCCTCAAAAATATACCATCTCCAACAAGCACTAGTTATTCTGCACTGCATTCCTGGAAGGAAGGTTATCAGTTTAAGAGGCATCTTCACCATAAAGTGAGAGAAGCAGGTCGGATCAAATGCCCCTTAGTGCCCTCTCCTGCTCTGCCACTCTGCAGATCTCCACGTTTGCACATCCAGTGTTCCTGTGGGATGACCTTTGCTGTCAGTCAGTTTCCTGTCTACAGGTCAGGAAGGAAGGAAGTTGTTGTGACTCCTTAGGTGAATCATGGCTTCGGGCTCCTGCTGGATCTGGCAGGACCTGCCTGCATCACTCCCCGTAGCTTTGGACATAGCGTTCAGTCACCGAGTGAGTATAAAACTGAATCTTGTGGGGCAGAGGGCGACAGGGGGCATGTGGGAAACTTCTGTACTTTCTGCTCAGTTTTACTGTGAACCTAAAACTGCTCTTTAAGATAAAGCTTATGAATTTAAAAAATTAAATACTAAACAGTATGGCAATTCCTCAAAAAAAATTAAACAGGATTACCAAGTGATCCAGCAATTCCACTTCTGAGTATATTCCAAAAGAAGTGAAAGTAGGGATTTGAGCAAATAGATGTGTGTACACCCATGTTCATAGCAGCATTATTCCAGTAGCCAGAGGTGGATGCAGCCCAGGTGTCCATCAACAGATGAATCGATAAACAAAATGTGGTATGTATTAATACATACAATGGAATATTATTCAGCCTTTAAAAAGATGAAATTCTGACACACGCTAACCACATGGAGGAAACTTGAAGATGCTAAGTGAAATAATCCAGACACAAAAAAGCAAATATTAAATATCCCGTTTATATGAGGTACCTAGAACTGTCAGATTTACAGAGTCAGAAAGTAGAATGGTGGTTGCCAGGGGATGGGAGGATGGAAAAATTGAAAGTTGTTGTTCAATGGATATTAAGTATCAGTTTGGGAAGATTGGAGAGTTCTGGAGATGAATGATAATGATAGTTGCACAGCAATGTGAATGTATTTAATGTCACTGAAATGCACACTTAAAAATGGGTAAAATGGTAAATTTTATGTTGTATATATTTTACCATAATTTTTAAAGCTTTCCTTCTAAGAATACTGTGCAGAATCACTAGCTAGTGCTTGATAGGGATGCTGCAGTTCGTGAGGATGCAGGAAGAACCAATCATTATGTCTCTCACACCTCCTTCATCCCTGTTACCCTTTGGGCAGCCCTTAGAAGACAACAAAGGTAAGGGTATCCACTGAATGGTATATACTTCAGTCCCAAGAATGAGTTTCCTATCAGAGTAAAGACACAGTTGTCAGAAGCCATCAAGGGAATTTGCCTTAAACAACTGTGGCCTCTACTAAAATGCCATTTACACATCTAGAAGACCTGCTTCACTGGGGTGAAGGAAAGCGTAAGCCACCCATGCTCCATCAGTGGGGCTGCTCCATTTCCTCCAGATGGGTGTTTGTAAACCAGTCCATGCACAGAGCACTGGCGTGGAGAGAGTCCCGGAGCTGTGTACCTGACTGTGGCTCCTGAGGGTCTTAATCAGCGGAGGTGGACATGTCGGCAGGAACCAGGGAATGCAGACTTGCTGTAGATTCCAACACAGTAGAAAATGAAAGCTTGACGGGAAATCCACAACGGATAGTTCTCCTGCTGTAGGGCCTATGATGATTATGATGCCTGTTTTACGTTCTCCAAGTGAAGCAGGATTTATCCCCCATCGCCAGATCTCTGTACTTACAGGTATTACGGTACTGGTAAGTCACAGACAGGTTAGTGAGTGGCCTGTAGTCCTGTGAGGAACACACAGGATGGAATTCACTAGGTTAGTCCATTGTGCCCTACTTTTTTTGGCTTTTGCCTTTTATTCTACATTTCTAGAAATTTGGCCTTGAAAAACAATCAACAGTTTTATGGGGCCCAGTAGCCATACTTTATTCAGGTCGTCTTCACTCCCTTCACCCTCTACCCCTAGGGCTGACCAGGGATTAGAATTCCTGAAGAGTCGTATATAAGGATCCATGGTTTCAAAAAGTTGAGACACTGCTATCCTAAATTATCCTACTTTCTCCTTAAGATACCAGTATATATATAGTCTATTACAGAGGCCCTATAGCAGAACCATTATATATAATTTGGCTTAAGGAAAAGGTGTAACTGAAAAGAGGTAAAATGAATTTGTTAAAGTACAATATATATAAATTAGTCCGCTCATTCTCATGCCAGACTTTCCAAACCTGCTTAGAAAGAAACTCTTCATGCTTTTCACTTAGGTATTGGAAAACAGGGCAAAGGAAAAGAGGTTTCTGAGTCAGTTGCCATGGGGAGCTGCCGAGATACCAAAAAAACAAACAAAAAAAAAAAAAAAAAAAAAAAAAAAAAAAAAAAAAAAAAAAGGGAATTAAAGGTTTTTGTAGAGGAAAAAATTCAGGTCAGCAAGTCTAAGGGAGAGGAAAGTAAGGACTTATTCATCTTTGACATCCACCCTAAGCTTGAGTTGAAAGGGATGGATATGGAACCTAATCAAAATAAACTCCCCCCCCGACACAATGAGTTCATAGACCATAATTTTTGTACAGACACACTGACACAGATTTTCCCCAGAGAAGAACATCAAACCAGCCATCACCGAGACAAAATGACATAAGGTAGAGAAGACCAACAAAGACAGACCCTGGTGGGATCTCCTTGTCTCCTTGTCTCATCATTCACAGGAATCAGATGTGCCTGGTTCCAGACATTGAATTTATGTTTACTGATAGCTTTGCTACCTGGAACCCAACTAGCCAGAACCCTGAATTAGCTAACCTTCATACTTCCCCACCCCCTCCCCTTCCCTCCCACACACCCCACCCTACCACACATACCACACTTCCCTTTTTCAATGATGAAGAAAACAAGATAGCTTTGGTTTTGAGTAAAGGTGGGGTGTAAACCCTGGAGGATACTTGTAGCTGATGACACTGACCTGCTGAATCATTGAGAATGGTTAGATGTTTTATAAAGAGGAAAAACTGCTTTGGAAAACCTTCAACAAAAAGCATTTTCTAGTTGTCAATTAACCAGAAAATCAAAATAATAAAAAATATACTTGTCCTCAAATAGTCTAATTAACTGAGGTTTTAGTGTACCTATTTCCATGCTTTAATAATAATCTAGGCCGGGCGTGGTGGCTCAAGCCTGTAATCCCAGCACTTTGGGAGGCCGAGACGGGCGGATCACGAGGTCAGGAGATCGAGACCATCCTGGCTAACCCAGTGAAACCCCGTCTCTACTAAAAAATACAAAAAAAAACTAGCCGGGCGAGGTGGTGGGCGCCTGTAGTCCCAGCTACTGGGGAGGCTGAGGCAGGAGAATGGCATTAACCCGGGAGGCGGAGCTTGCAGTGAACCAAGATCTGGCCACTGCACTCCAGCCTGGGCGACAGAGCAAGACTCTGTCTCAAAAAATAATAATATTAATAATAATCTAAAAATGTTGACTGACGATAACAATATACCATTCATTTTTATTCTTCTCAAGAAACTGCAAGTTTTGACTTTTACCATCTTTCCAGTGCCAGAGGTTAAATGTTAAATGTTCTGTTTATGTTAAGCACTCTAAAAGTTGTGATATTACTGGTTTTAAAACTAATATGTGAAATCATTTTATGAACCTGTATATTTAGCTCCTATAGTCATTGGGAACCAACGGCATACATTTGAAGGCAATTCTGTTTCTTTTTTTTTTTTTTAAAGAACCTATTATATGATTATTTGTAACATTCCATTTCACATTCAGATTATGTTCTGCTCAAGAGATCATCAAAATTAATTTTCATTCTCTGCTAATGGTACAGAGAGGAGTGATGTTACCGGCATGGTTATATACTTTAATATGTAAGTCAAAAATTTCAAATGATAATTCCCTGTGAGTCGTGAGTCTCCAAATAATCTATGTTTTATTATAAAGCTGCCTACCCAGTGACATCAGTTGTAGCACAAATGGTTTATCAGTTTATTCTAATAGTTTCCAATCTGTTGATTTTTAAGAAATGGTTTGTGTGCTCTTTTTTGGATGCACCTGTCACTAGTGAAATGATGCCTCTCTTTGAGCCCGGATTTAACCCAGGGCATCGCAGCATGTTTTTCCAAGGATGTCCCATTAGATAGATCTTCTAAGAGTGTGGCGCCTGCAGACTTGTGGCAGCTGAAAGTTGCATAAACTGTGCGACATAAGGAGGAAAAGCACTTCTGCTCTTCTGCCCCAGAACAGTATTTACAAAGCTTTGCAGGATAGCAAGATTTTTAGAGTCCTTGTGGTACTTAACTAGAAGCTATAAGCTGTTGTTTCTAGCATATTTTTCCTGTGTTCCGTGCCTTATTTGTTATCAGTTCAGTTCAGATTAGTATGCTGGGTTCTTGATTTCTTGACAGAAAGTGTCAGAAACTTATTGATGAAGTGTTCTTGATTTCTACAGAACCAGAATCAGAAAATAATTGTTTCCTTTTATCTAAGCAGAAGTAGCTTTGTTTTCCTTATTATCAAAGTGATACATGTATTCTACATAATTTATAAAATAGCAGAAAATTGAATAAAAGTAGAGATAAATTACCTGTAATCTGGCTGCCCAAATATAACCTACCTTTTAACTCATACTTTTATGTATTTTTCCAAACTTTTTTCAACTAGTTAACTAATTTCAAATTTACAAGCAGTGCTCTGGACTGATCACATCCTACATGCTGGTGGCACTTAGGAATGATGACTTTAAGTGTCATCTTACAGGACAGTAATCTTCTCATTGCTTTTTTTCTCCCTTCTATTAGTCAGCTCTTACAAGAACAGATACCTGTGTGGACTCACCAGTATCTTTATCAGGTGGAAATTCCTATCAACCAGTATTTTCATTTCTACCTCCTGTCAGTCAAAATAATACCGAGTGGCCCTGTAAGATCCTAGTGGGCCTCTAGAATCATAAAGGAAGATTCAGTTATGTACAAGGTGGTTTTGGTGTTAGATCAACTGATTGTGTTGTGATTATTTAGAAATTAGTAATCACTATACTATAAGGCAATTGGGGAGATACGGGAAAGGTTGAGTTAGCCAGATCCTCCCATTCCCCATTCACAATCCAAACAATATGGATTCCAATCAAATTCTGATTTTATAATTTTGGTAACAAAATTTCATTCAAATATATGTCTTCTTGTGCTGTGAACAGAGTTGTCCTTTAACTTTGCATCCTTTATCCCCCTTCAAAGACGCATCTCTTCAGATTGCTGTAGTGTGATTTTATAGCTCCTTGAGTTGTGCTGGTATCTCTGTGCTACCCTTTGGAGAGTACTAGGCCTTCGGGTTAGGATGAATCCTAACGCTTGGCCGAGGTTAGGAAGGGCTTTGAGCACTGAAAGAAAACCGAGGTAAATTTTAAGGAATTGTTAAAAGATTCATCAAGAAATGTGGTAGAATTGTCATCTACAAACCTCATGTCAGTAGAATAGGAAGTATTTAGTAAGCAGCTGCTAGAAGGGATTTTGTTTGTTTAAAAAAAGAGAAAAACTCTGTCTTTGACATTGGTTATATCTAGATCTTATCATCCCCTGTACAGGACTCTTAAGTTCCTTGAAAGCAGTGACTTTGAGAGCATCCCTTCATGTCCTCTGTGTCCTTGTATATAATAGGGACTCAGTGTGTATTGAATTAATATTTCTGTGGCTCTTCAGTGATAGATGAATGAATGTACTCAATTTAGGTAACTACATTTGACCTTTTTCCTACAGCAGTTGAAGGGTGTTTGGGTAGCATCCACAATTGTATTGAATGCCCTGATTGGGTACAGGTGTGAGGAAGTGGTATACAGTACTTTGATCCTCCATTGGAGAAGGAGATGCTAATGTGGATAATGAGAATTCGGTTCTTTATCTTTACTTTCGATTTGGCCACCTTCCTTCACTGAGTCACAGGGCTCACTTGTTTAGTGATGGGCATGTCATTTAAGCCTGAGACTGTCCCTCAGACTGTTTATGACATTGGATCTGAATTTCCCATTACATGAACAGCCAGCATTTGACATATAAATTCAAGAACACACTAAAAGTTTGTTGGCTTTGTAGTTGACATTGAGATTAACTTTCTCTAACCTAAACCAGTGAAAACTAAAATGCTCCTCACCACATAAAAGTTTTGCTTTCGCTGTGTTCAGACCCCTCCTACCTTGTCACGGCACAGTCATTTGGAGTCTGATTTGGGGGCGGTGTGGTTGTCTCAGTGGCGTATGACCCACTTTGTGTAATACTTAATTGCCTGTATTTTTACAACACAAGTCAGAAGTTCTGACGATAGTGGACTATCACCCAAAAAAGATTTTCTGAGACATCTCATCAGAGCTGCTCGAGTACCGCGCATGAAGACGGTGTTAGCTCTGCAGGGTATGTGCTAACTACCAGACGATGAAAGAGCATTTCCTCTAGTTTCTGGATAATGAGCAGGCACACAGGTAAAGATGCCTTTCTCAGAGTTGACTCCCTTTGTTTCCTAATGATTCTGGTGATTTTGTTGAACTAGACTTTTAAACATTAATTGTTACCTGCATATGTTTACTGTTGTGGTTTGCAGAGGGCTCAGAGGAACAATCATTTTAATTAGTATCCTGAGACTATAATAACTTTTTATTAAAAGTCTGGAAAGACAGTAATCAAAATAGACTCTCATCTCTATCTTCTCTGTGCCCCTAGCAAACATCCTCTTCATCAATTTTGTTTTTATTATTTGCCATCAAGATGGTTATCTCTGAATATCAGATGCTTCAATCCACAGCGATATCCATGTGTGAATTGATGCTTGATAAGCTTCAGGTTATCAGGTGGAGAAGTGTGGTTAAGGCGTACAGAAAGAAAGGGATAGCATGGGGATACTGTGCCTTGGTAAGCGTGGTGCCACTGCAGACTAAAAGCAGATATAAGTCAAGTGCTACTGACTTAAGTTTGGCAAAATCGCTCCTCACAGCCCGCTCTGTTTTAGAAATGTTTATGTTTCTGATATCACTTTTGTTAATTTGAAGAACTTTTAAAATACCATCATTGTTTCAAAACAAAATATGGAAGGTGTGGATCACCTTCCTGAATTTACAGAAAAGTTTTTGGGTACATTTCTTTGCGGAAGATTGGCTGAGATGTGGTTCATAGCAGGGTGGTGCCCGTGCCTTGCGGATCATGTTGTCTATACACTGATTGACATACCAACGTAGAGTCTTTGAAAATGCCCATTGGTAAGTCAACATTGTTTTCCCTGAAAGTCCTGAGACAGAAAAAAAAAATGAAAGTACAAACACTAACTGGAAAAAATGTCACACATTTTAGCCACTTTGCATCCCTTGTTAGGACAAACCCTGGGCTGGGTTTTTTTACATTTGTGAAGTTGTGCGGTAGGTGGGGCAGTGTGGGTGGCCCAGAAAAAGTAGCGGTTAGAATAAGATTTTCCATTTATTGCCCTTTGTGCATGGCTAAAAATAAGAGTCATACAAATCAGAATATGTAGTGCAAGCAAAATCACTCTGTTAATTCTGATGACTGGCTTGCCCACATCTTTGCATCTGTCTGGTAAGTGGTATATTGGGAAATAATTTTTCTCTGTTTAAATAGCAAAAGGCAACCAAGTTTTTGCGTTGTTTGTCTACACATGACAGTTTATCAGCACTTTTCCCTTCTGAAGGAAGAAAGATCCAACTCATACATACACAAAATGTGTTGATGGAAGGAAGAAAGAAGTATGAAACCCTTGAATCTTTTTTAAAAAGGAATTACGTTATTTGAAATGTGATTTTACAACTTCCATCTTCTTGGCTTATTGTTAGAAAGTTCTTTCTTGTAAACTCATAGCACAGCAAGGAAAGGATATCTTAATGGTGTTGCCCTAGAGATTGGAAAAGTTTTTGTGTGTTTGGATGGGGGAGGGAGAAGGGACAAGGGTAAGTGCACTCTTGCCCCGTAGTACCTTCTGTAGACACAGATGTTGGAGGGACAGTTAACCAAGTAAAAACTCCCCTGCATCTGGCTGCTGAGTCGAATGCAACCACAGTAAGTGATAACGTGTCTGTTTGTGGCTAGAAGAAACACCAAAGAGAGACGGCACCAGCATTCACAGGGAAATTTGTATCTTCGCGATCCCATTGATGGTGCTGTCCCGTTCCGATGACTGAGTGGCTGTGGCATTTCCAAAGAATGAGAATGTCTGCAAGTGTTCTGAGCCTTTCAGTTTGATGCGCTTTGTGAAATGGATGAGTCAAGAGGGCAGTCATTCCAGAAGACTCTGAAAAATGAAGACTGCAAATCACATTTCTCTTTGGCATCCCCAACTGTGGCAGACAGTGTGGCACAGTGGTTACAATGAGTTGAGAGCTTTAGGAGGGAAAAAAGACTCCGGATGAAATCTTACCTTAGCTACTTGTTGACCTTGATCTGTTAACCTCTCCTAGGCCTGAGTGTCTTTATTTGAAAACGGGAACAGTAGTGGTACTGCCTACCTGAATGAGAGGGTGGTTGTGGGGATTCAGTGAGATGACATACGTAAAGCACAAAGTCAGCACTCCACAAAATGATGTTGGTGTTACTGTCATTTGTGCAGTTGCATCATAAAATGTGTTGGAGAATTTTAGAGCATTTGGGAGTTCTCCTCTATTCTTGGAGTACAAATTTTGGAATTAAGTGGACAAAAGATCAGCCTCTGGTTCAGTGTTTCAGAAGAATACAGGCATTTATGGAGTGGTTTGCTTCTTCTTAGATTACTAATGCCATCTGGAGGATTTTTTTTTTATTTTGCCATTAAGTTAGCACAATGTAAGCCTCTCTTTCCTTTTAAGGTTAGCGCTGTGTTGAGCATGTTCAGTAATTTTTACTTTCTCCCTATGTTTTTTATTTAAACATGGATTTTCAGTTCTAACATCTGTGCATGTTAATTGTAGTACCTGCTGGTGTACGTTATGAAAGACAGTGCTAATGTTGTAATCAAGTAAGGCTAAAAAATATTTCAGGTGGAAATGGGCAAAACTTCAGGAGCAATTAGCTTCCATGGTGGTGTAATTCCCCACAGAAAATACTGCATCTGTTATAATTCTGGTTACTGAACAATCTGACAGATTGACCAGATGCTGAAAGGCAGAAAACAATTGCTGTTGCTTTTATTTTTATTTATTATGCTTTGCAAATTATTTTCTGTTTAATACAATGTATACCTGTCCTTTTAGAGTCCTTTTCCACCCATCAGAGTTTTGCATTATAAAGTATATTGTGTATTTCACAATACAAAGTCATAATTGTGGACATAACTTTTTTGTTAGCCTTCAGGATAGGATGCTAAGACTTCAAATCAGTCTCCCTTTAACCTCCTCCAGGACTTTCCTAGAATTCTGTTTCTTCATTTATCAAAGTTAAAGAGAAGTTATGACTGTACCTTAACTTTGCCTCACCTGAGACCTGACAAGAAGTGATGAATTAAACCTATAAGCTAAGGAATTAAAATATGGGACAGATATAAAACAGTGGTGACTTAGTTTTCTCAATTGTTGTATTTTGCTGGTTTTTTTTTTTTTTTTAAATCCTCCTCAAATTTTTCTTTTCTTAGACGGTCCTACCATCTCTGTCCCAGATACGACTTGTGACTTACAATTTACATATTAGTATTCTCGTCAGATTTTTGGTTTTTGTGTTAGGAACCATCAGTCTGGAATAAAGACATTTCTCAGGTCAACTCCGCCAGGGAAATCTGTCTTGTATTAAAATGATACCCTGCTTCCTCCAGTGTCTCCAGACAATGCTAATTTCTCCACTTTTCTCCGTTAACGAAATAGAAGAATGCTTTTCAGGCCGAGCAAATCATACTAGGTGACTTTCAAAGTTCCTGGCATTGCAGATACAGCTTCTGTTCCCTCCACACACTCATATATTCCCCATTATCTTTGCCATCCCTCTTGCCCTTTGCCATAGACCGAAGTTTCTGTAAAAATGATAGGTGAGAGAAGGTGATAAATTAGACTCTGGCCCTGATTCCCTCCCACACCTTCATAAGGAATGACAGATTTTGAAATGCATCCTGTGGATACACCGTGTGCTTCTTCCTGCAAAACTGCCAGTTTTAACTTATCTTTCATGTGCAGTTTGAGGGTACTGGCCAGGCGGGGCTCATTATTCCTTTGGTTGAATAGTGTAAAGTATTTGCAATGGAGATTTTCTCTAATGATGTATTTTAAGTGCATGTCCGCATTGCTGGTTTAATGCACTCAGTCACAGGATGCTTTAAAGTTTATTGCTAATGGATGAATCCTCTAGAAAATGGGAATTTTCAACAAGATTGACATTTGGAATGAGAAATATAAATCTAATGAGAGTCTTTTAACCCAGGTTTGTAATTAGGGCTGAGTGGAGTGAATGTGTACATGCACACCAGAGAAGGGCACAGAGGAAGGTGAAATTGCACGCTCCCCTCTGAATGAGGGATGAAGGCCGATGGATCAGGGTCAGGCCACGACATGTTGGAGTATAAGTGATACTGTCACCAAGTACTGCACAGGGTACCAAGGGAATTCCACTCTAGTAAATTACATTATTTAGACAGACCTGAAGGCATTGTGTCGGAATGAGCAGAGGGAAAGGGGGCTGTTGGCACCATGCGGAAGATATTACAGTACAACTAGCTTCAGGGATGGAATTCACTGGTTTCCATTATACCTGCCTATTTTGTATTCTCCTTCGCTAATTAGTTTACAGAAAGTTACAAATGCATACATGTGAAAGAACATCATGTCTGTTTGGAGTATGGGTTACAATGGACCATAAGGGAATAAGTGTTAGTTGATTTGTATGAACTGGTCAGTGTGAGATTCTTTTTCTTTTATTCACAGCTGGGTAATATTAGGTGTTGAGTAAAAACTTGCGCTTGTTTTGTTTTCTTTTGTGAGAATCTCACACGCATTATGAAGATTTAATCCTCATTCTCTCGGTAACATAATGCATTTCTTTTCCACCCTTCCTTTACATGCCTTTAAATCTCACCTGTCACTGGTCTCCCCTCATCACCTTCCATCCCTAAGGGAAACAGATTGTACTGGCACATAACATTTCATTTTGTGAAAGAACTCAAAGTTAACAAAGCTGATTCCTAGAGTGGGACTTGTAGAGAAAAATCATTTTTTTCACTTCTTCTATTTTATCCCTCCGCAGCAAAGCGAGGCCACCCTTTTTGGTTTTATCTATCTCTTACCATCTCTGGATCATCTCTTACCATCATCTAGATCATTGCAGATGTGCTAGTCACCATTTTCCAGTTTGATTTCAAATGCTCATTCTTGAAAAAGCCAGTACCAGGTGCTCTGGAATTAGTCACAGTCATTTCTTAACTAAAAAGCAAGTGTCTTCTCCTGAATGGGTAGAGGTTCTGAAACAATATCCATTCTTTCTTAAGTATGTGTCATACTTTGTCCTTAGTGAAATAAACCTGAGAAGCATCTCTGATCAGTTAACAGAGAGAATACATAGGATTCTGAAAAATGTCTCCACAAGGCTTCCAAATGGCAGGTTTTTAGCAGGCTTTCTGAAACAGGGTCACAAGTAGATCACGGTGACGATAATAATATCTTGGATTTTACTTTTATTCTTTTCAAAATAATACTCTGTTGGGGTCAGGGTATCGTAATTTATTTTGTAGCCATAGTTACAGTCTTCTTTTATTCATCCAATCATAAAATAGTAAAGCCAACATACTTGGAAAGCCAGGTTTGAGTGTGGACAGGAGATACCTTGGTTAACAATAAGATACTTCTATTTTATGCAGGGTACCTCCACCTTAAAAATGCTTTTAGTTTATGATTCTAAAATAGTGTCTTAAGTGTAAAAGGCATCATGTAAAATGTTTTTGTGCCATATATCATCCTCAGCATAGAAAGGCTGTGCTTACAGCCTTTGCTTTATTCACTGAAGTCCTACAAAAGTCAGGGACTCTGAGCTGTGTGAGAAGTGAGGGTCTCTCCCTACATAAACTCACTGGAATCTTGCCCGTTTGTATTCTGTTTACTTTAATGGTAGTATGTGCCTTATATCTTAAATGTTCTTTTCGTCCGTGACACCCACTGGGAAATCACATTTTGTTGTTTGCCACAACATTACACATGTGACTTCTTTTTCCTGTCCTCTTGATGCAGCATGCTATCAAACTGTATCTTTTGAGTTGTTCTAAATTGAATCCTGGTCAAAGGGATTTAACAGCATCCAAAATGGAACTAGCTTAGATTCTCTTCCATTCTGTAGATGTTCCTTTGTTCCTGCTTACCTACCCATGTCTGTCTGTATTCTATTCTTTTTCTTAGATTAAAATTGGAAAGGGAGAAAGGGGAGCTCCTTAGGAGAAATAGATCTGTGGAGAATTGTGAGTACTCATTCAGAAGCTATTCTTAGTTCTAAGAAATATAATGAACTTGAGCTTTGAGTCTTACTGAATCTCCCATTAATGATCCCGCCATCACTTCCACCTCCCATCTGAGTATGTTCTCCCCAAAGGCTACTGATATTTTTTCCCTAATGTTCTGAATGGAGTCTCTTCCAAGGAAAGCATATCTTGAAAGGAATTGAGTCCTACTGCAGTAATAGTGTACTGGGTGATTCTTAATTGTTCGATTAAGTACTTCTGTTTTGCATTACCATAATGTCTGCTGTAGCAGAAACTTTTCTATAGACCTTGACTTGTCAGAAGTCAACCCCTTAATGTGAGCACTTCACTTACATTATCATTATGGTGTTTCCAGCTGACAACTACTGCCACACTGCCATGGTCCCTGAGTTCCCAGTGCTTCAGAAAAAGAGACGTTTGTTCTGGCTTGTTGAGGGGAAAACATGCAAACAACAACACTAGCTCTACCACCAGAGATCCTATAAAGACATGTTCAGATGAACAATAAAGTCATTTGTTCACATATGACATAAGGATATAAGAATTTAAACAATAAGACCTCTTGTGAAATGTGGCAAAATATGCACCACAAACATTGTGAAGTTCTCTGTCTTGTGGAAGGCAATTTTTACATGGGCTTCAAAAAAGTTAATACTTATAAACTACCCTTTTAAAAAAGAAAAGAAAATCACTTGTCTCGCTATAACATTAAAGCAATTTCTGTTCTAAGGAAAGCTTAAATGCATTCCTTTTTACAAAGTGCATGCACTATAATTTATAAAAAGCACAGTACTTTATCAGGAAATGCGGCACCTCTTCCCTCCTTCCCCTGAAATGGGAAATTCCTCCGTTTTTGTCAAGTCCCTTTTTTCTTTGAATAATATTGATTTCTTCAAAATGAAAGAAAAAAATCCTTTAAATCACTTAGATTCAAGACAAAGTTTTAAGGCTTGATAATAATTCTCTAAATACTTCTGACATGGGTGGAGCATGGGGAGGGAATAATCCTGCTTTGAAGGGAAATTTTAATTGAATTTGCTTTAAGGTGAACCCTATCCTTTTTTGCGTTGAACCTTTGAGGAAAACTTGTTAATATTTGCAAACCTCAGCAAGGCAGAAAAATGCGGAGATTTCCTTGTCAGCTCACGTCAGGGTGTCTGGCGGCACCTTAAAATGGTTCCGATTTTGATGTTTGAAATGTGACCTTCCAGGAAAAGTGGGAGGAGAGGAGAGCATGTGTTAACTGGCCAAAGGTGTTTCATTGAGCTGACTTAGTATTCACCTCTAAAGGTTTTCAAGTATTTGCAGATGGATATGTACAGCATCTTTGCAGAATTCTCTTAATTGAAGAAATGTTTCATCTCGATCTCTGTTGACAGAAAAGATTGCCTACTGATAATTGCTTTGCTTAAGTGTCTGATAATATGCCAGGAATGAGAGCATTCTGTGTTAGGTCATCTTTAATTATGCATGTACCACCTGTCAGCTCTAAATCAGTACCAGATTAGATTCTCGCGGAGTCAGTTTGGGAGGTTCAGAGGGAAAGCTGAGGTGATCTCTTTTAGAAGCAACAAAAATAGACAGTAGTAAACATGCCTTCTAACCTGAAGCTTTTTAAAGGAGCCTCATCTTCATTGTTCTTGAGCAAGAATACGCCATTGGTACATCTGAAAAACGTTTGAAACCTCGCCCAAGCGGGGATGACTTACTGTGAAGATGGATGACTGCAAGCGAGGATGGTAGTACCTCCTCCCTCAGTACCATCTGTTGCATTTCCTTTTTGCTCCTTCTCATCGTTGTAAATGAGCCAGGGAAAAGCTCAGAAACATTTTTATAAGCTATGTGAGGACAGGAAATATGTTAACGATGTTAGATTTCATACATTTCAGGGGTTTTTTCAGTAGCGGGTTGGTTTTTTTTAGAAGGACAAGTGTGGGTTGGAAATAATGCTTGTTACCCTCTGTCAGCTTTTGGTAGTTTTATTCTCACTTTTCAGGGTTGTTTGGGACTTTCTGGTGGGATGTTTAGGGTTCTTTACTAAAGGCTCTGTTCTCTCTTCTTCTATCCTTTGATAAGATGGATTTGTGAAAGGTGTTTTTCTTTGTTCACCTGTCAGAGGTCTAAGAAAAACCTTGAGTCATTGTGCACTTTTCGCAGAGGCGGGGTTGGATGACTGAGAAGCTAAAGGCAGAGAAGGGACAGGTAAAAGACATAACAGATATGTGAATTATCATGTGGAGGGTTTCTCGAGCTTTGACCTGCAAAGGTGAGGCTCTGAGCCTGTCTGCTATCTAACCGGAGAAAACTGCGTGATAAGAGTTTGTGACTAACAGTCTTAGAAACAGTTTGGAAATCCTAAAATGTCTCATTTCAACACTGCTGGCCAGAGGCATTGAAGAGAAAAACAGGTCAGCTCATAACGGGGCAAAGACCCTGGAGCACTGTGGTCCAGCCCATGGCCCTGAGTGACCTTTGGCTATCTTTTGATACTTAGGGTACCATTTGCTTTTCTACCCTAATCAAATAGTTCACTCAAGTAGAGGTGCAGCCTCCAAAACAGAGAACAGGCCCCAAAACTACTTATTACAGTAACACCGCCAGTGCTTTGGCTATTTAATGCTCACTTAATACTTATACAGTAAACAAGTTGAAGAACCTTCAACTCCATGCAACAGATGCTTCTTAAAACAGGAGAACATAGTACAATTAACCCTTAAACAACACAGGTTTGAAGTGCGTGGGTCCACTTATACGTGGATTTTTTCTCAATAAAAGTTACACTGGGTGTACCTGCCTCTTCTGCCTCCCTTCCACCTCCTCCACCTCTTCTGCCTCTGCCACCCCGAGACAGCAAGACCAACCCCTCTTCCTCCTCCTCCTCAGTCTGCTCAATGTGAATGCAGTGGGGATGAAGCCCTTTATGATGATCCACTTTCACTTAGTAAATGTACTTTCTCTTATGATTTTCTTCATAACATTTTGTTTTTTCCAGCTTACTTTATTGTAGCTATATAATACATATAACATACAAAATATGTGTTAATGGACTATTTATGTCATCACTGAGGCTTCCAGCCAACAGCTGGCTATTAGTTAAGTTTTGCAAGAGTCAAAAGTGATACCTAGCTTTTCGACTGCGTGGGGGATCGGTGCCCCAACCCCTGTGTTATGCAAGGGTCTTCCCAAGCCTTAACTGAAAAGAACATCCAAAAGTGAAGCTAAGTCAGAGAAAGGCTGAAGAAAGGAATTGAAAAGAAAAACAATGGGGAAGAAAGGGCTGTACTACCATGTTCTCTCTCACCTGCTCATCTTTGCAAAATCTTTTCCATCCGCCTGGAAAGACCTTCTACTCTCTCCACCTGGTTTACTCTCACTTTGAGTTGTTCTTCAAGTGTCATCTCCAAGAAGGCTTCTTTGCTCCTTTCCGGCAAAATTTGATGCCCCTTCTCTGTGATGCCATAGCCCACTGGCTGCCTCCTTCGCAGAATTTATTATGCTGTACTGCGAGACCTTGGTGACTTAGCTTTCTCCTCCACAAAGTAGCTACTGAAAAAGTTAACATTATCCTAACCGTGACAAAAGAGGTCTCATGCCCACAGAAGGAAGAGTCATGATTTCATTAGACTCTGCAGTACTTAGATCACATTAGGAGTATTATACCAGTACATTTGAAAAGGAACATAAACTGGACGTTGTGGGTCATGCCTGCAATTCCAGTGCTTTGGGAGGCCAAGGCAGTGGGATTGCTTGAGACCAGGAGTTGGAGGCTGCAGTGAGCTATGATCATGCCATTGCACTTCAGCGTGGGTGACAGAGCAAGACTCTGACTCCCCCCCCAAAAAAAAACAAAGGAAAGAAAAGGAAAATAAACAAACTTGAGTGCTCTGTGAACACAGCATCAGGAATGGAGAGGGTGTCAGACACTGTCTTGTAACCAGTGGTTGAAGGAACAGAGAAAGGTTAACCTGAAGAAGAGAAAAACAAGGAAAGACACAAAAACTGCATTTAGATATCTGAAAGACATTTGTTATTCTAGAAAACGCAGAACTAAAAGAAATTATAGAGAAAGAGATTTGGGCTCAAAATCCAGATACAGCTAGCCCACAGTGGAACCTGTGGCTTCATTTAGTAACAGTGAACCCCCTGTTACTAGAATGAGAGTCATTGTCTTTTTGGGCCACGTTTGCGGGGGGCTGATGTAGACAAGACTGCTGCACTGTGCAGGAGCACAAACCAGATAACCCTAGTATTTTAAAGAATCAGAGTCCTCACTCCATGCTGAATCACAGTCAGGATGATCTTGGGACATCAACTGCAACCACCATGCTGGGTCTGCTTGGCCTGGTACTCAGTAGTCATCTGGCCACAGGCTACAGGATAAAGCTGGGGATGGGGTGAAAAGAAGGGAGCCAGCTACTTCCTCAAGGAGGCTGTTCAGTGAAACAGAAGGAGCATTGGATCAAGTCCCAGTCCGTGTGCTTCCTGGTCTCTTGCTAGCTGTGTGAGTGGCTCCCTCAAAGCCTGCATTTCTTGCCATGCAAAATGGAAATGATATTGTTCACTTCACAGAATTGCCTGAGGTTTAAGGAAGATGAAGGAGTCCTTTGTGGATGGCAATGTGCTGTCTGTAGGTGGTTGCTTGTCCAGAGCCTCTGCTCCTCGACCGATAACCTCTAAACTCAGTTTTGTCACCAGTACAATGGACATAATTTCCTTCCTTGCAGGTGGCTTTGAACTGGATGAGTAAATAAAATGTTATATATAAAAGTCCCCAGCAGAGTACCTGCCACAGAGTAGATGATCGTGTTGTCAGCCTCCACCCTCTGGAGCTGAGGAAGATAGGAGAGGAGTGTCGTTTCTCACCCACCTCTGCCAGTCAGGTTCTCGGAAGGTTCTCTTTCACCTGCCCACATACCTGACCTCATGCTCACATTCCTCTCCTGCTTCCCTGTCACCTTAACATGGAGCCTTCTTCTCTGCTTTTTCTTCTTCCTTCCTCTTCTGCTTCCATCTTTTCCTAATACTCTTTTCTTCCTTATCTCCCGCTAATTTCCCTAATCGCCGCCTTGCCTGCATTCTGTAAAGGATTGTTCTAATGAGCACAAAGTTTAAAATAATATTCTCAGTAACTTTTTTGTTCAAAACAAGATGTTATATGCAGCATTTTGGGGAGGGAGTGGTGAGTCCTTTTCCATTTTCCTCTGCATTTGCTTAAAGTCTTTTTTTTTTACGTTAACATTTTCCCATTCTTGCATCCCTTGGGCTTGTAGTCATTAACTTGCCAGACACACAGCAACTGATTGTCTTTATGACGTTGCTAAAGTTAGGAGAGTGTCATTCACAGGGAACTTAACCCATATATTAACTCAGACATAGCAAATTGCTAAATACGTGCCTTTAAATAAAGAGCTTCAGAATGCCAATTTGATTCTCTTGTTCACATCCTCTCTCATTGAAAGGGGGTTGCTGAAACAGAAAAAGCAACGGGAAGGGGAGGGGAAATTTCAGCTGTTTTACTGAGTCAGAAATTGGAACACTGCCATCTGGATACAGGCATCTCATCCATCCTTCCATCCATCCACTCAGTGTTCAGGAACCAAGTCCTTGTCTCAGACCCAGCAGCGGACTGTGGGGCACACACTGAAGTGAGTGATAGGATCCCGACTTCAGGCTTCCTCCCATCCTAGTCTGTGACTCGAGCATCAGGAACTGTGGCTCATTCATCTGTGGATGCCCAGGAATCATCATGAGATCTAGTTCAGTAAATGTGTGAGTAACAGCAAAAGCAGAAAGACAGAGGGAAGGAAAGAAGGAAGGAAGGAAAAATAATCAAAGGAAGAAAGGAAATTGTATTTTACTTAGTGCCGGGGTGTAAACTGGTACATGCTGTAAGTATGATTTAATGATGACAGGAAATTTGAATACAGTTTACAGGAAAGCAATGCTAATTATCCTCATCCATATAAAAGTCAGAACGGAAGCCACACACTCTCCAGGTGCATCCCTTAGAACATGTTGAATTTCTTCTGGTTTTTCTCCCACTTAGCTATGTTGTTTTTTACTTAGCAGAATAACTTTACCACTCCAGTCATTTCTAATTTTTAGGTCAGAAAGCTAAATTTCTTCCTTTCCAAGGAAACAAACGACAATAACAACAACAAAAAAACTGTTTCTCCCCACCTCTTATGGAGCATGGTGTTTCTCTGGGAGCCACTGACTATGGGAAAGAGCGTGGCTCTTGCCTCTTGGGTCAGCTCGTGACTCACCAGCAGCCCTGGGCCTCAGCGTCTCCATGGGAGGTACAGGAAGAGAAGTGCTTACCTTGTGTACACCCCGCCATTGTCCTGACATTCACATGAGAAGAGACATATGCAAAAGCACTTTGAAAACCAAGGTGCTATGTAAGGACTTTTATTGTAAAATATAAAGACATTAGCTTTATTTTTCACAGTACATTTATTTGTTTCTAAAATCTCACATAACACTCAAGGTCATTTGCTGTCCATGGTTTCGTCAGCTGCCAAACTCTGTTTAAAGGAAACTTGTAACATCTTTTAAAAAAGAAGCGGTTTTCTTCTTTTCACCAGAAAATGATCTGGACCTTTGTCTTGCACACAAGTAAACATTTACATTTGCTCTTTTTTCATAAACCAATGCAAAGATACTTGAGTTTCAAGTTTCACTCCTCTGAGTTTCCACAATACTTTGTTCCTATCTTTAGTATCCCCCACACTGCCTCTGCAGAGTTGAATAAAGGCAGACCCCACCCTCAGAGTTCACCATCTAGCAAAGGACCTAAGACATTCACAAACAGCTGTGATGTAGACAGCAAGTGACAGGTGCCAGTTTATTGGCTAGGTAAAGCAGAGAGTAAGGGCATACCTGGTAGAGGCTAACTAGCCTCTTAAGCAGGACAAGGAGAAAAGAAAAAGCAAGACATATTTGGGCATCCTAGCATTGTGTTACCGCGCAATGTGTTTGTCTTTATTTTATCCTTATTATTATGTCATAGGATCTTTGAGGACAGGGACTTCCTGATTCATCACTGCTATACTCAGTGGTGCCTGAGATGAGCTTACAAGTTAGGTCTTCCTAAATGGTTGCTTGAGTAAATATATTCTATACCATGTCATGTTTAATTTCAATCTCAAAATTAATTCCACAATTTTTTTAAAGTTCTGAACTTTCCAAATGGGATGTTTGATACTTTTCCAAATAAGTGTCTTTTAACTCTGGAGGAAAAAAATACCAAGCATTTCTTGAATACCAAGAAATGCTGACTTTAGTTTTACAACATAATTAGAATAAGTACAGTGATTTTGTTTATGCTTTGGGTGTAAACTGAATGCACAGAGATCTCAAGGAACCTCAGAAATATTTGTTATAGTCATTGATGTATCCCCAGTGCTTAGAACTACACCCAAAATGGATTGGGTGCTTAATAAATATTTGTTGAGTGAATGAATAAGTTCAATAAACATTTATTGAGCATCTAGTATATGTCAAGTCCTGTGGTATACTCTGGGGATTAGCTACAATGATAAATACACTGTGACCACACTGCATGCATAGTCTATTATCTCCCTCCATTGAAAGAACGTGTGTGTCTGGTGACACCCCCTGGCCTGGGGAGAAGCAACCATGTCTTGTGCACAGCCGATTACCACCATTTGGAAGTGTTGAACACGTAACAAACAAAGCTCAATGGCAGCTTAACTGAATGAACCAATGAGTCAACCAGTCAGTCTATGTTCTCATTTCATAGTGAACTTCAGCTCCACCCTCTCCCTCCCCACCTTCACTGTTCCCCAATGTGGCCAGTTCGTCCTCTGCATCCTCTCTCACATGCCCTCTCCTGCCATGGCTCTGGCCACTCCCTGGAAGGGGCATGCCTGACCTTGTTTGTGCCCTCCTTGCATGAGTGTCTCCTGCCTCCACAACACTCGCAGTGCCACCTGGGGTTTGATGGCGTCACTGACCCACTCAGGATCCTTCAGCAGCACCTCACTACTTACTGCGTAACATCCCAGCTCCTCTCCCTGGCATTCAAGCCACTCTGCTGTCTGACCCTAACCTGGTTCCCAGCCTCACCTTCCACCTTGCAACAGCCAACCTAAATTCCACCACACTCCACAGGAGCGGCTACGTCTTTCATCTCTGTTCCCTTCCACAGAACGTTTTCTTTTCCTGGAACGACCTTCCCCTTTCCCCTACTTGTCAAAATCGTCCTCATTTTTTGCCACCAGACCACCTGGTATTCTCACTCAAATCCAAAGTGACTGTCCCAGCCAAAAGTTATTTTTCTTTCTCTGCCCTATTACAACACTCAAATTATACCATTCATGTGTTCCCTATTACATGTTGCTTTTATTGTAATTGTGAATCATACGAGTGCCTGCTCTATTCAGGGACTGCTATGTACATCACCCACCCTTTCTATAATTCTCAACCAGCCTGCAAGGTGAATACCATTATCAGTGGTGTTCGTGGTCTGTCCAACATCACACAGCTAATAAGAATGGAGCTAGGCTGTAAGGCTGTGTATGTCACTGCAAAGCTTGTACCCTGCCCACTCTAGCAGCTGCCTCACTCACAGTTCCTGGTTGTCTTGTGTTTCTCCATGAGTAAAGTGGGGTCCTTGACCTTATGTATCTTGGTTCCAAATGTAACCTGGTTCTGTTGAGTGTCCTCATGGGCTGAGAACACATGACTTAATAATACCTTGTACCCAGTAAATGTGGCATGAAGGAATGCCTGAGATGTCTCTATTTTCTTCTGTCGTTTATGCTGAAGCACAGGCTCAGCTCTATTTGGTGTTTGTCAGGACCTGACACCTTGGTATTCCCACCATCTCCTAGGCTAGTCTGCTCTCTTGTTCCTGGATTATTAAATTGTCCTAACTATTCTCCTTGCCTAGAATCCACCCTACCCTCTGCCACCAAACTCATCTTCATAAATGTCAACTAGGTGACATATTCCAGTAACATATGGCTTTAACTCCCTGAAAGTCAGGGTCCTTCACTTTGCCTCATCACCCCCAACCCATGACCCAGAGTCACTTGGCCAGCTATAGCTTCTACTTACCCCAATCTCATTCCTCTCCCTGAGCCACTGGTCGCCTCTCTTGAATGCACCACACGAATTCCTGTGCAGTGTTCTTTGATCATTAGGTTTGATTTTTCCACAGACATGCTCTTTCTCCTCTCCAGCTGTGGGCTTATTGGTTTCTTTAGTAAGTATATGTTGAGCCTGGCTGTGAACCAAGCACTGCACTGGACTCTGGGAACCTAGAAAATAGAAAATAAGACCTGCCCTCAGAAGGCACCCAGTTTACTGGGGTACGTAGACATGAAAGTAGGCAGCATAAAGAAAGATAGTGAAAAAGAAACAGGAATGTTTAGGGAACTGTCATATTCTACCCATTCTTTATGATGCTGCCCAAGTATTTTGTGTGTCCAAACTAATTTTTCCCTTTTATAAATCCTTATAATTCTAATTCTCCTGCAACATTCATTTTGACATTTAGTCACATACTGCCTTCTATGGTTATTTAAATGTTTCCCACACATGTCCTGCTTCCACAAGTGGATTTTAAGTGCCTTCAAACAAGGTGTATGCTTTATGTGTTTTATACCTGCTTCATCAGTTAGCATTAGCTGTGTAACAACACTTCCAAATTTAGTGGCTTAAAAACCACAAACATTTATTATTTCTCACGATTCTGTGAATTGGCTGGGCAGTTCTTCTGGTTTGGACTGGCTCAGACTGGGGCTGAATAATCTGCAGTAGAGGTAGGCAAACCGTAGCCCACAGGCCTGCCACCTGTTTTTGTAAATAGGGTTTTATTGGAATACAGCCACTCCCATATCATCTATGGCTGCTTCCGCACTACAACAGCAGAGCTGAGTAGTTGGAATGGGTATGATCATATGGCCCACAAGCCTACAGCATTTACTGCTGGTCCTTTAAGAAAAAGGTTGTTACCCCCGCCCCATTCTAGGATGGTTGGTCTGGGGAGGCCTCACCTGAGATGACTCATCTCTGTTCCACATGCTCTCTCATCCTCCAGCAAGCTAGCCTGGAATTCTTTATATGGTGGCCTCAGGAGTCCAAAAAAAAAAAAAAAAAAAAGCAGCAGGACCTACTGCTTTATACCAAACTGCCTGCTGGACATGCCTCAAGGATTTCATATTAAACCTGTCTGGACTGGAACGCATTACTTTATCAATGTGCAGACTTTTTTTTTTTTTTTTTAAGTTTCTGCTTACCTCATATTTTCTGTTATGCCTTTGATAAAAGCAAGTCCTATGGCTAAGCCCCGAGTCAGTTTTGGAGGAGCTGCCCAAGACTCTGTAAGGAAGGAATTATTGTAGCCATTTGAAAAACAGTCCACCACATCAGCCCATTCTTCCCCACCCCAGTGTCTGGCATTGAGCACGTGATAGGTACATGCTTGCTGAATTGAATTAAAAATATAAATAGAATTTTTGGAGGAAGGGAGTATATTAAATAGTTATTGTGTAAGTACCATGTACCAGGTGCTGGGATACAACAATGTACAAAGCATGCAGTTCTCATCCTCAAGGAGCACACAGTCAGACATCAGTTCAGTGCATCCTTTCTGTCCAGTTGTGAAATGGGCTTTCTCTCTAGGATTCTTGTTAAGGATCTTTAGCATTTAACTATGGCTCTACCATCCATTTGTCATTTCCTTTCAACCCCCACTACCTACTCATTAGCTGGACTTTTCAAGCCTGCACAAGGCCTGCTTTAGGATGCCCCTGCTTCCAGCCTCTTCTTAACCAGTCCCCCTGCACATGCTCCTAATGCCCCACTTTTATCAGGCTGCTCCTTGCTCAGGAGCCTAATGCATTCACCAAATTGAGCCCAGACCTCTAATATCCTAGAGACAGCAACCCATCACAGTCCCCACGCTCCTTCTTGTCTGGACTGCTTCTTGTCTGGACCATATTCTTCAGAATATTCACTGTGCATCCTGTGTCCATGCCTCACTTGTCCTCTCTGCGTAGGGTATCTCCCCTTCCCATATGTGCCTGTTACGATACTATGCATTTGTCAAGGCCGGGCCAGATGCCACCTCCTCCATGCTGCTTCCCTGGTTGACCCTACTAAAAGTTGTTTCCTCTTCTGCATTCACAGGGTACCAAGTTGGGAATGCTACTCAAATGGCACATATCACATTCTCTTGGCATTGGAGTTATCCTGAGTCATCCATTTCATGCATTGCACTCTTCTTGAGATTAAGGACCCAGTCTTATTCATTTTCATTTCCTTCTGAATGCCTTGCATAAAGGATACTTTTGGTAAAATCTCGTTTTCTGAATAAATAACTGATATTTGCATAGTGCTTTTGCCATTTCCCAACTCTTTTATTTGCCATATTTCTTTTTTTTTAATTATTACACTTTAAGTTCTAGGGTACATGTGCACAACGTGCAGGTTTGTTACATATGTATACATGTGCCATGTTGGTGTGCTGCACCCATTAACTCATCATTTACATTAGGTATATTTCTAAGAGGCCATTGGTTTAAATATATTATGTACCACCAAGAAAGAAAAAAAAATTAATTAAAATATAAGCCACCAGCAATAAGATATATCCTTCCTTCTGAAATATCATTAAGTGAAAAATGTGCAGACTGGAATCTGTGACATACAGAATATTAAATCCAGTTCAGATATCTATCGGTATCCAATTAGACATTTATAAAACACCTAAATATACCAGGCATTAGAATCTCACAACAGACATATGAAAGAGGTAGGGTGGGTAGTAGTATTCCCATTTTCCAGAGGAAAAAAATTGAAGTTCAAAAGGGCTCCAGTGCTTTTTCAGAGTGAAACAAATAAAAGTAAAAGATGCAGCTGGAAACCATCATTCTCAGCAAACTATCGCAAGAACAGAAAACCAAACACCGCATGTTCTCACTCATAGGTGGGAACTGAACAGTGAGATCACTTGGACTCAGAAAGGGGAACATCACACACCGGGGCCTATCATGGGGAGGGGGAGGGATTGCATTGGGGAGTTATACCTGATGTAAATGACGAGTTGATGGGTGCGGACGAGTTGATGGGTGCAGCACACCAACATGGCACAAGTATACATATGTAACAAACCTGCACGTTATGTACATGTACCCTAGAACTTAAAGTATAATAAAAAAAAAAAGAAAAAGAAAAAAAAGAGCCAAAACTTATAGCATAAATCTTACGGTTAAAACAAAGCTGCCTTCCTAAAATCACCTGTGGGTATCAAAACCTGTAAGTCACCTCTTATTATCAGTGTGCACTTTTTTCTTTCTTTTTATAGCACTACCTACCCAAAACTGTATGCACATCACTTGGCCTTTCAGTTTGTTTTTCCCAGCTGCATTGTTTTGTCATGTTACCCCAAGAACATCCTGTTACTTGGCGTAACATAATGTAATGTGATGTGATATTTCATGCTGCTTAGGAAAAATTAGAATGATTGTTGGATGCTTAGATTTTTCTTGGGAAGTAATTAGCAGGCAGAATCTCTGTCACACACACACCCCCATAGGAGTTTCTCAACCATCATTAGCCTCAAAATAGTAGAAGGCTTTCCAAACCCAACACTTCACTTAATTAATTACCTCATCTGAATACTTGCTTTTGGATTTTAAGAAATACTTTGTGGAATATGCAGTTGAGAGACAAAACATTTTATTGGTATATTTAGATGTTTGTTACATTTTAGAAGGAATTGGTATGTGCACATTTTGACTTTTACATAAAGCTCAAGCTGGTTTTAAAGAACAGGTACACTGAAAACTCTTTTCCATATACATCTGGTTGTATTTTCATTTTATTCAAATTGCCAGGTAAAAGAAGAAAAACGCAAGTGGAAGAGACTTCCCAGATCAGCAGGAACTGGAATATGTTCAAGTCTTGGCAGAGCCAGGTCAGCCTTTCATCTGTCTAAGGGAGACGTGTTGAAATACCCACACTGCTCTCAGGATTACTCAGACTTTATTTGAGTAGTTTGTTAATTGCTGGTCACTACACTTTAGGGGAAAAAAAAATAAAACAGTTGGAGAGAAGGGAAAGAGTCAAGAAGACTAGCCAAATGATACAAAATAAGATCTGTAAAGGAAAATCAAGAGAAAGAGGTTGTTTGGCTTAGAGAAGAAAAAGTGAATTTCTAATACATAAAGGTCTTTGGGTGAAGAAAATTACAGTTCAGCTGTATTCTACGACCATTAATCACAAAATTGCTATTTGTGCTAGACACATTGCATGGTGACAGCATCCTAGAAGTAATTCCCAAGGGATAGTGAGGTGTCCGTTCTAAGACCTTTAGGATTCAGTTACCTAAAGTGGATGGAGACCAAACTAGGAAATTTTGTAAGACCCCTTTAGCTGTATGTTGAGTTAATCACGTACTTTTATAACTACCCAAACAACTTTCGGACCATAATTATCAGATATGTTCTATAGCTTCTACCTCTAGCTGCTGTGAAATGGGTAAATTTGAAGGTAAGGTGGAGTAGACTTCATGAGAACTTGGCAAATAAAGATTACTCAGCCCCCAAGTCCTTAGGTAATATAGGTGTCCCAGCCCTTCTGTCTTGTAGGTCATGTGGATGACTCACGCCACACACGTTTCACATCACCTCTTAAAGACTTACGGATGCTTAATCTTTTGAAGAATATTTTCCCTGAAAATTTCCCTTTCTTTCCTGCATGATCAGTTTCTCCGTTTGCACTAAATTTTTCCCGTTGGCATAAAAACTCTTTATTATTTCCCCAGGAAAAAACTTCCTTATGTCACATTCTCCTTTAGCTTCTACTGCGCTTTACTGCTCCCTTTCACACAAAACACTTCGAACTTCTTGTCTACAGGTATTATCTAGACTCATCTCCTGTTATCCTTGACACACTCCATTAAAATCTCTGACACCACTGCTTCACCAGAACTGTTCAGATCAAAGCTACCAGTTACCACCTTGTCGCCTCATCTTCCTCAGCTTCTCAATAGCTTCCAGCACAGTCAATCACTCCCTTCTTCCTGGGACCCACTTTTCTCTGAGCCTCCATGACAGCTCCTCTCTTGGATTTTTTTTTTTTCCTTCTCAGTCACCGCTGCTGTCTCCTTCTCTGTTAGTTTCTGAATTGATGTGCCCTGGGGCTCAGGCTGTCCCTGTGTTTTCTCTCTGCCCTCTCACTTGTTATCTCCTCTGCTTCCAAACCTTTATGGCAACAACTCCCCAATTGATATCTTCAGCACAGCTCTCTTCCCTAAATATCACTTTATATGTGCAACAGGGTACTTGACATGTCTACTTGGATGTTTGATAATCATTTCAAACTTAACATATCCAAAACAGAACTCTTAATTTCTACCCAGGCCCTAACCTACACAAACACTGGAAACTGTCCATCTCCCACTTATTCTTATCTCAGTAAATGATACCATCAGCCTTCAACCAGGGATCCTATACCTCACCTTCCACATCCAAACTATCAAAAACTCCTACTGTTTTATGCCCAATCAGATATCAAGTCATTTCACCTCTTTCTGTCTCCTCTGCTACCTCTCTCAGACATGTTGCTTCAGTTTCTCACTTAAACTATTACATTAGCCTCCTACCTGGCTCTGCTTTCATTCCTACCTCCCTGCAGTTCATTCCTACAGAGAATCTAGAAAAACCTCTTCAAAATCTACAATCAGATGTGACTCTCCTACTTTCTAAAAACTTTTAAAGAGGACCTCCTCTTCTGCCAGTATAACAGACTTTGTACTCCAAGGGGTATCTCTGTTGCATTTTAGAACTCCTAGGAGGTAATGAAAATATCTAATAAAAAAATCCAAGTAGCTAAGTGCATATATGTCCACAGTAATCAAGCCAGAAAAGGCAGACTTACCCATCACTTGTGTTTGTGTGTGATGGTCATGTGGGGGTGCAAATGGGGACTGTACTGCAACTCCCCCAGTTTAAGCCTGGGATTCTAGAAGGGAGATAAAATAGCCCAGGTTGGTAGTACAACTAAATTCCAGATAAAGCAAATGTAATTTAGGCTTCTAGTTTTTTTCACAGATTAGGATCTTGAGCTTTCAAAAAAGATTATCAAACAAGGAAACAAACCACCATGAGTGAAAATCAGCAAAAGTAGCATTAATGTATTGATTACTCCTTCCTCACCAAGGACTTTAGATGTTTGAATTATCAGATAAAAAGAAACCAGACTACCTTATATAAAGAAAATTAACTTAAATATAGAATACAAAATGGTGAACAGCAGTGGTCTATCACAATCACCAGGCACTTTTGAAAAAGAGCTAAAGAAAACCTTCAGTAATAAAAAAGTAATTATCAAAAAATTTAGTGGATAAGCTTTTTTGTAATGGATTAATTAATGAACTGGAAAATAAAACTAAAATAGTTTCATGCAATGGAGCACAAACAGACAAAGAGATGGAACTATAAGGAAGAGAGGTTAATAAGTTTGGAGGGCAGAATAAGCAAGCCTAACATAAGCCTATTTAGAGGGTCAAAGGGAACAAAAATATGCAGAATGGAGATGAGACAAAGTTTAAAGAGATTGTGGCTCAGAATTTTTCAATAAGATGAGAAATACTGATCCAGAGATACAGGAAGCAGTGTATCTAAAAAGACAAATAAGCATTCACGACTTTTTATACTGTAGTAAGACTGTAAATCACTGAAGACAGCTCTCTTAAAAGAAGCCATAGGGAAAACAGCCCACATCCACAAAGGCACAATACTTAGACTGACAGCAGACTTCTCAACAGCAATGACTAAATCCAGGAGACAGTGAAATATTTTCAAAGTTCTGAGAGAAAATAATTTTCAACTTAAATTGTGTTTTCAGCAAAAATAACCTTCAAAATGAGAGTGAAATATTTTCTTCAGACATACAAAACCTAAGGGAGTTTACCACCAGCAGACTTACACTGAAGGAACTTCAAAGAATATACTTCAGGCTGGGTATGGTGACACACACTTGTAATCCCAGCATTTTGGGAGGTCAAGCCAGGAAGATTGCTTGAGGCCAGTGTAAGACCAGTCTGCACAACACAGTGAGACCCTGGTTCTACAAGAATAAATAAATAGCCAAATGGGTGGTGTATACCTATAGTCCTAGCTACTCAGGAGGCTGAAGTGGGAGAATCACTAGAGCACAGGAGTTGAAGACTGCAGTGAGCCCTGATCACACCACTGTACTCCAGCTTGGATGACAAAGCACAACCCTGTCTGTTTAAAAGAAAAAAAAGAGCATATACTTCAGAAAGAAGAAAAGAGATAGCAAAAGGTCTGAAAAATAGAAATGGTAAGCAAAGAAATCGGTAAACATGTAGGCAAATCTAAACAAATATTGCTGGTTTAAAATACTGTGTAAAACTCCCTATATATGAGGAAGGAGATAATCAGAGTTTGCATTATAAGGTCCTTTTGTTCTAAAGGGGTTAAACTACTAATTTTGGATTTCAAGGGTAACTGCTAAAAGAAAAGATCTAGTATATAACTTCTAAGCCTGATGTTCAAAAAAAAAGAAAGAAAAAATGCATAAAGCGTAGGAAAGTAGGACAAATAGAAAATAATATTATAAAAACAAATACAAATATATCAGCAATCACAATATATGTAAATGGCCTAAACTTTCTGGCTAAAAAATAGAGTAAAAATTAAGATTTTTTAAAAAATATAATACCAATTCAGCTATACAGTGGTCAGAAAAATATACCTTTAACACAGAAAGACAAAGAAAGATCAAAAGTAAAGGGATGGAAAACATATTCGAGCAAATACCAATCAAAAGGGAGCTAAAGTAGCTTTGTTGATATCAGTCAAAATAGACTTTAAAGGCTCGGTATGGTGGCTCATGCCTGTAACCCCAGCACTTTGGGAGACCAAGGCAGGCAGATCATTTGAGGCCAGGAGTTCGAGACCAGCCTGGCCAACATGGCGGAACCCTGTCTCTACTAAAAATGCAAAACATTAGCCAGGCATGCTGGCCTGCACCTGTAATCCCAACTCAGGAGGCTGAGGCATGAGAATTGCTTGAACCCAGGAGGCGGAGGTTGCAGTGAGCCAAGATCATCCCACTGAACTCCAGCCTGGATTACAGAGAAAGACCCTGTCTCTCCAAAATAAATAAATAAATAGATGGTAGGTAGGTAGGTAGATAGATAGATAGATAGATAGACTTTAAGACATAAAACATTAATCAAGATAGAGCACTACATATTAATAAGGTTTTAATTCATTGGAAAGGTATAACATTTCTATATAGCATCAAAACATAAAACAAAAATTAATAAAACTATAGAGAAATTTCACATTTCTCCAAGTGTGGTCAAGCACATAACAAATAATTAGTAAAGGTATATAAAATTGAAGCAGTACAACTAAATAGTTTGGTTCATAGAATCTTGCATCAATTAGAATATATGTGTTCTTCAGAAGGAAGAATTACAAAACTTGCCCTTATACTACGCCCCTAAAACAAGTCTCAACAGATTTCCAAGAATCAATATAATGACCACATTATCTGATCATAATACAATTAAATTAGAATTCAGTAACTAAAACATAAACCTCCCAAAATTCCCCTTATATGTGGAAATTTTTTAACATTTTAAAATAATTCTTTGATCAAAGGTGTAATAATGGAAAATTTAAAATACTTAGAATTGAATGATAATGAAAATACGATGTATCAAAACTTGTGGGATACAGTAAAAGTTGTACTTGGAGGAAAATTTATAGTCTTATATGTTTTTTTATTTTTATTTTTAATTTTACTTTTAAGTTCTGGGATACATGTGCTGAACATGCAGGTTTGTTACTGGAAAAGGAAAAAGTGAAAATTAAGAAGCTAACTTTGAGAAGGTTAAAAAAAGATGAATGACAAAGGAAGGATAAATAAAGATGAGAACAGAATTAATTAAATTGAAATTTTAAATACTATATAGGGTATCAACAGAGCCAAAAGTTAGTTCTATGAATGGAGTTCATAATACAGGGTTTGGTAACCTTTTTTTGTAAAAAGGCATATAGTAAATATTTTTGGCTTTGTGGGCCATATAGTCTCTCTCACTGCTACTAAACTCTGCCACTGTAGTGAAAAAGCAGCTATAGATAATACGTACATGGGTGGATATAGCTCTGTTCCTATAAAATATTGTTTTAAAAACATGGTAGACTGTATCTAGTCTACAGATCATAATTTGCCAACCCTGTACTAATAGTAAGACTGATGTAAAAGAGCAAGTCCAGTGAGAAAGTTTAGCAAAGTGGCTGGATATAAGATCAATATACAATATATATCAATAAAAATTAATTGCTGTATGCACCAGTAACAGAAAAGTAATTTTTAAAAAGTTATTGATAATAACAACAAAAACTTAAGTACCTCAGAACAAATCTAACAGAACTTATGCAAGACCTAAATAAACTAAAATTGTATTGTTTAATTTGCCTCAGGTCAATTGTTCTCAAAATTTTGGTTTCAGAACCCCTTTATACTCTTAAACATTACCACTGGGCATGGTGGCTTATGCCTATAATCCCAGCACTTTGGGGGCTGAAGTGGGCAGATCACCTGAGGTCAGGAGTTCAAGACCAGCCTGGTCAACATGGTGAAACCCCATTTCTACTAAAACTACAAAAATTAGCTGGGCATGGTAGTAGGCATCTGTAATCCCAGCTACTTGGGAGGCTGAGGCAGGAGAGAATTGCCTGAACCCAGGAGATGGAGGTTGCAGTGAACCAAGATCACGCCATTGCACTCCAGGCTGGGCGACAGAACAAGACTCTGTCTCCAAAAAAAAAAAAATTACTAAGAACCCCAAAGAGCTTTCGTTTATTTGGGTTTTATCTATTTATATTTACCTTATAAGAAATTAAAACCAAACATTTAAAGTATCTATTAATTTTAAAATCACAATAATAAGCCCACTACATGTTAACATGAATAACATATCTTTATGAAAAAACTATATTTTTCAAGATAAAACAAAAGTGAAAAGAATAGCGTTGTTTTGTATTTTCCCCAATTCCTTTAATGTCCAGCATACTAGAAGACATTTAAATTCTAATATCTCTTTTAGTGTTCAATCTTGTGATATGTCATTTTGGTTTCATTATATGAAAAAATTCAGCCTCACACATATGCGTATTTGGACAAAGATAGAGTTATTTTAATAGGTTTTTCAAGTATTGTGGATGTTCTTCTTTGATATTACATTAAAATTCGGCAAGGGGTAACTTCTTAAAAGTTAGTTGCAATATGGAATCTAAAGCCAGATCGATGAACTTTTCAAACTCCATTATATTAAAATTCATTACTCTGCCTTGCACATCACATCTTTTACCGAGTATGATTTTGTGTGATTGGAACATGTTGCTTTATCAGCTTACACAGATCTTCAAAATGATGACACTATCTTAATGTTTAAAAAAAGTCACCTATTAATGTTACCATCAGTCTTATCAGAAAAGCCTTTCAAATTTGGGGAAGCTGCCAAGCTCACAGTAGTAAATACATGTTTTCCAAAAATCTGATTTTTATTTGAAAGCTTAGATTTTATCATTGGCAACAAATACTGTCAGTTGTTTTCCTTGAAGTGACAGCTTACTCACCTTGTTCAATTTCAAGAAAATATCTCCCAAATACCCAAGTCTGAGTAACCTTCATTTGTCAGTCATTCTTTCAAGTAAAAATGGTGTTCTCTGAAAAGAGTGATTTGTGCAGCTTGCCACTTAATCCCACAAATGCTTTTCCTTGAGATGACAATCATACTTTGGTATGCAGCAGAAGTACTTTATGTGCACATCTTGTTTTGTCACACAGGGTGTTAAAATGTTATATGTTGAGATTTAGTACAAATAATAATTTTTACTGCTTGATCAAGTTCCTTTATAAGTGAAACTGGCACCCTGTTCTATGGTGAGTATATGGTAGTGAAGAACTGATAGTTTGGTGCCACTGCTTTGTTTCATACTGAGATGCCAGCATTTTTACCCACCATTACGTTTGCACCAACAGTGCTCATGTCAACACTATGAAAAAGGCGTATAGCATCTTAGTATGACCATGAAAACAGAATTGACTTCATTGGCTTTCTGAAAGGGTCTCGGGATTCCCAGGGGTTCCACAGACCACACAAAGATTCATTGCCAGAGGCCCTCCTGTGGCTCTCTCCTTCACGTCATTGAGATCTCAGTTTAAATGTCATGACCTCAGAGAGGTCTGTCATCCGTAGTCACCCAGTGACTTCCTATCATAGCACCCTATTTTGTTTTTATAACACTTATCGCTACTTGATAGTTTATTGTTTACTTACACACGTTTATTATCTGTTTTTCCCAGCTAGAATATAAGACCTGAGAATGTAGGGACCTTGTCTGTCCTATTAAATATAGTAACTGTGTCTACAAAACTTAAAATAATAACTTGGCATCTAAGCACTCAATAAATGTTTATGGAATGATTGGATCAGATTGAGGTGGTGCATGTAGAGTTGATTTTTCATAATTTCTCATCAGATGGCCTCATAGCTGCAACTAACTATTTTTTGCTTACTCTGGATCCTCTGTATAACAACAAAAGGAACTTTTGAGTTCCCCATTTTGCTTACATTAACACAGTCCTCACTAGAACCCTACAAGTTGGGTTCTGTTTACCCCTCTTTACAGAAAAAGCATCTGAAGGTAAGCAAGAGCTATTATAAATCTAAAGAGCTAGTGAGTGTTATAGCCAAAAATGTAACCTATATCCTTCAGCTTCTTCCCAGGCAAACTAACTCAATGGATGCACATTAAGACATACTCATAATTATTGCTCAGAGTGCCAAGGTTTCAAGAGTTGACTGCCAAATGATGAGGCAGTAGTCATTCAGAAAGTGTGCTTGTTAGAGGGAATTTTTAAAATAATTAAAATTGAAACTCTGAAGTTATAACAAATGAGCAGCAGATTTTCAAAATTAACTTTTTTGCACATTTTAGAAATGTTTACCTCAACCCTCAATTCCCAAGAAACCATTATATGTCTTCAGCCTTTTGCCCAGAAGTTCTTAGGATCTTTCCTAGGAACTGCCACAATGGCAAATGAGCACAAAGTTTCGTATTACATTGACACCAAAGACCTTTCCTTTGCCCTGGTTCCTGGTTGGAACAAGCATGAAATACCATGTGATGACATGCCATGGCAGCATGAAGGCTTAGGCCCAAGGGAGACCGAGGGAGGAGGATTGCTTGAGGCCAAGAGTTCAAGACCAGCCTGGGCAATATAGTGAGACCCTGTCTCTATGAAAAACACAAAAATTAGCTGCACATGGTTACGCACACCTGTAGTTCTAGCTACTCAGGTGGCTGAGGCAAGAGGATTCCTTGAGCCCAGGAATTCAAGGCTGCAGTGAACTATGATCACACCACTGCACACCAGTCTGTGCAACAGAGTGAGACCCTGTCTCTAAATAAATAAATAAAATACAAATAGAAAGACCTAAACCTGAAACTAATCTCGGTTATTATACCCACTTCATGGAATATACCACAGGTAAGCTATGACTGAATTTCTAGTTGTCACAAGTCAGTAATAGAATGGAATATGAGTCAGGCCTCTTATCGTCTAGACAGGTGCTCTGTTTGCTTCAGGTTTTGTTTGAAATCTTTAATACTAAGGAGAGATTTACCGAGAGACTTTCAGGGGAGCCCCTAGCTGAGCCCTTTAGATACCAGATGACTTGAGACCTTTGAGAATCAATTGTCTTGGATTGTGTTTGCCAGCCCTAAGATCCATAACTTCAGAAAATAAAGTGGAGTGCCAACCCAAGTTCTGGTTTGGGGGTATGCTGGAGAGAACTCAGGCCCCGCTTACCTCAGGGATTCATGGTGTGACTCTACAGGAGGCACTGACAAGGCCTTTCTTTTCCACAATTATCCACTAACTTAACTCACCCTCAGAATATAAATACTCCTAGGAACGTCAGGATGGGTGATTGTAAGACAGTCACAGCTTTCAAAAACTCCGAACGCTCGAAAGTGCTCAGCTTCATCAAGGATACTGTATGAGTAGAGGAAAGAAGTGATTCGGGGAAATGGGGCATGAAGTGTAGGTTCTGTCAACAGAAGAGCACTGACATCCAAGAGAATGAATGAGGTGGGGTAGGGGATCTGTGGAGAAGCATTTGCCTGCCTCAGCCTTTCCAATGCCTTTCCAGGACCATGGATGTGCCAGTATAACTCTAGCTGACATTGGTTTCTCACCAGTAACCAGAAAGGAACCTGACTGTATGGCACAGAACAGTTACATTATAGGCCCCTCCCACCTCTGACCCCCTATCCCTGATAACTTCCTCAAAGCACCAAGAGGATAAAGGTTTGTAGAAATAACATGGGCAGGCCGGGCACAGTGGCTCAAGCCTGTAATCCCAATACTTTGGAAGGCCAAGGCGGGCGAATCACCTGAAGTCAGGAGTTCAAGACCAGCCTGGCCAACATGGTGAAACCCCTAAAAATACAAAAATTAGCCAGGCGTGATGGCAAACGCCTGTAATCCCAGCTACTCAGGAGGCTCAGGCAGGAGAATCACTTGAAACCGGAGGCAGAGGTTGCAGTGAGCCAAGATCACGCCATTGCACTCCAGCCTGGGTGACAAGAGTAAAACTCTGTCTCAAAAAAAAAAAAAAAAGAAATTACATGGGCAATTGGTCAAGGCCTGGGCTAGTCCTCTGTTAATTAGTTGCTTGGGCGTAAGAATATGGTTTAACTTCACCCTTCCCTTTATTCTTGTAATTACAGTGGAAAAAAACACACACACCTAATTCTAATAGCTCTAATGCATTCATTTTTGAATGCTCATAAACTTGAACTTTTTTACAAAAGCGTCTCTGTAGGTCTGTGGAAAAAAACATCTGAAAGAGCCTGTGGAATCAACTCTCCAGTGTGCTCCTGCCTTAGTACCTTCTGTATTGATACCATCCATAGGGTCACCCAGAAAAATCGGATGCTGCTTCTAGCTAGCTCCTTTGAAACTTCAAAATAGCTACTGTGTCTTTTGTCTTTTGCGGGGGAGGAGGTGTACCATATTCATGTTTGTGTACCTAGTACCAAGCTTACAAGGGAAAATGCAGTTAGGGATCCACAAATATTAACTGATTCTCTCTCTGTGCCTTCTCTTAGATAATTTCTGTTTCCTCCTTCGGAATTCAGTTCAGGCATTGCCATTGTTGGGAAGCGTCTCATCTGTCCTTGATGGCATTTGTCTGGTTAGCCACTATATTATGAGCTCCAGAGGCCTGTGTTTGTGACCCAGCACTTAGCAAAGTGGCTGGCATGTGGTAGACACTCACTAAATGTTTCCTAAACGCTTAAATGACTGAATCTTTCCATGTTTCCAAGTTTCCACACAACTTTGCTCTTCTTTGAGTGTGTTTTATTTCATCCACTTCAAGGTATCCAGAGCTCTCATTGGCAGCCAGCAGTCATTCTAAAACAGAACTTTCACTCGTTTGGATATGAATGGGACACTGGGGAAGACATGAGATACTGAGACTTCATTTTGGGGTCTTTATTTCCTGTTTTGAGGATTACGTAGAGATACGGAGGAATATCTTTGATCACAGTGGAGCAGGAGAGCAGATATGAACAGAATCCTTATGGATTTTAGGGGAGAGAAGCCTGTAAGGCTATGGGAATGAATGGAAATTTTAAAAGTCCATAGAAGCTGGAATCTTTAAAACTGTGCCAACTTTTAGTGCCTCATGATTAAAAAGCAAAATAAATGACAGACAAAACCCTGTGCATTTGGAAAGAAATATTAATTTTAGAAAGTATGCAAAAGAAATTTTTCACAGTGGGATACTTCTTGCATCACCATCCTTTTAGTGTTTTTACATGGGATTATAGTCCTATGGGCCTGAGAATTTTTTGGTATTGGTAGTATGATATTTGAAGTAACCAAAAGAATTTGGTGAACCCACTGAGTTGGTTTTGACTTTTGAGAAATACAGCTTAACTACCTCAAATTCAATGCAACTTATCTCGGATTTATGACAAAGATTATTTTATCTTAGTTGTGGAAGCTTGCCTGCCTGTTTCTTCAATAGAGATGACAAGGTGCATGTACGGAGTGTTACAGATGTTGTATTTGTGATCTTCCCCCCCGCCCCGTCTTTCTTAATTTGAGACGTGTTGTGTACATCTGTTAATGTCGTTTCTTTCCTGAAGGACTCACTCTCATGGGTTCCAGCCTGCACAACATGCTGCAATAAGATGCTTGCCAAGAAAGGTGCTTAGTTACCAAGACACCTGAAGTAGGCTGACACACCTTGTACACAAGCCAAGCAATGGAAACTGCTCCAGAAAGTCCTGTGGTCCGCTTTGTCCTCAATAATTTAGGATGCAGGCTTTTCTGAGCATCTAAGGGAAAAGTCTGGATTGGTCATGTAGACAGGGAAAAAAATTAATTCTGTGCCCTCTCAGCCCACTATTTATTATCTCTTGGTCCAGTCTCTGTAGAGTCAGATGTTATCAGCCTGATAATAGTTTCCTTCCTGAGCATAAACTTGCTTATTCATTTATTCAGCCCACATTAGCTTACTCCCTGGTAATCTCATCCAGTCTGTGGCTTTTAAATACCATCTCCATACTAATGGCTCCCAAATTTCTCTCTCTAGAATCAGCCCTGCCCTGAAACCTAGACTGTGTTCAGTTGCTTACCTCCACAGGGCTGTCTAATCAACTCCTCAAAGTTGTCATATCCAAAACTAACACTTGTTCTCCCCTCATCCCCTACACCTGATCCTCCCCTGGGGTTTCCTATTTCAATAAATGACACCCACATTCATCTGCTCACTTAAGCTGAAATCTTTGGTGCCATCATTAACGCTTTCCATTCTCTCACTCCACATCCAATCCACTAGCAAATCCCATCAGCTCTACCTGTCAAATCCAGGCACTTTGTCACCACTTTTCTGCTCCTACCCTAGTTCAGTCCATCATCATGCTTACCAAGACTGCTGCAGGAGCCTCCTAACATGCTTTCTTGCTTCCAGTCTGACCCTACAGCGACCCATTTTCCATATGGAAGCCAAAGGAATATTTTTTTTATTATTATTATACTTTAAGTTCTAGGGTACATGTGCATAACGTGCAGGTTTGTTACATATGTATACTTGTGCCATGTTGGTGTGCTGCACCCATCAACTCGTCAGCACCCATCAATTCGTCATTTATATCAGGTATAACTCCCAATGCAATCCCTCCCCCCTCCCCCCTCCCCATGATAGGCCCCAGTGTGTGATGTTCCCCTTCCTGA
>NW_016806491.1:354608-380447 GCF_001698545.2 Rhinopithecus bieti
CCGTATTTCTCGTGTCATGGTTTTCATCTCTGTCATTTCGTTTATGACCTTCTCTGCATTAATTAGTCTAGCTGTCAATTCTTCCACTCTTTTTTCAAGATTTTTAGTTTCTTTGCGCTGGGTACGTAATTCCTCCTTTAGCTCTGAGAAGTTTGATGGACTGAAGCCTTCTTCTCTCAACTCGTCAAAGTCATTCTCTGACCAGCTTTGATCCGTTGCTGGCGATGGGCTGCGCTCCTCAGTTGAAAATGCAGAAATCACCGGTCTTCTGCGTCTCGTGCTGGGAGTTGGAGACTGGAGCTGTTCCTATTCGGCCATCTTGCTCCGCCCCCCCCAAAGGAATCTTTTAAAGTGTAAATCAGATCCTATCACTTGCCTGCTCTGGCTTCTCATAACACTTGGAGTAAAACCCAAACTCCTACCTCAAACTGCATGCCCTTCACTTCCTGACTACCTCTGCAGCTTTCTCTGGCCATTACCCTCCAGGTACTCCGGCCTTTTGAGTCATTAGAGCATCAAGCCTACTCCTGCTATAGGGCCATTGAACCAGGCTGTTTATTTCTGCCAGGAAGGCTCTTTTCCAAGATATCTGCATGGTTTACTCCCTCACTTCATTTAGAATCTGCTTGAATGAGATCTTCCATGACTGCAGTATTTAAAACAGGACCTCACCACCCACATCCTTCACTTCTCTTGCCCTGCCTTATTTTTTTCCTCTACAGCACGTTATTACAGATTCGTTTGTTTGTGTGTATATTGCCCTTTTCCCCAATGGAATGAAGGCTCTATGACAAGCACAATTTTGCTTTGTTCATTGCTATATCCTCAGGTACCTAGAACAGTACATGGCATCATATATTATACATGGTAGACATTCAGTCAATATTGATGGAATGAATGGAAACACTTACTGAGTAGCCATCTTTGTTTCAGGCATTGTGCTCCAGGGAAAAAAGAAGAAAAAAGCATGACTTCTGTCCTTGGGGAACTTAACCGGGTGGCAGAGACAGACACATAAGCAATTCTGTGAGACTGAGATGTCTGGGAGGCTGGAAAGCTCCAGCATTATTCTCCCAACTGTGCCTGCAGGAGTCGGAAAGGTAACCAAAGGAGCTGACATTTGAGATTATTCTTGAAGGATGAGCAGGTGTTTGCCAGACAGAGAAGAGTAGGCAGGACACTTCGAGTGTGGAAACGGAACATACAACAGCATGGAGCTGTGATAGGACAAAGATCAGTGAAACTTGAGTATAACCAACTTATGGGAGAGGTGAATGAGATGAGTGTCTTAGTTTGTTTTCTGTTGCCATAAGTTAATACCTGAAACTGAGTAATTTGAAAAGAAAGAAAGGGAGTGAGGGAGGAGAGAGAGGAAAGGAAGGAAGGAAAGGAAGGGAGGGAGGGAGAGAGGAAGGGAAGAAAGGAAAGGAAAGGGGAAAGAGGAAAAGGTAAGGTATTTTCTTCCAGTTCTGGAGGCTGGCATCACATGGTGAGAGCGGTTATGAGAAATGGCCAGACTGGCTTTTATAAAGACTCACTCCTTTGATAACAAACCCACTCCCTCATTAATCCATTAATGAAGACAGAACCCTCATGACCCAATCACCTCCTGAAGGTCCCACCTCTCGGCACTGCTGTCTCAAGGATCAAGTTTCCGACACATGAACTTTTGGGGGCCACATTCAAACCATAATAGTGAGCTTGGACAGGTGAGCTACCAGGAATCAACAATTTATTTCAACCCCAGTCCCCAAACATGCTCCTCCCCTGGAGTTTTCCCTTTTCGGTAAATGACACCCTCATTCATGTAATTGCTGAAGCTGAAATTCGCAAAGTTACCCTTAACTCTTTTCATTCTCTCTCACCCCACATCCAGTCCGTTAGCAAATCCCGTCAGCTGTACCTCTGTATCTTTGAAATGCATGCCAAATCAGGCTGTGGTTGCCACTCTTACGCTTCCTCACTAGTCCAAGCCATCATCATCACTCACCTAGACTGTTACAAGAGCTTCCCAACAAGCCTTTCTACATCTCTTCTGACCCATATTCTATGCAAAAACAAATATTGTTATTGTGAACTGCTTTTAAGTTAAAGTTGCAAGAGCAACTTAGGTCAGTGTAAATTAAATGAATGCCTATTAAAGATTATAGGTATGTATGTTTTGAGAAGAAGAAGGGAAATTATTTTATGTCAAAGTTTGTATCTCTTTATGGTTTGTATGACTTGTCCTTATGTTTCTGTGATATGGTGTATGTGATTATGTGTTTTTATATGCTCATGTGTGGTTTCCTTACTGATGGAAAGACAGAGACCCCTTCATGTTTATTCTCACAGTAGCCCACACTGTGCCTGGTGCACCTGGTCAATCCACCATGAATGGCAGCGAAAGAATTATTCTTGGCTGGGCACAGTGGTCGTTCCTATAATCTCAGCACTTTGGGAGGCCGAGGTGAGTGGATGAGCCCAGGAGTTCAATCAATACCAGCCTGGGCAACATGGCCAAACCCTATCTCTACCAAAAAAATACAAAAAACTAGCTGGGTGCAGTGTTGCATACCTATAGTCCCAGCTATTCGGGAAGCTGAGGTGGGAGAATCACTTGAGTCCAAAAGGTGGAGGTTGCAGTGACCCATGATTGCGCCACTGCACTCCAGCCTGGGTGACAGAGCAAGACCCTGTCTCAAAAAAAATAAATAAAAAGAATTATTCTTCACTGTACAGCAGACTCACTGCTGGGCTCCTTTAGTGGTCTCTGCTAACATGTTTTTAAATCATCAGTTTCCCATTGTTTATTTATATGCAATGGTTAGGTAAGTATCTGTTACATAAAGCCAACAAGATCTAAGTCAGTGCCTTTTTAGCAGAATCCAGGAGCTGCAGCTTAAAGCAGTGGTCAGAAGTCATGGCCTAAAATATTTATTTTGTCAAATAAGAAAAATGGAAATAAATGAATTAAGTGTCTAACTCAAAACGTTAGAAAAGAACAATAAAACAAACTTAAAATATAGTGAGAAGGAAATAAAAGTGTATCAAAAAATCCTGAATTCACAAACTGAAAAATTAAAGAATTAATAAATGCAAAAGCATGTTGTTTGAAAACCTCAACACAATCAAGGAAACTTTAGCTGACTTGATTAATAAAATAGAGGAAATAATAAAAATAATGTAAATAAAAGATATATTACAAAGGAATCATAAAGCCTGTTTTACTGAACTTTTTACAGATAAATTTTAAAATCCCTAATTGTCTAAGAAAATATAGTTTAGTCACTGACTTCTAAAGAGCAGGATAATCCATCAGACCAACCACCATAGAAGAACACAAATGTAAAATGCTAAATAAAATATCAGCAAACAGAACCTAGCACCATTTTGAAAAAATAGTGTACCATAACCAAATGAGGTTCATTCCAGGAGTGATAAATATTGGAAAAATCTTTTAATATAATTTATCATATTAATAGATCTTTTTGGAACACTTAATTTGGTCATGTTCATAGATGCTGCAAAGGCATTGATGTAATTCAACATCTTTTCATTAAAACCACTTTATAAAATCAGAAGTGATGGATACCTCCTTAACATAAAATTATTATTTATTATATATATTATTTATTATAAAATTAGCATCACGCTTTAGCAGATATAGTGTTTATGGGATTACTGGGTCAAATTAGCTACCGTTTGGCCCAGCAGTCCCATTACTGGGTGTATGTCCAAAGGGATATACCCAGTAATAGGGAAACACCAGAAGCCATGTTACGTCAGAAACAATGAAGACAAGGGCGCCCATTGTTGTTTCTTTAACATTGTTCTAAATGTACTTAGCCAGTGCAGTACAAGAGAAAGAAAGAAGTGTAAAAAGTCAAAAGAATGAGGTTAAACTAATGTTTGTTACTTGCAGATGATGTGATTGCACACTTGGATAGTATGCTTTCTTCTGTGAATCAGCTGGAAGATGGTGGAAACAATAACCCATTAAGTACTAATGGATAATGTAAAACTAAACATTCTTTACGTATATGATCAACTACTGGTTAGAAGATATAATGGAAGTTAATATCCTATTTACAATAGCAAAAAAGAAAAGTTCAAATAAAATATATACACATATACATAAATATGTAATGTATATAAATATAGGAATTGAACTCAAGAAATCCTTAAGATGTAAATCTTTATTCTTGTAAATGAATGAAACCGTTTTAAAATCCTCCTGAGATGAAGAGAAAAAACAAAGATGGGAATGAATGGAAAGACAATCCATGTCCGTGGACAGAAAACCTCAACATCCCAAATTTAACATGAACCCAGTGAAAATACCAACAGAATATTTTGTAACCAAACAAGCTGATGCTGAAGTTCATGCAAAAAAGGTTAATCAAAAAATAGCCAAGAATAGGAAGAGAGAAAATTGCTCTTTAGATATTCAAAGATACTACAAACATACTCATATATTTGAATTGGCATTAATAGGCAAGTCAGTGGCACCTTATAGAGTCCAGAAATAATCTCAAATACATTTGAAATGTTAGTTTACATTAAGGAAGCATCTTAAATCAGTGTAATAAAAGTGGGTGTTCAATAAATGGTGCTGGGATGATTAAATAACCTTCTAGGAAAAAGAAAGTTTGGTGGTTCATATTTACACCAAGATAAATTCTAAATGGTTCCAAAACTTACTTGGAAAAAAATTTATCCTTAAAAGTACTAAAAGGATTCAGGGGAAAATGGTTTATAGTTGGGAAGGCCTTTCAAAGTATGACAAAAATCCAGAAACCACAAAGGGAAAGTCATAAAATGAATTCAATGACACAAAAATCAAAAAATTCTGAGCGGCAAATACCACCATAAACCAAGGCAAAAAAAAAAAAAAGTGACAAGGAAATATTTTTGCAACTCATCTAGAGATAGAACTGATTTCCCTAATATTTAAAGAGCTTCTACAAGGCAGAAAAAGACCAACAATGCAATAGGAAAAAAATTAAAAGAATGCTAAGACTATTAACAATTTACAGATGTGGAAATATAAATAGCTGTTCATAAACATGAAATATATCCAATGTCATTTATTAAAAATTAATGAAAATTAAAACGATAATAAAACGCTGTTTTTTACTTGCCAAACAGGCAGGGGGTTTTTTTGTTTTGTTTTGCTTTGCAGTTTGATAAGACAATCTATTAGCAAGACTATAGATAAAGAATTACTCTTGGCCGGGCGCAGTGACTCACACCTGTAATCCCAGCATTTGGGGAGGCCAAGGTGGGCGGATCACGAAGTCAGGAGATAGAGACCATCCTGGCTAACACGTGAAACCCTGTCTCTACTAAAAAAACAAAAAATTAACTGGGCGTGGTGACACGCACCTGTGGTCCCAACTACTCAAGAGGCTGAGGCTGGAGAATCGCTTGAACCCAGGAGGCAGAGGTTGCAGTGAACCGAGATCGCACCTCTGCATTCCAGCCTGGGCAACAGAGTGAGACTCCATCTCAAAAAAAAAAAAAAAGAGGAAGTACTCTTGTACGTCGCTGGCAGGAGTATAAATTGGTACCGTCCCAATGGAGGACAATTTGGCAGTATCAAAACTGCAAAGCTTATATCCTTTGATCCAGTAATTTCACATTTGGGAGAATGTATGGATATGTGTACAAAATTATAAGATTACGTGTTACAGCCTTGTTTATAATAACACAACCCGATAGCTGTCAATAGAGAATTGGTTATATAAATTGTACTATGCCCTTCTAGTCAAATATTATCAAACCATAAAACAAGAATGAAGAAACTATATTTTTAAGTGAAAGCAGGGTGCAGATCATGGCTTAGTATGTAAACTTTTTTAAGAGACGAAGTTTCACTCTTGTTGCCCAGGCTGGGGTGCAATGGCGCAATCTCAGCTCACTGCAACCTCCGCCTCCCGGGTTCAAGTGATTCTCCTGCCTCAGCCTCCCGAGTAGCTGGGATTACAGGCATCCACCACCACACCCAGCTAATTTTTTGTATTTTTGGTAGAGACAGGATTTCACCATGTTGGCCAGGCTGATCTTGAACTCCTGACCTCAGGTGATCAGCCCACCTCAGCCTCCCTAAGTGCTGGGATTACAGGTGTGAGCCACCACGCCTGGCCCATATGCAAACTTCCGTGTAAAAGTACAAAGATCTATCTGTAAATGTATATGTCTTTGCTTAAATAGGCATCAATTCTCTCTGGAAGGATACACAAGAGACACTTGTGGCCTCTAGAAAATGGAACTGGGTGGCTGGGAAGCTGGAATGGGGAGATTTTTGGAGACTTTTGAGTGTTCACCATTTTATTCCTTTTAGGAAATTTGAACCAACCAAAGCAAAACAAAACAAAACTTAATATTTTCGAACCGTCTTTAGAAGAAACTACTCTTATACACGGCAACATGGATGAACCTCACAAACATGTTGAGCACAGGAAGCCAGACACACACAAAAATTTATGTTATTTCTTCAAAGTTCAAAAAGAGACAAAACTAAGGTGAAGGAAGTTAGGATTAGCAGTTCTGTTGGTGGAAATAATGACTTGGATGGGGCATGAAGGAGAATTCTGGGGTGCTGGTAATAGTCTTCATCTGGCTGGTGGTTACATGAATATGTTTACTTGGAAGAAAATCATTGATCTGTGCCTTTATGGTTGGTATACTTTTCTGCATGTAAATGACACTTTTGTTTAAAGCAGCTACTAGAAAGGGAAAAATCTTTAAGGTTCTAGTTTCCTAAGGCTGCCGTAACAAAGTACCACAGACTGGATGCCTTACAACAGAAATGTATTGCCTCACAGTTCTAGAGGTTAGAAGTCCAAAATCAGAATGTTGGCAGGGTCATGCTCCCTCTGAAACCTATAGGGAAGAATCCTTCCCTCTTCCTAGCTTCTGGTGCTGTCCATTCATCTTGGCATTCCTTGGCTTGTAGCCACATCACTCTCACCTCTGCCTCCATCTTCACATGGTGTTCTCCCTGTGTCTCTGTGTCCATATGGAGCTCATTTTAAAAGGACACCCATCATGTTGGATGAGAGGCCTACCCTACTCCAGTATGACCCCATCTTAACTAATTACATCTGCAATGATCTTATTTCCAAATGAGGCCACATTCTGAGCTACAGGAGGTTAGGGCCTCAAATTTCTTTTGGAGGGAGGGAGAATATTGTGATTCAATCCACAACAAGAGTTAATTAACTTTTAAAGGAGTATAAGAGTTGCTGAAGGAGGACCTTTTAATCCAGTTTTAGTGACTGATAATGTGCTGTTGAGCTCTTGCAGAGACAGGTAGGTAATCCAATGCTGTTTCCACCAAGAGTGTTATCACCTTGACAATAATTCAGCTGCCGGAAAATGAGGTCCTAATCCACTGACTACTATAGTTGAAAGAAAATTAAATGAAGAGCCTTTCTGCTCCTTTGCTAGCCTCCTTCATGATTTTATAGTTCTGTAAAACTCGGGGCTGTGTCTTTATAGGTTGCAGGCTTGGCATGTTATAATAGTTTATCTTCATCATAAAGCGATAATATTGGTTTGAAGATGGACTTTTTTTAAAAGTCATTTTTCACATTTAATCCAAGGATCTTGCATAGCCCCATTTTTCACTGAGCATGGGTATGGATTTTATTTTACTATTGAAGAGTCAGCAAGTTTCCAAATGAGTAACAGCCACAGGGTGTGGTATATGTCTTCCCTTTTGGTTGTGCATCTAAATTGCCCTTGAAGTATAATGAATCCCGTGGTTCTCACCACCATGGAAGTTATTTTCCTAATTTAATGGAGTAATTATTTTGTTGTCACTGGCTTTAAGTGTGAGTCTCGTTTTAGGTGCTCAGTGTGTGTTGACTGGAAGAAGAAAAACGGAACAACATTTAGCTACTTTAAGTTTCAAAATTCAGCTGTTTTAGGGCAGGCAGAATTAGTCTGTTAGAAAAACTTGAGCACTGATTGCCTTTGGAGGAGGGGAATGACTAGGATGGAATATGAGGGATCTTTCTGGGGTGATGATTATAGTCTCTAGATTGATAAGGTTTGGTTTACACAGGTATATGTATTTGTCAAAACTCAGTGAATGTACACTTAAGATTTGTACATTTCATTGTATGTGAATTTTGCCTCAAAAGAAAAAAACTGTAAACTAATCTTAAACTCTAGCAAGTAATATCCTGCCGAAGTGTTTTGGGGGAAAGTGTGCTGATTTCTGCAGTTTACTTTGATATGCTTTGAAAAAAATCAGATGGATGTAGATGGATAGATGTGTAATGAAATAAGCATAATAAAATGTTAATCATAGAATCTAAACAATAGGTATGTAGGTATTCACTGTAAAATTCTTTAAACATTTCTGTAAATTTGAAATTTTTTATAATATGTTAGAAATAGTTCAAAGTACAAAATCATACAGGACTTTGCAAATGTGGGACCAAAGTCCACTTGCCATTTTTATCCCTTGTTACAAGCTTGAATGTCTGCTACTTTAACAAGGGAACAATATCACCTGCCAGGGGTCTCCTCCTGAAATCAAGAGCAAATTTGCAGGGATATGCAGGGAACCTGTTTTACTGTCCTGCTGGGAATGTGAAAGGAAGTAGGTGAAAAAAAGGTGAAGGAAATTTATATTAGTGTGGTGTCCTACCGTATGACCTTGTGCCAACTGCCTGCATGCAGCCCAGGGGAAAAAAAAGCTGATTAGAAGCAATGCACTGTTTTATAATTACTTTCGTGACTCGAAGGAAACCCATTTTATTTTCATTTAAGGAAATACATGAAGAGCTACAATTCTATAGTGTTCTCTTAGAAGGACTCTTCCTTTACCCACCCCCAATCTTATACATAACCCCCTCATAGAAATGAAATATAAGTAAATGGGCTTAATTTTGTAACAAAATTATCTCCATATGCTACTCATCATGCCCCTCATCCTTGGGTATTTTCTTTAATAAAATATAGTGGAAGCCTGGGAATCAGCCATGCTTGAGTTTTTCTTCTGTTATTGTTTCTAAATGGTTCTGCAACCTTGAGTAAATTGTTTAATATCTTTGAGCCTAAAAAATGTCTACAATTTTTAAAAGAGCATATTCAATCAGATGATCTACAAGTTCTTCCTACCACTGGAATGAAACTGTCTTTTCACCCTGTTTTTCTTTATTATCTTGTCGGGGCCAGCTGTAGTGAAATCTTGAATTCAGACCCTGGCGTACTCCAGAATGAGGAACCCCCCGTCCCAACAAGACACACAAAAGACTCTGCAAGGAGCTCATTTAAATAATGCCTAAGATTTTAGTCCCAGTGAATTTTCCATCTGTTTCTCCATATTAGTTGAACATAAAGTTAGTCAGATACTTAAGGCATTCAAGAGAGTAAAGCCAAGATGTCTTACAAATCTCTTCTCTAAAAATAGCGAGAAGAAAGAGCAGAGAAGAAAGTGATTTTTATATCTGTGGAACTGTATGTTTAGTTCACTTGGGCTCATCCCCAGGTGAAAATTCTCATTAAATACTGGTTATGGGAAAAGGCCATAAATTTCTAGCCAGGTTTTTTCCCATGGAATGGAAGCAGAGCAGAGTGAGTATTTCTAGCAGATGAGTGTATTTTCATTCTCAGGATGTAATAGAACTTAAAGGCAAGAGTAGTTTGGTGTGTCACAATATGTAAACAACCCAGAGAGGGTAATTAGATAAACTTTGTATTTTTTCATTTGCTATTTACTCAACTGTGTTGCCAAAGACAGAGATTTATATTATGTGTGTCCCTTGGCTTGGTGTTTAATTATCTAAGGGGTAATTATACAGGCATACACATACGTGTATTCATAGTCAGATATGTTACATACCAAATGTGATTGTATCGCTGTAACTTTTCTATAGGTTATGTTTCTATGTTTGCATATTTTGGGATGTATTCCTACATATTGTCTTTCTTTGATTAGCTGTAAACTAAATGTGTCTAGTAGGACTAGTTGAATAATGTAAGAGGCTAATTATCAAGGACTTTACTAATGTTCTCAAGTTGGAGATGTTTTAGGTGAAGAGAGCATGGGCAAGCCATCTGATTTGGTCCATTATTATATTTTCAATTATCTTTAGTGCTCAAAGAGAGACATTAATATAGCTGAGGATGACATAGCAAATTACCACAGCTCTCTAACCTTTTAAATTGCTAACACTGTTGTAATCTGTAATTATAGAAATCAGTGTGAGAATTGTGGCACTGCATAATTATCTTTCCTGATACTTTATTGCTGAATGAATTATTAATCAGAATCAGTCTTGTATAGTATTTTCAGCAACTCAGAAGAATAATGTATAATTAAATTTCATTATTCCTATTTTTGTGCTAATGTTTTATGATGTTGTAATTGATAATTAATTGGCCAAAAACTCACACAATACTTGGGAGTTTCAGGTGGCTGGAAAATGTACAGTGTACTGAGTTCATTAAGTAATGATCACTCTGTAAAGACTACAGAGTCTAGTCCAGTCTGTACAAGAAAGCTTTTGAAATTGGTGTATTAATCATTGAGCATTTCATGTTGCCTTAAGAGAAAGCAGTGACTATGAGCACATAACAGTAATTAAGAGATTTTAATAGATTTCAAACATGGTCAATTGTAAGTAATCAGATGCTAGTTGTTAATATCAGGCTAATACACTAGATACAGTTGGTATGCTTCTCTGTGTATCAGTTTCCATTCTAATTAAACAACCAGCAGTCTCCATATAACTACAGTTTCAAAAAGAATAACAGCCATTTCCGTCAGCCTTTGATGAGTGTAACCCAGGGTGTAGCACAACTTTATAGACAAAGTCTTGTCTAATCTTTTCCAGTTGTCTAAGATACTAAATGGTCATCCTTCTCACAGACACACAGGATTTAAAATCTGAAAGGATTATGAACTTTTCCTTGACTGGCATTCTAACCAAGAATTCCTGATGTCTCTTTTCGTATCATTTGCAACCTAGGTAACCAGTAAAAGCTCTGAATCCAAGAATGTCTTTCAGTCAGCTTGAGTTCTATTGAAAAGAAACATTGTCAGGCATTTTATGTGAACTTCTGCTGTGCCATTTTGATTTTTTTTTTTAAGATGGTGATGCTCCTTTCTGGTTTTCAAGTGTCTCCTTCAGAAACATATAATTTTTTTTAACAGGTGAGCATCTTTTTCTTTTGAAGAATTTTGAAAGCATTGTAATAGGGAATTTAACAACACATATGCTGTTATTTAATCAGTTCTTTGCTAAGCTGCTCAGAAAACCATCCACAGAAGAAGAATGCACAGAAGTGCATTCCTATACAGATGCACTTCCACTTTCCCAGGAAGATCATGAGTGGTTTGTTTTTACATTAGTTGCGTTGGCTCCAATGTCTTACAATTCCAAATTGTAAGTTATTAAAGAGGACTTTGTCATCAGACCACTGTGAGTAGAACTAAATAAAGCACATTCCTGTACGTAAGGAAACGTTGCTCTGTGGCCTTCCTGCTGGTCTGATTTTCATTCGAAAATCAGAAACCTTCCTCTTACCATCTTCTCTCAAATCCAGGCCTTCCAGAGCCACGTCGCCTCCCAGGGCAGCAGAGGCCTGGGCTGTGGTCTCTGTCACATTCTGAAAGCATCATCCTGAGGGTGCCGTTGAGGGTCCTGTGTGCTGGCTGTTTCCTGAGGGCTGCAGAAAGGAAGGGCATAATTGGTCCTCTGTTTGGCAGTTTGAGATAAGAGGCCGTGGACATAAGGGGGTGGGATCAGAGCCATCTTTCAGAAGCAGGAGCACACAAGCTTTTACTGGGAGAGAACAGCCTAATTCTATTCTGCAAGGATCCACATTGTACAGAGCCAGTGAGCAAGGTATGTGTTTCCGGGTTCGTGAGTATTTGAGCACAGAGAGCTTCAGAAATAAAGCACACTCAAGACCTTCTACTCAGCATCTCTGCAAATGGGAACTTTTCCTTCACTGTGTCAATCTAAGCCTTTCTTTTGCTTTTGTACCATCCCATTATCTTGGCTATGTGTCTTGGAGGTTATATCATTAGTTTTCTCTAACACTCGCATTGCTCAGAATGGACTGAGTTTTCTGTGGATAAATGGATAGGCAAGGCGACCTTGAGGCCCAGAAAAGACAGGCAGCTCTGGAGAGCATAGGGAGATGTGTGAAGAAACAGGCTGGAAGGAGAACTCAGCAGAAACAGAAGTGACATATGGACCTGTTGGGATCTAGGGAAAGTCTTTTTTAGTTACTTTCTTATTAAGTATGTATTGAGTGCTTCCTATGTGCATAGCATTTTGAAGTTCTGCGGCTTCAGTGGTGAGCAAAACAGATAAAAATTCCTGCCCTCAATAGAAAAATAGGTCATTAACAAAATATGAGTAAAGTATAGTGTGTGTGAGATGTGAAAACGTTATAAAGAAACATAAACAGGGAGAGAGGATGGAGAGTGCAGGCGGGAGGCTGGGGTTGTGGTTTAAATAGAGCAGGGTGGTTAGGGAGGCCTCACTGAGAATATGATGTCTGCACAGAGACCTGAGGAGGCCAGGGATTGAGCCATCACATTTAAATCTCCTAACAATCTCTCGGGAGACAGTTTTTATCTTCATTTCACACGTAAGGAGATTCCGAGAACTTAAATAAGCTGCCCTAGTGCCCTCGCTCTTGGAATGGCAGTGCAGGGAGTCCTAGTTTGTAGGGCTGTTTTAAATCAGCTGTCATGGGGTTAAAATGCAGATCGCTGAACCCGCTGTAGTTACCCTAAATCTATGCAGTTAGAGAACTGTTATTTCCAGAGATAGGAAGCAGGCTGGGAGAGTCTGGGTGTTAGGTAGGCAGGGCCAAAAGCAGGAAATACTTACGTAAAGAAAAGGCAAGCCATTGTCAAACTGGAAATGAAATGTGAATGGGGAAAATTGGCATGGTTGGAAAAGAGGAGCTAATTTGATGGACCAGTTACTATATGTTAAATTGGTGAATTGATGAACAAGCAAACATGAAATGTTTTCATCCTCACAGTTCTATGAGATAGATGCCCTTTATCAGGTCCTTTTAGTACAGATCAGGAAAGTGAGGCACAGAAAAGTTAAGTGTCTTGTGCAAGATTTTGCAGCCAGTGAATGACAGAGTCAGAATTCAAAGCCAGGCAGGTTGGCACCAGAGCCTCCATCCACAACCACTGCACTGCCTTGCCTCTGTAGACCATCTTTGTATGCAGTATCTATTCTCCCTATTCTCCAGGACTCGTTCTGTTACCCAAGTTTGTGTTTTAAGTTGCTTACTCCTCGTGACCACTGGATTACAGATGAGAAATTTTTAGAGAGCTCACCTGGTTTGTCTGAGGTAGCATTGTGGTCATAGTTCAGATGCAGGTAGGCTGACCCCAGAGCCTGACCTGTCACCACTGCAGGATCCTGCCCCTCAAGATGAAAGAGGATTCTGATTTGGACAGAACATACATGCAAAAGGTAGCAGAGAGAGAAAACAGGAAAAGCCCGTAATGGGAGGGTAGAATATTCAAAGCATGCACTTTTAACAAATCTGAAGGGATGGAATCTTTTAGGAAATGTTATCAGATGAGAATCAATACAAGTCCCCCATCTGCCAGATGCCTTCTTTTGGCATGAGAGTGAACTATATCAGGGCTAAGTGCCCATAAGAGCAGACATTCTTTATATGATTATGTGTAGGATTAGTCAAATAGTGGTGAGGATAATTCCTGATGCGAGCAGAGTACTCTGCACTTCTCAGGGAGGTCTCAGATCTGTTGCCTTATTTGACCTTCATGGTCATTAAGGGATGTTGCAGAAGGAAGTCTACGTAGTGTCACGGCCGAAGTTGCCAGCAAGTACCAGAATGCATACCTATCCCATCATTCTCTTGCAGGTCTTGGATGGAAATTAAGCAAATTGGCCATTCCCCAGGTTTAAGCAGGAGAATCTGGCAAACAAAAATATACATTATTCTTCACGCAGTCCAGATTTGCCTCAGTGTAAGAAATTCTCAGTATATGTAGAATTACAAATGTATATAATATGCAAAGAAATTAACTGTCTTTTATTTGTGGAGTGTTTACTGTAAAACAAGGACCATCCTAAATACTGTATTGCTTCATCTCATTTAATCCTCACATAACTATTTTGTACATAGAAAGACCAAGGATCACACAGTCTAACAATGAGCCCAAAGCCAAGGCCATGCAGCTAGGAAGCAGGAAAGCAGGGATTCAAATGGAGCCCCTCTATATAAGGATGGAAGGAGAAATGGAAGATGGGTGCATTTTAGAGTCAAGAAAGCATGAAACACTGTGTCTCTCTGGTACCACCTGGCCAATGGGCCCTTGTGGCACCCATTCCTTGCCATTTGGAGAGGGGTATTGTCTGCCCCATGGCAGTACAATTCTGACTTTTTATAATGAATGAATTAAAAACATAATCTCTTCCTTAATGTACTTGGCTTTATCTGAAGCGTATTCTGTGAGGTGAAATCGCGTGTGAGTGACAGTGGTATAGGCATATAAGACCATCTGTATCTTAAACAGTATACTAAGTGTCATGTAGCATGTGTGTCACTACCTTTTGGTGACAATAATCATCATTCTGAGAAGCTGCCAAGGACAGGACAGGGACTTGGAAAGCTCCAAGCACATTCTTTTTCTCCCATTCCTTTTCACTGCCTTTTCCCCATGTTCTCTGGAGGGCATTTCACCTGCGTGTTAACATTCCAGTTCCATTTGACCTCCTGCCTGGTGACAGGTGGTTCAGATGCTTTTATTACTTGATACGGGACTTAACAGACTGCCGACCAGTGGTCTTAGCCTCATGGTTTTAAGCATTTTTAAATGGAAAAACAGGAGTGGGTTTCAGGAGTGCCTAGGCTCCAGTGGAAATCAAACCTTTCTCAAACCACTACCTGAATGACCCTCAAGCTAGATGATTTCCGCCCCATTAGATGCTGCCTGCCTTTGGTGTTGAGTTGCAATTTTCTTAGTTATCAGGTGAACCAACTTGCAATCTAAACGTTATTCGTTCTAGCCTGCATCCCTGTAGAGATGATGTTTCAGAAAAGAATCATGTTATCCAAAAGACCCCAGTGCGTGAAAGAAGCAAGTTTTCTTTTATTAAGAACATTTTCTGTGAAAGCTGTATTTCTGCCAAGCCTCAGTATTCACTTCTGTTTCCTTTCCTACCCTGTAAACCGTGTGCCCTCTCAGGAGCTGGGGCAGGCATCAGTAGAGATGAGGCAGATGAGCAGCTGTGAAACTATAGATATTCTTTATGTATAAGCAGACAAAAGTGTGTCTGGGGGTAACCCCCCACCCCCATCCCAAGAAGGAGTTAGATATGGCAATCCCATCTCTTAACATCATAATTCCTGGTCAGATGAATCTAACTTTGGAGGGTTATACATATTAGCATCTATAAGCAATACCTGGCCTGGGATACATACTAGGAACAATGGCGTGTCAAGAACAATTGTTTCTTGACTTCACATGGAAACTCAAGCCAGCGTTGTCACTGACCTGGTGGGCAAACTTCTGACAGTAATTATCATGGGAAAATCTTGTAAAACTAATTTAAGGAACACAATTATTTAATTATAGCACTTCGATGGCATTCTCCTCTTTCCTCTGTCTCCCTCCATTCCTCCTTCCATCTCCCCCACCCCTTTATGACATTTGAAGTCCACTAATTACTGAGCTCAATTTTCAGGCTGTGTCTTATGTTTGACAGAAATGCTGAAGTTGAAATTAGACTTGCAGTCTCCCCTCTTTTCTGCATTTGACTCTCTGTTGTCTTTTCTTAGTCTTGATTCTCTGTTGTGAGTTTTGACTTGGTTTTTTTCTAAGACAGAATAATTTCTGTCAGGTTCTGGGAACTCCCCTCCCACCCAATGAAGAAGTTTTGGGGAGGAGTTGTGAGCCCTGCGTTGAACTGTGCACTAGGTACAAATTTGCAGTGCCTTCTATTAAAATGTAAAATGATCCGTTGAGTCATCCTCCCTCTGGTTTGACTCAGATGCTTTATGGCGCACTTTGCATGTCATTTCTCTGTAATGATTTCCCCATGGAGAAGGGTGTCTCATAGAATCCAGGCAGACTGAAGATTGCTCTGAGTCAAATGGATCTGTTATTCTTTTAGTATTAACCCTTATCTCTCAGTTTCCCATCCTCGTATTTTCCCTGAAGGAACCTTAATGAAGTAAATAAGTTCCACCACCCTCATTTAGCCTCCTAATCACTGTTCACAATTTCTTCTCACATTAGCAGCTTGAAGCTCTAGGGTAATACTTCTCTGGCTACAAGGGGAGGGAAAGGGACACTGGGAGAGAATATTTCATACAGATGCCCTGATAAAGAGAAATGCAGAAAAGAAATGACTTTTCTCTGTCCTCTAACTCCTAATAGGCACAAAGCAAATGCTAATAGGAAGCAGAGATTGATGTATGAGAAATGAATATAAATGGAGAACATAGTCACAAAGAAGTAATACCAGAGACAAACTGGAAGTGACAATATAGAGAAAAGAAGGCTTGCCAAGAGTAGAAAATGACCTATCCCAGAAGAATAGATGGAGGTTTTGGCTATACTCTTAACTGTGGGGTTACACAAAAGAAGCAAAAGCAAGCATCAACATATAAAAAAGACCAGTGCATTGATCACAAAGCTGCATATCCAAATCTGCCCATGGCTAGTTGTACATTTTCTCCCTGGTCCACACACCCACTGCCCCACCACCAACAACCACCACTAACAGTCATCATGCGTCTTGGATGGCCTGATATGGGTTCCCTTTCACCCGCTGATTTCATCTCCTTTTTGAGATGACAGTTTATGCACCATGCTTTTGTTAAATCCCAGTTGTAACCTTCTCTCTGGCCCCCTAAACAGTCTTATCTGACATGGCTGGGTGGAGACAAGAGGAGAGGATGGACACCCCATTTTATTCCAGAGCCACATACCTAAGATGGCGTTTGAGGGAGCCCCTGATCTGCACACCAGAGACTGTTTTGGACATGGGAAGAGAATGCTGAACTACTGCTCAGTACTGATAGGCACTGTGTTCCATTAATGTATGAAAGTTGACCTTTGATTCATCCTTCGGGTTGACTCTGTTTATAAGGGAGAAAGTTCACACTGTTATTGGATGGGTCTTCCCTCTTCTTCATCTCTCTCAAAAGTTATGTGATGGCATTTTTCCTTTCCAGCCAGTTGTGTTCTTTTGAGCATCTCTAGCTTCCTTAAAAGTCTTCTCAGGAACCACAGTTAGAAAACTCATGTTTCAAGATTTTCCTAAAGTTCCTATACTTTCATAGAACCATAGAAACTAGAACTAAAAAGTCACCTAGTTTATTTCCTCCTTGCATAGATAAGGAAATGGAAGTGCATGAAGTGATTTGGTTTTAACAAGAGAGAAGACAAAACACAAGATCTCTGAAAAAAGTTTTACTGCAAAGCAAAGGCCTGGGCTCAGATTTCTTACCATCTCCCAAAAGGCCTCGTCCCTGTATTTGGCCCGTTTTTGTAGATTATTACTGAAAACATACAACTTGGAATTGGTTAGATTTGATTGCCTTTAAGGACCTTCCTGACCATAAGTTGGAGGATTTAAGGTGTGGGTGTATTTTTTTTTTTTTCATTTGAAGCCCAAAGTGTACCCTACGACCTTTGCGATAAAGTCACAGAACCTAAAGGAGGTACTCAATAAATACTTGAGTTGTTAACATTCTCCCACAACCTTTAATTTGGGGGAGCTGGGAAAACAAATGTAAAACAAATGTATAACTTAAAGTGGGCATATGTGTACCTGTCACTCATGTCAAGAAATAGAGCATACAACAGCACCCCAAAACCCCATGGTGCCCCTTTCTGGTGAGCACTGCCTCGCTCTAAATGGAACCTCTATTCTGAGTCTTTTCTTTATAGTTTTGCCACCTTTGTATGTGTCTCAGTTCAGGATGCCATAACAAAGTACCATAGGCTGGGTGGCTCAAACAGCAAACATTTATTTCCCACAGTTCTGGAAGTTAGAAGTCTTAAGATCAGAGTGCCAGCATTGTCCAATTCTTGGTAAGGGCTGTCTTCCTGGTTTACAGACAGCCATATTCTTGTGTCCTCACATGGCAGAAAGAGAGTAAGAGGGGTCTCTTATAAGGGTATTAATCCTGTTAATGAGGGCTCCACCCTTATAACCCAATCACTCCCAAAGGCCCCACCTCCCAATACCATTATACTGGGGATTAGGATTTCCACATACGGATTTTGAGAGGACACATTTACTCCATGTGTTAGTTCTCACACTGCTATAAAGAAATACCTGAGACTGGGTAATTTATAGAGATGAGGTTAATTCATGATTCTGCAGGCTGTACAGGAAGCATGGTGGTATCTGCTTGTGGGGAGGCCTCAGGAAACTTAGAATCGTGGTGGAAGGCAAAGCTGGAGCAGGCGTCTTTGTGTGGCCAAAGCAGGAGGAAGGGAGAGAGAAGGAGCGGGAAGGTGCCACACACTTTTTAAACAACCACATCTCATGATAACTCACTGTTGAGGCAACAGCTCCAAGGGGGATGGTGTTAAACCATGAGAAACCTCCCCTATGATCCAGTCACCTCCCACCAGGCCCCACCTCCAACATCGGGGATTACAGTTGAACATGAGATTTGGGCAGGGACACAGATCGAAACCATATCAGTCCATAACAGCATATATCCCTAGATGTTTAAGTTTTATCCATTTTTGAAGTTGACATACTTGAAACCAGATTGTATGTTATTATCCTGTGTCTTGTTTCTGTAGCTCAGTATTCAGCATTAGGTTTGCGCAGCTCCTCCATGTTGCTGCATGTGGCTCTAATTTGCTTTGTTATATTCCATTATGTGAATATATGAATATATCTCAGTGTATTTATGCATTCTGGTACTGATAGACATGATGTTGTTTCCAATTGGGAGTTATTCTCAACAATTCTGTGAACACTCTTTATACAGAGTTTGTTACAGATATGCAGGAGTATCTCTAGGTTGTAACCTAGGAATGGAATTACTCGGTCATAATCTATGCATATCTTCAACTTTACTAGATAATGCCAAACTGTTTTGCAAAGAAGTTGATCTGACCATCAGTGCACTTGATACTGTTAAACTTTCTTACTCTTTCTAGGTTGGTGACTATATATCTTTAATACTTCACTACCTTTGGACCAATACCTATAGTCTGCTGCCAACATTCTAGTATTTCTTCCACCTCAGTTTCTGTATCAGACTGTGACTCTCCATTTTGGTTACATTCATTCATTCATTCATTTGTTCATTTATTTTTGAGGCGGAGTCACTCTGTCTCCCAGGTTGGAGTGCAGTAGCACAATCTTGGCTCACTGCAACCTTTGCCTCCTGGGTTAAGCAATTCTTGTGCCTCAGCCTCCTGAGTAGCTGGGATTACAGGCTTGCACCAACACACCCAGCTAATTTTTATATTTTTAGTAGAGACAGGATTTCACCATGTTGGCCAGGCTGGTCTCCAACTCCTGGCCTCAAGCAGTCTGCCCATCTCGGCCTCTCAAAGTGCTGGGATTACAGGCATGAGCCACAACGCCTGGCCCATGTCGGTTACATTTAAATATAGGAAAAGTGGTAGTAATTGCTACTACTTTATTACCAGATATTTTGGAAATTTGGGTTATTTTTTATTTTGGTCTATTTGAAAGAATAAAGAAGCAACAATAATAACAAATTAGCAAAAAAAAGGGACTTGTTATGATCGTTCCTTTTAAAGTTTTGGTATATTTTCAACAGTGCAGTAAAACCATTGTCAGTAAATTGAACTTTCCCCTAGAAGGTCAAGGAAAATGGAAGTTTATACTGAATTACGAGAACCATTCAGAGCTATTAAGAATTTGATGATACAATTGCAAGTGCTTCCCCCTAACAACAGCCTTAAATTTCAGTTCCCTTAGCACTAACTAGTGTGCAGGCAGATGGAGTGTTTGAGTAAATAAGGAACACAAAACGTTTTAGCTGCTCCATGTCAGGGCCCTTACTTTAGCTATCTAAGGCATTAGGGACATTAAGTGACAAGCACTGCAGTTTTCCATTAGAAAATACTGAAATTGGATTGCTTTTCACTTAAAGTAAGAAGTTTTAGTCTTGATGCATTAGAAAGTGTTTCCAATCCAAAAGTAATAACTAAGTAATTTTTATAGCACTATGCACTCTAAAATGTCTATAGACTTGATAACTTTCTTTTAAAAGAACTAACCCTTACAGTTTTACAATAAATAACTTTTTTTAAAAGCATGTTTTATAAGTGCAGAAATTTACTCAGCAATTACTAAATAATTTAGTGTTTGATTCACAGAAGTATTTACTTAATGCACTGTTTCTGGGAGAAATGTAGTTTGAATTTCAAGTGAAATGGTTTATAATTTGGTCTTTTTCATTACCTGCAAGGCATATTCATTTCTTTTCATCTGAAGCACTCAAGACATGACAGGTTGTCTGAAAATCTTAACATTCTACTTTTTTGTGAATTGCAGCTTTTCAGATCCCACTGTGGTTTTTTTGGTTGGGTGTTTTTTTGTTTTGTTTTGTTTTGTTTTTTACTTTTTTGATTTATACTTTTACCTGCAGAACTATTAGACATTTTCATTTCTGAATATGACCCAATAATGAGTGAAGAGTGAATGAGTGAGTTAATGAGTAAGTCTGTATTCATTAATACTATACCTTTGAGTAATAAGAGTTGTGGTCTGTGTAGCTTCTTAAGGGGATGAATATACTATGATAAAATAATAGTAATTAACTTTTACTGCTGAACCATATGATGAGATGATTGGGGTATATGTGTATGTACATGTGCAGCTGGGTTTTTTTGGCCTGCAAAAAGAAGAATGAGATCCAGCCAAAACCCAAATCAGAACCTTTGGAAAGCTTCCTTACAATCTGATTTCAGCTAATGTCTACATACTTTAACACGTTGTCTAATGCTTAGAGTAAAGATTGGCTGTCATACTCCTCCATGCTATTCTGGGTTCTGTTACTCACTATAAACCATTTCATTCTTAGATCCCATGGGTCCTGCTGCAGATTTCAGGATTTGCTGCATGGAGGGGGGGGGGCGGAGAGGAATATTGTTTAATTAATATTAGTAAGGCAAGTGAAAAAAGAACACCTAGTGGAAACAGGAGAAGCAGAATTCAGTTTGGCATTGGCCAGTCAAAAGCAGACAAATTGGAGGGAGTTCATAGAAGAGCACCTGTCTTAGCCTGTTTTCTGATACTCTAACTGAATACCTGAGACTGAATAATGTATAAAGAAGATTATTTCTTACAGTTCTAGAGGCTGGCAAGTTCGAGGTCTAGGGGCTGCATCTGGTGAGGGCCTTCTTGCTGTTGAGGACTGTCTGCAGAATCCCAAGGTGGCACAGGGTATCACATGGTGAGGGAGCTCACAAGAGATGGCCAAATGGACTTTTATAACAGACCCACTCTCATTATAACTAACATACTCCTTCAATAACCCATTAATTCATTAATCCATGAGTGGATTAACCTATTCATGAGGGCAGAGCCTTCATGCCCCAATCATCTCTTAAAGGCCCTATGTCTTAATACTGCCACATTGGAGATTAAGTTTCAACATGATTTTCATAGGAGACAAACATTCACCCCATAGCAGCACCCATGATAATTGGAGGTTGAGAAGGGCTGACTGATTTTTAAAGAAAGCAGAAAGGTATGTTCCATTATGTTTGAAGAGGAACCAACAAGGATGGGTAGGTAAAGGCCAAGGGGAAGAAAGTAATACTGACATGGCATAAAGAATTATTATCCAGAAATAATGTAATATATTCAAGAAAATCCTCAGACAGGTTAAAGTCTAGCAACAGCTTCGTGAAAGTGATACATTTTAGATTATACCATTTGATGAACAAAACTAATACTTTTTCAGTGTTTTCCAAAACTCTCCAGTAAGTTTAGCCCAAAAAGCAGATGCCCGTGTTAATATGACTGTCATAGTCTATTTCATCAACTTGGAGGGCTTATATTGCTACATCTTTGTTTTTCTAAACCTGTCCTGTTAGCAGAATGTGGAGTCTACTCTTGAGAACTTCAACTATCTTAGAGCCCAGAAAGAGCAGGGGTTGGGGTCTTAGTTTCTACTCTCCCAGAAGCCTATGGTTTCCTTGTATATTTGTTGTCTACCCCATTCCCTGTAACCAGCTCTGCAGGGGCAGTTTTGTTAAGCCATGCAACATCAACAACAATATAACTGGGCACATAAATGGTCTTTAGAAGGTCAAAGAAAGCTAGCTTCTCTCAGTTAAAATGACAGTATCCCACTCTTTGTGCTCGATCAGGTGTATTTCTTTTATAGACTCATGGAGTTGTAGATCTGGAAGAACACTGTTGGTCTTCTAGTTCATGCTTTTCATTTTACAAACATGGAAGCAGGCCCCCAAAAAGGCAGTTTGTCCAGATCCACAAAGTTGGTCAATGCTGGAGCTAAACCAAAAGCCCCAAACATCCCTGGTCCACTCCTCTTGCCACTGCGCTTCACTTTCATTTCTCTTTTTATTTTCTTTCATTTCATGTTTCATTAAAGGATTTATGGCTTTGTGTCTTTCATCACAAGCTTCTATCTTGGTGTAGGCACATTAATATGTATTACCCATAAATGAACTGGAAAAAAGAGACGTCCCTTGTAAATCTCCTACTTTTTATGAATTGAACACACCATCCGTGACCTAGAACATTAAATGTTCCGCCAAGTTTTGAGTGTTTCCTTATACATGAGACCTATTATGATTTTTAACTCAATAATTTCTATAGACTAATTGAGGAGACTCAATGTGGTAGGAGACATAGTAATAATTTGAAAACTAAGAATGGAGAAAACAAACCAGAATTGAGACCTTATGTGGGAGATAAGAAAATCCTGAAAACATTCCATGGAAATGCAGGACTAATAAGAAGCCAGAATAGAAAATATTTGTCTTCTTACTAGATAATAAAGAATTTAGCAGCAATTTCCTAGTCATTGACAGAAGCCAGGTGAACTTGATCTTACCTCGTGACTTAGGGTCGTTATAACTGAATTGTGTCATTTTAGAATGCTATTCTAATTCCATTTAAAAAATGATTCCATATAACCTCACAAATATTTTATCTTTTATTGGAATACCAAAGAACTAGTAATTCTTCATCGAGGCATCTTTGTAATTGGGTATTACAAACCATTATATATAGCAGAGCAAAGTTGATACTATGTGGTTTGCTTTGTGATAACTTATTGTTTGTAAAGTGTTTGGAGTAATTGTAGCACAGAAAATAAACCTATGGCTTTTACTTTCAGCCAAGATGGAGTAATAGGTTCTAGATTTACCCTTTCTCCTAAAACAACTATAGAAACAGATAAAATATATGAAATAATGGTTTTTAAGACAGGGGACATCCAGAACCAAAAGACAGTAATCCCCAAGAAAGGAAAACAAACTGAGCTAAGCATAGTGCTTTAAGAGTTTCTAGGCCATGGCACAGGAAGGAAGAACCAAGGAAGAGCTGGCTGACTCTTAAATTGAAGAGACAGAGCTAAGAGTCTGGAAAGATGATAATAGAGTTCAGAAAGCAGGGTAACAGAAGAGACAGCTGCAGAGAGAGAACTCCAGAGATCTGCAGAGTTTCCCTTTAATATTCTGCAGAGTAACGATCAGTAGATGCAGGTGAGAAAACTACCCAAGGGTGGGGAGACAGCCACCCAAAACAAAGGGAACTCAGAGAACTGGGAATAACATCATTTCCTACCAGCCAGACTAGAAAAAACATATATCAGGGGTCCTCGGATAGAGTACTCAGAAGTACTCAGTAGTAAGGAGTAATGAACCCTAAACTAAATGCTGATTTTCCTATCTAACAAATCTCAAAAGCAAAACCTGAAAGGATCAAACTACTTCAAAGTAACTCAACTGTGTCTTAGAACAAAGTTCAAGATTATTTATGGGAACACAAAAATATCCAGCATTTAACAAGGTAAATTTTACAATGTCTGGCATCCAATCAAAAATGTTTAATTATGCAAAGAAGCAAGGAAATATAACTCACAATGAAAATAAATAACAATAAAAACTGAACCAGAAGATGTTAGAATTAGCAGGCAAGGACATTGCAATAGTTATTATAACTGTATTCCAAATGTTCAAAAAGTTAGAAGAAAGATTGAACATCTTAAGTAGAGACATGGAAGATATTTTGTAAAAGACCAAATGGGACTTTTAGAGATAAGGACCACAGTGTCTGAGATCAAAATTATACTGGAAAAGATTAATGGTAGATTAGATCTTGCAGAAGAAGAGATTAGTGAACTTGAAGGGTTAGCAATAGAAAATATCCAATGTGGCCACGCGTGATGGCTCATGCCTGTGTTCCCAGCATTTTGGGAGGCCAAGGCGGATGGATCATTTGAGGTCAGGAGTTCAAGACCAGCTTGGCCAACATCGTGAAACCCTGTCTCTATTAAAAATACAAAAAAAATTAGCTGGGTATGGTGGTGCACACCTGTAATCCATGCTACTTTGGAGGCTGAGGCAGAAAAACAAAACAAAAAACAAAAAAAACAAAACAAAACAAAAGATGGAGTGACTGTGAATATAAGACAAAGTAGATTTCAGAACAAAGAATATTTCCAGGAATTAAAAGGTGACTTCATAGTGATAAAGGAATAACTACTACAAGAAAAAATTAAAATCCTAAATGTGTATGCATCTAATACGATTTCAGACTGCATGAGGCAGAAACTGATAGGATTACAATAACTGACAGACAAGCCTACAATGGTAGCCAGATATTTTAGTACTCCTTCTCAATACATGACGGAACCTATAGACGGAAGATCAGAAAAGATATTAGAAGACTTGAACAACACTCATACAGCTTAACCTAGTTGATATTTATAGAACACTCCAGCCAACAACAGAATATATGTTCTTTTCAAGTGCTTATGTAGTATTTACCGAAGTGGGTCATATTCTGGGACTCAAAACACGTCTCCATAAATTTAAAAGGATTAAAGTCATATGAAGTTTGTTATGTGACCACGATGGAATTTAATCAGAAAAGAATAACAAAAAGATATGTAGAAACTCCCCCAAATATTTGGAAACCAAAAAACACATGTGTAAATCCTTTGTGCATTAAGGAATAAATCAAAAGGGAAATTTTAAATTATTAAGAATTGAGTATTCTAGTTAGCCATTTGTCAAATCTTTTTTCAAGGTTTTTAGTTTCTTTGCACAGCGAATGGCTAACTAGGATAACCAATGCAGAGAAGTCCTTAAACGACCTCATAGAGATGAAAACCATGAGACGAGAACTATGAGAACTATGTGACAAATGCACAAGCTTCAGTAACCGACTCGATCAACTGGAAGAAAGGTTATCTGTGATTGAAAATCAAATGAATGAAATGAAGTGAGAAGACAAGTTTAGAGAAAAAAGAGTAAAAAGAAATGAACAAAGCCTCCAAGAAATATGGGACTATGTGAAAAGACCAAATCTACGTCTGATTGGTGTACCTGAAAGTGACGAGGAGAATGGAACCAAGTTGGAAAACACTCTGTAGGATATTATCCAGGAGAACTTCCCCAACCTATCAAGGCAGGCCAACATTCAAATTCAGGAAATACAGAGAATGCCACAAAGATACTCCTCGAGAAGAGCAACTCCAAGACACATAATTGCCAGATTCACCAAAGTTGAAATGAAGGAAAAAATCTTAAGGGCAGCCAGAGAGAAAGGTCGGGTTACCCACAAAGGGAAGCCCATCAGACTAACAGCAGATCTCTCGGCAGAAACTCTACAGCCA
>NW_016806491.1:384505-387430 GCF_001698545.2 Rhinopithecus bieti
ATGTCCATCAGTGACAGACTGGATTAAGAAAATGTGACACATATACACCATGGAATACTATGCAGCCATAAAAAAGGATGATTTCATGTCCTTTGTAGGGACATGGATGCAGCTGGAAACCATCATTCTTAGCAAACTGTCGCAAGAACAGAAAAACACCGCACGTTCTTACCTATAGGTGGGAATTGAACAATGAGAGCACTTAGACACAGGAAGGGGAACATCATACACCAGGGCCTGTTGTGGGGTGAGGGGAAGGGGGAGGGATAGCATTAGAAGATATACCTAATGTAAATGACAAGTTAATGGGTGCAGCACACCAACATGGCACATGTATACATATGTAACAAACCTGCATGTTGTGCACATGTACGCTAGAACTTAAAGTATAATTAAAAAAAAAAAAGAAATGAGTAAAAATTAAAATTAAACATTTCAAAATTTGCAAGATACTGCTAAAACAGTAGAGTGAAATTTATAGCATTAAAGCCTGTGTTAGAAAAGACAACAAAGATCTCAGATTAATGGGCTCAACTACCACCTTAGGAAACTGGAAAAGAAAAAAAGACACAATTAAACCCAAAGTAAGCAGAATAAAGGATATAACAATGAGAATAGAGATTAGCAAACTAGAAAATAGAATGATTTTAAAAAACTAACCAAAAACTAGTTATTTGAGAATGTCAGTAAAATGGTTAAGCCTCTAGCCAGACTGATCAGAAAGAGAAGACACAAATTTTCAGTACCAGTAATCTGAAAGGTGACGTCAGTACAGATTCAACCAATATGAGAAGGAATATTTTTAAATACTATATATGGGCTGGATGTGGTGGCTCACGCCTGTAATCCCAGCGCTTTGAGGGGGCCAAAGCAGGAGGAACACTTGACACCAAGAGTTGAAGACCAACCTGGGTATCAGAGTAAGACTCCATCTCTTTAAAAAAAAAAAAAAAAAAGCTGAACATGGTGGCATGGCCTATAGTCCTAGTTACTCAGGAGCCTAAGACAGGAAGGTCACTTGAGCCCCAGGAGTTTCAGGTTGCAGTTAGCTGTGATCACACCACTGCCCTCCAGCCTGGGCAACAAAGTAAGACACTGTCTCTTTAAAAAATAAAAAATAAAATAAAATTTAAAAAGGCCCAGGACGGTGGCGTACGCTTGTACTTCCAGGACTTTGGGAGGCCGAGGCGGGCGGATCATGAGGTCAAGAGATTGAGACCATCTTGGCCAACATGGTGAAACCTCGTCTCTACTAAAAATACAAAAATTAGCTGAGCATGGTAGCACACACCTGTAGTCCCAGCTACTCGGGAGGCTGAGGCAAGAGAATCGCTTGAACCCGGGAGGCGGAGGTTGCGGTGAGCCAAGATTGCACCACTGCACTCCAGCCTGGCGACAGAGCAAGACTCCATCTCAAAAAATAAATTAAATAAATAAATAAATAAATATACACACACACACACAATTTTATGCCAATAAATTTGACAATTGCTTTTAAAAAATTGAGTCTGTCGTTAAAATCCAAGTTCAGAAGTCTTCACAGGTAAATTCTACCAAACATTTAAGGAAGAAATAAAACCAATTCTACAAAACAAAAAAAAGAAAAAAAAAACCTTTTAGAAAATTAAAGAGGAAGAAATACTTCCCAGCTCATTTTATGAGATTGTTGTTACCCTGATGCTAAAATCAGGCCAGGAAAACTACAGACAAATCTCCCCGTTGAACATAGATGAAAAATTATTAACAAAATGTTAGCAAATTGAATCCAACAATGTATAAGAAGGCAAACACAGGGCTGGGTGCAGTGGCTTACGCCTGTAATCCCAACACTTTGAGAGACCAAGGTAGAGGACTGCTTGAGGCCAGGAGTCCAAGAGCAGCCTGGGCAACATAGCAAGGTTTCATCTCTACAAAAAAATAAGAAATAATTAGCCAGGTATGGTGGTGCACACCCGTAGTCATAGCTACTCAGGAGGCAGAGGCAGGAGAATTGCTTGAGCCCAGGAATTCAAGATTGCAGTGAGCCATGAGTGCCACTCAAGAAAAAGATAAGAAAGGGAACAGAAGGGGAGGGGAGAGGAGGGGAAGGGAGGGAAGGGAGGGAAGAAGAGAGGGACAGAAAGAAAGGTAACTTCCTCAGCTCAATAGGAGCATCTATGAAGCATTTATAGCTAACGTCATACAAAATGGTGAATGGTTGAATACTTTCTTCCTAACATCAGGAAGGCAAGGATGTTTAGTCTCACCACCTCTATTCAGCATTGAACTAGAGGTTCTAGACAATGCAGTAAGGTAAGAAAAAGACATTAAAATTATCCAAATTGGAAAAAAAAAGTAAGAGATCTTTATTCACAACATAATATTCTATGTAGAAAATACTGTGGAATCTACCAAAAAAAAAAAAACAGTCTATGAGAACTAATAAATAAGGTTTTCAGATACAAGATCAATATACAAAAATTATTTGTATATACTAGCAATGAAAAATTAGAAATTGAAATTAAAAGACAATGCCATTTACAATGACATCAAAAATATTCATACTTAGGTATAAATCTGACAAAAGAGGTATAAAAGACCTATATACTACTATAAAACATTGCTGAGAGCCCAGTGCGGTGGCTCCCACCTGTAATGCCAGCACTTTGGGAGGCGGAAGAGAGACCAGGAGTTCGAGACCAGTCTGGCCAACCTGGCGAAACCCATCTCTACTAAAAGTGGCCAGGCATGGTGGCGCATGCCTCTTTAATTCCAGCTACTCAGGAGGCTGAGGCAGGAGAATCACTTGAACCCGGGAGGTGGAGGTTGCAGTGAGCCAAGATCGCACCACTGCACTCCAGCCTGGGTGACGGAGTGAGACTGTCTGCCAAAAGATTTAAAATTAAAATATTGCTAAGAAAAAAAAAGTCTTTTTTTTTTTTTTTT
>NW_016806491.1:389119-416549 GCF_001698545.2 Rhinopithecus bieti
ATAAGAGAAAATCTTTGTGACCTTGGTTTTTCAGATGTGACACCAAAATGGTTTTTTGGCTTCATCAAATAAAGACTTTCTGTTCCTTGAAAGACACTTTTAAGGCATGAAAAGACAAGCTACAACCTTGGAAAAAAATTTTGGAAATCATGTATCTGATAAAGGACTTTATATATTCAGAATATATAAAGAACTCTTAAAACTGAAAAATAAGAAAACAACCCGATTAAAAATGGGCAAAGAATCTAAATAGACATTTCTCCAAAGAAGATATACAGAGGTCAAATAAACACATGAAAGATTCTCAACAACTTCAGGTGTTAGAGAAAGCAAATTAAACCCAAAAAGAGATACAATATACCTATTACAATGTCCAAAATTAGAAAGATTGACCATACCAAATGTTGGCAAGGCTGTGAAAGAACTGGAACCTCATGCACTGCTGGTGGAAATGTAAAATGTTACAACCACTTTAGAAAACAGTGCCAGACTCTTTAAAAGTAATGCTTACACATACCGTATGATACATTCTACTCACAGGTGTTTACCCAAGAGAAGTAGAAGCATATGTCCGTACAAAGAATTGTATGTTCACAGCAGCTTTATGTGTAAATAAATACTGGAAATAACCCGAATATCTACTAATAGATGAATGGATAAAAAAAACAAACAAAAAAGTTATGCTATATTTATACGATAGGATACTAAGCAATAAAGGAACAAACTTGATATATGCAGCAACATGGTTGAATGGTGAAATAATTATGCCAAACAAAAGAAGCCAGACATAAAAGAATATGTAGTGTATGATTCCATTTATATGAAACTCTAGAAAATGCAAGCTAATATAGAATGTCAGAAAGCTGATCAGTCGTTGCAGGGGTGGGGTATAGAGGGGCACAAGGGAGAAATTATTACAAGGGCCTTAAGGAGACTTTTTGTGATGATGGATTTGTTCACTATCTTTATTGTGATGATGGTTTCACAATTATATACATAATCAAAACATCAAATTGCTCACTATAAATATGTGCAGTTTATAGTATGTTAAAGCTGTTTTTAAAAAAATAAGAAAGCCCAAAAGAAAGTAGGACTCACTACTGGAATTCTTACTACTCTAGTAAACATTACAGAAAAACTATGTAACTCTATAAATTAATCACAGATAGTGTATTTTAAAATACTTCAGTGGGGCCAGGCGCAGCGGCTCATGCCTGTAATCCCGGCACTTTGGGAGGCCGAGGCGGGTGGATCACCTGAGGTCAGGAGTTCAAGACCAGCCTGGCCAAGATGGTGAAACCCCATCTCTACTAAAAATACAAAACTTAGCCAAGCATGGTGGCACATGCCTGTAATCCCAGCTACTCAGTAGGCTGAGACAGGAGAATCACTTGAACCCAGGAGGTGGAGGTTGCAGTGAGCTGAGAAGCACGCCATTGCACTTCAGCCTGGGCTACAGAACGAAACTCCCTCTCAAAAAAAGAAAAAAAAAGAAAGAAAGAAATACTTCAATGGAGATTTTTTAAAGCAAAGAACCTTTTGTAAAAGTAGTCTTGACTGTTGAATGCATCTTTTTCATGACTGCTATTGTGATATATTGTGTTTCCTTAAAGTGGATGTACATCAATTCGGCTGGGATAATGACAGCACCATTCCATATCTTTCTAAGAGCTGAGCAACTATAGCATTATGGCGATTGTGCTTTGCCTTGAAGTGGCAGAGGGCAGATGCAATAGCTGACTACTGAGTCTTCAGTGTGCAGACAGTTTGGTGCACTTGTTAAATATGTATTGTGATTTGATGTTTACTTGGCATCTCAGCCAAATTTCACCTTAGGAACTTACATGTACTTCATCAAGACAACATTAGAAATACTTCAAAATGATTCATTTCCTCTTAACACAAATCTAAATTAGTCCTTGCATGGAGACTATTTACATGTGAAAGTTCCTTTTCAGCCTTCGCACAAATTCAGAACCACCAAGTTTTAAAATACCAGTGTGTTTTAAATGTTCTATTGAAAGATCTGGCTTTGTTACCATGGGGTAAAAGAATGCAGTAAGTAGGAAGGATAAAAGTCAGCTGTGGAACTTGACTTTCCAGGTATGTTTTTTGAGCTTGTTGTACAGAGTAAGCAATCAGTAAGCTGATTGGCAATTCTCCTCTTTCCTGCCATGCTCATGGCAGCGGGACACAGGAACCATGATGTTCTTTCTCACCTCCTCTCTCCGATCCTACAACTGTGGTGACTCAGCCTTTCTTCCTTTCTTTCTTTCAGGGTGTGAACGGCATGTCTGTGGATGAGAAGCCTGACTCCCCCATGTATGTGTATGAGTCCACAGTCCACTGCACCAACATCCTCCTGGGCCTCAATGACCAGCGGAAAAAGGATATTCTCTGTGACGTGACTTTGATCGTGGAAAGGAAGGAGTTCCGGGCCCACCGGGCTGTGCTGGCCGCATGCAGTGAATACTTTTGGCAGGCGCTGGTCGGACAGACAAAAAATGACTTGGTGGTCAGCTTACCTGAGGAGGTACAGTAATTTGGTTTGTGTGATTGTTAACGGATGTTTATTGACTTACAGAAAACTGGCTGAGTAGGAGCTAGAAGATGTACTAGGTGTCATGTCCCCACTCAGGAGCTGATGTCCAAGTCACACATTATGTTTGTGGCATTGTCAGTTTCTATTTGATACACTTAAAGTCTCAGAGGCACAGAATATGAATATCTTTCTTGAAGCGAACTGAACCTCACCTGCGGCTCAGTCACTTGTAGTTTCTAGTTCACTTACCCTTCAGGTTTTGAGTGGTTCAGCCTAAGTTTGGCACGGTCCCAGATGTGGGATCTGAATCATTGCTATGATTTCTGTCTTTCAGATGGTGTAAGGATCACTAGATTTCCCTTGAGAGTAAAAGATTGAAAGCATTCACAGCACCTTCTTTGCTTGGGGGAAAAATAAAAGCAACTAGTAATTTTCACCGTTAATTCAGTAAGATTCTAAGAAGTGTAAATTTGCTTTTCTCACCATTGTTGAAAACAGCCCACTCAGGTTTCTTAATTACATCAGTGAGTACGGTTATTTTGGTACTTTGGGGACACTAGTAGCTGGACCTGGTCTGTCCAGAGATGACATTTAATTGGATGGTTTAAGTTGTAGGAACCCAAAAAATGAACTTCACAGTGACAAACCATTAAATGGTCACCCTTTGAGCCCTATATACACTTCCTCATAATTCATCATCCTGACTTCTGTCATTCCTATGGGACTAAAGGTAATATTTTGTGTTTGGGCAGAATCATTCCCTGTGAACCGCCAGCACAGTGTGCAGCTCTTGGGCCACCACCAGTTGCACAAGCTGTGTACTCTGTAACTGCCAGGAGTACAACTCACATCCATAGTTTTTGCAAATAGATTCCCTAGAGTTGTGTAGCGTTCGACTAAGCAACTCTTCACAGCAATCTTAGGAGAAACCAAAGACCCCATCACCCAGATATGATGCTGATGGTTACAACCAGCATTAAATTCCAGAAGTCACAAACCAGATGCCTTCAGGGGCCTGGCAAATAATACAAATGAGTGAAGTAGGTTGTATATAGGACAGTAGGAAGTGATGGGGCACTCACCTGCTCCACCAAAAGGCATCTAAATTCAACATAAAAAACAAGAAGCCAGGTGTAGTAGAGTGCACCTGTAGCCCCAGCTACTCAGGAGGCTGAGGCAGGAGGATCCCTTGAGCCCAGGAGTTCGAGACAAGCCTGGGCAACATAGCAAGACCCCATCTTTAAAAAAATAATACTTTGGGAGGCCAAGGCAGGCAGATCATGAGATCAGGAGTTTGAGATCAGCCTGGTCAACATGGTGAAACCCCATCTCTACCAAAAATACAAAAAATTAGCCAGGCATAGTGGTGTGCGCCTGTAATCCCAGGTACTCGGGAGGCTGAAGCAGGAGAATCGCTTGAACCTGGGAGGCAGAGGTTGCAGTAAGCCAGGATCATGCCATTGCACTCCAGCCTAGGTGACAGGGCAAGACTGTGTCTCAAAACAAACAAAAAAAAAAGAATAATTAAAAATTTAAAACACTATTTGTGTTTGTCCATTTGACAGACAAGACATGGGTAGTGGAGGTTTCTTCAGTTCCCAGTCGCTTGTTAAGCAACATCTGCTGTTACCCCTGCTGAGCAGGAAAGCAGCCAGCTGATGAAAATGAGGACTGGGGCCAGGTGCAGCAGCTCATGCCTGTCATCCTGGTACTTCAGGAGGCCAAAGTGGGAAGACTACTCGAGTTCAGGAGTTCAAGACTGTCTTGGGCAACATAGGGAGACCCCCCCCCCCCCATATCTATAAAAGATTTAAAAATTAGCTAGATGTGGTGGACACACCTGTGGTCTCAGCTACTCGGGAGGCTGAGGGGGGAGGATCACTTGAGCCCAGGAGCTTGAGGCTGAAAGTGAGCCATAATCACACCAGTGCACTCCAGCCTGGGTGACAGAGTGAGAATGTGTCTCAAAAAGTAATAAATAAATAAATAAGGACTATATAAACACTAGCATTTTCACGTTTGTATCCTTGTTACATACTCAACATAGAGTGCTCCATTACCACTCCGCATCCCACTAATAAGTAGGTAGCTAGAGAAATCCTGACACTAGAAGCAAAAGGACAGATCAGCTAAATGACATACTGGGGCTGGGATAAGGAGCGGAGCACTGGGTACCAAGTAACAGGAAAGCCAAGGAATGGCAGCTGCAGCATAGCCAGGGGATCCTGAGCTGGCCTTTCCTTAACTGCGCTGTTGGGGACATACTTAACTAGCTGCCCTGCCATGAAGGCTAGGTGAGATGATAAATACAAAAATTCTCAGCACAGCCCTTATCCTCTAGTAGGCATTTGACAAATACAAGTCTCTTTTTAAAGGCAGAGTCTTGCTCTGTTGCCCAGGTTGGACTGGAACTCTTGAGCTCAGGGGATCCTCCAGCCTTGAATTATTTATCAAAAATACAATACCAAGGCAGTAAAATGTAAAGGAAACTGGGATACACATGTATATGACATAACCTTAAAGTTTCTTTTTGGATCAAATCCCTGATAATCGCTTATTTCCATGGCATTGGAAATGGCATTTTAAATAAGAGGCACACTGTATCGACATCACACAAAAATCTATTTGGCCTTTTAAGTGAGAATTTGCTGTGTGTTCTCATTTAAATGAGAATTGCTCTGTGTTGATTTTCTTTCTTCCTCCCTCTGTAGAATGATTATCCTCCCTGCATCATCTACATCCTTGAAACCATTGAAACATTCTAGTTGCTCACATATCTGAAATCTTCAGGTAGAACTAGATCCTTTTTTTCTTATGAAATGCAAATTCATATTTTCAGTAATTCAGCTGTAAGTATCTTATTGATGGAACATGCAAGCCAGCCCCACTGGCGTTTTCTTTTGAGGCTGTGTCATTGTTTCTAAGGCCTCCTTTGAAGAGCCCTCCCCCTCTGCTCAGGGCACCTGCTGTGGACCCACGTGCTGGGCATTGTTTTCCTTGTCTTACTGCGTGCACACTGAAATGTCCCTGCAGGCTCAATGGAAATTGTCACACTTAGCTCAGTGAATGGTTTCATAGAATTTGAATTAAGTGGTAAATAAGCAAACATTCTAAACATTACCTTAGAAAGTAGCTGTCTGGAACTAATTGGCATTTGGTTCATAGGATATAAGAAAAAGCATTAAATTAGCTCCTTGGAAATGTTTAAACCTCATCATAATCCTATCGCCGAATTTGAATCAACTTCTGGCCCTGCCCTCCTCTTACTCACACTTGACCCATCTCCACTTCCTTGGCAGCCAACCGCTGCGCTCCTCAAGGGGGCCCACACCGCCAGGCCTGAGAGTTCCTCCTAGGAGCCTGAAACTTCCCAACACAAACTGCCACCCTCCCACCCCACTCCTCATCCACTTTAGGCAGATCTGCCCTCCAGCGACTGTCCAGTTGTGCAGTTCCACCCCCAAATCCCAATTCCTCATGAGCCACGCCATTACCAGCACATTAGAGCCACTCACAGAGGCCAGCATAGCCTCCAAACTGAAAGAGAGACAAAAATAGAGGGAGGCCTCCTTCTAGAAATCAAGGAATAATTGAATTAGCTTGCTTTAAAAAGAAAAAAAATAGCAATCCCTAGAATTTCTAGGACTTGAGTGTTGGTTCCCCACTGAAAAACATACCCAGGTAATTGTGTCAGCAAATAGTAGGAGATAAGCCACTGTACTTAGTACTTTCATTACATAACAAAGCAGATCATTCAATTTTATAATGAGTCAGTATATGTTGTGCTAAGAGATGAAGAGAAAGTAGTTGATGTGCTAAGCATTGCAGGGCCGTTCTTCCACTGCTCATGAGCATGACACCTCATTAGCTGTAGTCATGGAGGCCATTTCAGGTTGGATGCCAGCCATGAGGGAAGTAGCATCATGACTATGAAGTTCAATCTTACCGCGTGTCGAATTCAGAGGACAGGGAGGGGATGTGCTTCCTTAGAAGATGCTCAGCCCACAGTGGGTTTGCACATCAACCCTCTTCTTACGTGGCCGCTTGACTGCCTCACAGAATGCAAGGGGAAGAGCGGCTGTTAAAAGGTAACTGCCAAGGTCTCACCACCTTTCTCTGGCTTGCTTCCTGTGTCCTTGTACCCTCTAGAGAAGGGGATGGGTTCATGCAGGGAATGGCTACAGGCTGGGGGTGAGTATGGCCCCTGCAGGTAGACCTTATGTTTTCCTCGGTATAAATAGATTTCAGGCTTGTGCTGGCTTGTGCTCTCTATCTTTTGCTTTCTCTCTCTCTCTCTCTCTCAACATTTTAGGGCAAATCTCACTTTTCAGTGCTATACAGGAAAGAAAGCTGACCCAGAAGGATTCTAAAGAAAAGACATTTGTTGTTAAGTCTTAACCACAGGCTGCAATAAAGAACATTCCTGCAGCAGTACTGCCAAGCACAGATGCCAACAAGGAAATTATGGAATCTTCTTGTCTGGAAGTTTTTAGAGGATATGAAAGCTGTTAATGTCTCTGGGATGGTTTAGGTTCAGTCTTTTAAGGAAGCAGTAAGGCAGTCATGATTATCTTTGGGCAACCCTTTCAGCATGTAATAGAAAGTAGTTAACACCACCGTACAGGGTGACAACAGCATTCTGAGCCTGAGGGTGAGGGCAGGGGAAAGTGGAATTTTGGTGGGAAACAAGCTGAAGTCTTCAGGAAGTGGCATGACCAGGATGAAAAGGGCAAAGCACTCACCTAGCCCAGAGCACAGAGCCTGCCCTTTGGCCTCACCCCATTCACCTAAACAAAACTCTGAAGAAGACACCACCACTCTTTGCCTGAAAAAGAGTAATGGGCAGATTTTTTTAAACTAGGATCATCAGCCATGAGGGGCTGGGAAAACCACACTCTGGGCCTTGGTATCACTGCATGTGAGGTCTTCAGCAAACCAATCCTCCTCTCTGGGCTTCTGTTTCCTCACTCATTTATTTATTCATTCAACAAATATTTATCAAGACCCTGCTATGTAACCAGGAGGCATCATTCTAGGTACTGGGCAAACCTAGCTCACATTCCAGTGGGGAGGAGGAGGAAAGAGAGGAAATTAATCAGTGTTAAATATACTTTGTTAGATGCCATTGAGGAAAAGAAAACAGAGAAGGGAGTTAGGGTAAGAGTATTACAATTTTAAAAAGAGTGGTCAAGAAAAGCCTGTTTGAGTGGGTGACTTTTGAAGAGAGACCTGGAGCAGGTGAGGGAGCTGGCTGTGCTGATGTCTAGGGAAAGAGTGAGCCAGACAGGAGGAATAGCAAGGAGGCTGTGGTGGGCGGGGTGTGTTTGCCACCCAGGAGCAGAGTGAGCCAAGGCAGAGTGGGGAGAGGTGAGTCAGAGAGGTGACAGGCCAGACTGTGCACCTCGTTGAGCACTTGGCCTTTTTTCGGAACTAGCTGGCCACTGGAGAGTTTCACAGGTCATTCTGAGTGCCACATGAAAGTAGATTGAAAGAGGGCCAGGGCAGAAGCAGGGAAAAGACACAAGAGGCTGAGATAGTAACCCAGGTGTGACCTGATCGCCTACACCAGGGTGATAGCAGTGACATGGTGGTTGGTGTCAGATTCTGGTGATATTTTGAAGGTAGAGCTCATGGGAATTTCTTATACGTTGGATACAGGGTGGGAGAGAAAGAGAGGAGTCACAGATAACGTCCAGGCTTAGGATCTGAGCTGTTGGAAGAATGGAGTTGGCATTAACTGAAATGGGTGAAGTGAAGACTGAGAGGAATAGGATTGGGGACTGGGATAGAATTGGGAGTTTTGTTTGTTTGTTTGTTTTTTGAGACAGAGTCTCACTGTGTCACTCAGGCTGGATTCTAGTGGCACAATCTCAGCTCACTGCCACCTCCACCTCCCAGGTTCAAGCAATTCCTCCCAAGTAGCTGGGATTACAGGCGTGCACCACCACGCCTGGCTAATTTTTGTATTTTTAGTAGGGACGGGATTTTGCCATGTTGGCCAGGCTGGTGTCGAACTCCTGACCTCAAGTGATCCACCTCCCTCGGCCTCCCAAAGTGCTAGGATTACAGGTGTGAGTCACCGCACCCAGCCTTCTATTTTGCATATATTAAGTTTGAGATGCCTGTTCACATCTAAGTAAAGATATCTAGTATGCAGTTGGATATACATGGCCAGAACTCATGGGAGAAGTCTATCCTGGAGATAAAAGTTGTAATACCAGAAATTTGGGAATACTGAAAGCAGCAAGACTACATACAATCACCAAGGAAGTGATCCTTGGAGCTTTGGAGCTTTGGATTGAGCCCTTGGAGCTTTCTCGAATTAACAGGTCAGGGAGATGAAGAGGAGCTGGCAAGGTAGTCCAAGAAGGAGCAAACCTGAGGTGGGAAGAAAAGCAAGAAAGCATAGTGCGTGGTAAGCCAGGTGAAGAAAGCATTTCGAGGAGGAGAGAGCATCAACTAAGTCAAATGATGCTGACTGTCAGCTAAGATGAAGGCCAAAAACTGACCATCCAGCAATTTGGAGGCCATTTGTGATTTTGTTGAGCACTTTTGGGGAGCAGTAGGAACAAAACCGATTTGATTGTGTTCTAGAGAGAATGAGGCTTTTGAGTGAAAGGGAGCAGAGAAGTAGACCAGAGGTTGGAGGGAAACGGTGTCAAAAGAGGTTTCATTTGGTTTTTCATTTTAAGTAGGAAGAAATCCCAACGTGTTTGCACTCTGTGGTGAAGATTACCATTGCTCACCCACACCCAGTTTTCCTCTTTCCTAGACACACAGGAAGACTGAATTTGTCATCAGGTAAGCCATATGACTAGATCTAGCTGATGAAATGTGAGGTGAGGACTCTGCTCCTAGGCAGTCAAAAGTAGGTATGAGCTCTTTATGCTTTGTCGCATCCACTTAGCTGGTGTCAAAGGACTCTAGAGTGATCAAGCTGTAGCCTAGGTCCCTGAGTCACTGTTGGAAGAGAGCCAGCAAAAGCCATCTGACTCAAATCAGGCTCTGACATGATGAGAAATAAACTTAAGTTAATTAAGCACTTAAGATTTGGTGTTTCTGAATGTGAAGGCAATCTGTCTGCAACATCTGTCACCCCAGCATCACCAGGTTGATTGGGCTGATCTGGCTGGCCAGGCAGGTGTCCTTTCCCTCCCTCACTGCTCCGTCTGTGTCCCTACCGAAGCTACATGCTTGGTTGAAGAGGATGAACTTCCCTGATAGAGAAGGACCATTCTTCATTCACAGGTATATACATAGCTGCACTCCCTGCTAGAAGCTCCAAACAATCTCTCAAGATGTGGTGTTTTGTTAGCACAGCAAAGCCTAACCTGTCCTAATACCTGGGCTGAAGGGAAAGCTCCAAAAGAGAGAGAAAACTTGATGATACAGGAGACGGAAGTCCATTTGCCTTGAGTATGCAACAGAGGATGGGATCTACTAACCAAATGGCCAGACTCAGTAAGTCACATCCTAAGCTGAAAATGATGGATTGGGGCTGGATGATCTCTGAGGTCCTAGCCTGTGTCACACAGGTTTACAGTCCTTGTCACACAGGTTTAGTGTCCTTGAACTTGGCTAGCTTCCTATTGGAGGAAGAGAGAAGAAATCCTGTTGGTCAGGAAGAGCGGAGGGATGTTTAGATTAAGAGGTAGGGAAAAGCCATAAAGATGGGAGGCAAACTGGCCAGGAAGGGATGGAACCACAGGACTCCAGAAGAGGCGCAAGCTCAGTTCTCCTACTTTTATGATTTTCCCTGATTTTCAGAAAGGGCCTTACAGGCATTCACAGGAGAGACAGCTAAAGAGCAGAAAGAGACCCCTGGGCTGTCTGATCACCTAGGACATAGGCAGATCATGGCTGTTTAACCACGTCAGAAGGTGTTAAGATTTTGAGAAAATTACTTCACATTTAATGACCTCAATTTCAATATGAGTATACAAGGAGTAACAAGGCTAGTTACCAGTTTGACTCGCAGGGCCGCTGTTCAGATAAATGAAATGTGATGTGTTAAACTTCTTGGAAGGATGGTGCTATAGAAACAGTAGGTGTTATTATTCCCCTAAAAGGAAAGAACAGTCTTCTCTGATGAAATGGCTGTTACCTCAGAATCCTCATTAAAAACTGTGGTGCAATTTTCCAAGTTGCGTTAGTAAGACTTGGCAGCAGATGAAAAAAAAAAGCAAATAAATAAGAAGTCAAAATATTTCAGGTAACTACTTGCTGGCAAGTGAGAAGTTTTCAAGTCCTGGAATCGTGCTGATAATTTTGAAATGCCTAAAGGCAGAACTTATTTATAGTAACGCAAAGGTGACTGCTAGCCCTGAAATGTGGGCCCCGATCTCGGATGGAGTTGCAATAAGGCAGCACCACAGAAAGGGGAGCTAATACTATTGTGTCTCCATCCCTGGAGGCTGCGGTGCTGATACAGAGGGAGGGAAATCTAGTGTGAAAATAGCCACAGCAATAGCTAATTTTAAAACTGAGACACATAAGCTGTTTCCAAATCTCTTACATTTTTTAAATCCTGAGGCCAGTAAGCCTATTTAAAGAAACTTATGCAGAAATGTGTTCCTCTTTTGGCATAGTAGTAGGAGTTGAGTAGACAAAAACCTAAGACATATCTAAAAATCATTTTAAGTGACCTGATTTCAAAGCCATTTTTAAGATTTCCTTTCACTATGCCTATTTATCCCTATCTGATGTAGGATGACCACAATAATCAACATTTTGAAATAGATTTATGACAAGGCCTCTGAAAGTAAACTTGTTTGCATCAAATTTTTAAAAAGTAGTTACCAGTGTATCTGTTCATTTTTAAACTCCTTTATATATGAACAAAATATCCTTTATGTTTCTTTCTTTCTCCCATTATGGAGTCTCTTAGCTATTTCAATTAAAATTAATAATAGCTTTAAAGACAAAGTTCAGAGCTATAAAGTTCCTCACTTGATCAGTCATCATAACTATTATTTTGTCGTAGTTAATCATAGAACCTGGGCCTTTACCAAGGTACTTAATTAAACTTTTTAATTCATGATAAGAATTTAAATAGCACTTGTGAGAGTTTTTCAAAATTATTTCTACTTTCCATCCAGATTACACCCTACACCCTTGGGAAAAAAAAAAAAATGTGTGACAAAGAGACATCATGGCTGTCAGCCAAGGGTATTGTAGGTCACACCAGCACAAACTGGCAGTAAGCCATTGTCCAATTAGCATGGCTTCGTCCTTGCAGAGCAATCACTCTTTGAGTAGATGGTTGAGTCACTCATGATGTAGTGGTGCTTCACTTGAGCCAGTCCTTCTTAGAATAGATTTCCTGTTCACTGTTAATACCTGTCCTCCTTTGCCAATACAAGTGCAGGATCATTTAGGCTGAAAGCTGAACAGAAGAGAAACATTGATTATGTATCTCATTTCTCTTGCTTCCTGAAAACTGAGATTGCAGTTAAACAGTGAAAGCACGGTGTGTTTTTTAAGTGAGTTACAAGAAAATACAGTTTCCACACCAAAATACTCAGAGTTGGAATCCAAGAGTCAGTTTTTGTTCTGTCTTTTCTTTGGCAGCTTTAACATTTGGCACAAATCTGAGGATATCAATAAAGTTACTTAATAATCTTAATGGATTCACATTCCATTCAAAAATTTGGAATGTCACCAAACATCTTCAGGTTTCAACTCCATTGTTGGGGTGTTCATGACATTTCTGGTGGGTGTGCAGTTATAAAAGCAGACAGCTTTTGAAAGAGGTCCTTCTTATGGTGAGAACACCTGGAATCTTGGTTGGATAAGCTGTAAGCCAGGAAATTGATTCAGGAATTTTTTAATAAAATGGATCATACCCAGGCATTGGAGTGATGCGTGGTGGTCAGTTAAAAAAAAAAAAAAAAAAAAAAAAAAAAAAAAAAAAAAAAAAAAAAAAAAAAAAATTTTTTAAAAAAAAAAAAAGGAAGAAAAAAAAGAAAGAAAGCTGTTCTTAAAAGCACAAAGAAAATAGAATAACATTTTGGGCACTAATCAGTTAATACCTTTGTTCTCTTGTTTGTTTGGGTTCTGAACCAAATTACAGGCTAGAAAAGAATTGGCTTGTTTTGCTTTGAGGAGTGGAGGAGCAATTAAATAATAGCACTTCTGGTTTCCTAGGATCTCGGAAGTGTTCTTTTTTCCCATTAACTTGGTACACATAGTAAAATTCATCACTTTGCCATAGACTCCTAAAATATGTTGACAGTCTCTGAAACTGACATTGGCACCACCTCCAAGCTAGCTAGTAATGCAATGAGCTTTGCTGAGATGGACTTTCATGTGCAGCCTGGCAAAGGCTGTTTGTGAAAAAGTTAATGCATTCCACACCCTGGGTGGGATGGAGGCAGGCCTCCAACGTGAGCACATTTTTGACTGACTGGCAGCAAAGAGAAATACTGGCAGCTGTTCCCAAGCAAGGCCAAAAGTTGGCCAAGGGAGAAAAAAAAAAATGCTGGGATTTAGCCAATGAAAGATTCCTGGGCTTAGAAGAAAACCAAAGGAAGGATACAGAAGGTCACAATTACAGGCCTCCAGCTTGTTGAAGAAACAACTATTTCATTTTATCTTCTGTTTTATAAAGGACAGTTATTAAATGTCGTTGTTACTCATTTTTCCTGATTCTTTTTAAGCCATCATTTTCTATTGATTTCTTTGATGTTTGTATTCTTTATATGCAAAACCAAATGACAGATTATTCTTCCCAAGAGTGGTACATAGATGACATCATTCCTGGACGTGGCATTAACAACAAGGACTGGGTAGAGCAGGGCAGGTCTATGAGCAGTGGCCACACCCTTGGGTTTATCAAGCCAGATTGAGTGGCACTAGTCAAATGGAAGGCTCTATGTGGGTCACTTCAAAGGTCTGTCCAGAGAAACCCTTCTGATGCCTCCCTGCTTATATTGTTCTTGTCTTATATAATAGTTAAGAAAAGAGAAGTGTAAGGAAAACAGGAAGTTACTAAAAAGGCCAGGAGAATGGCTGTTAACAGACAGGACCATCAGGCGTCTTGCTGTGTAAAGATGAGCACTCTACTACAATGAGAGGCGTTCTGATGTGTGCACTGTTTATTTCCCACTGAATGCCTTAGTCTATGTGGGAATCTTCTTTGTGTTTCTTATATCTGCCAAGTGGATCTGTAGTAGCCCAGGAATTGAATTGTACCCTACAAATAGGAAGGTGGAAAGATTAAAAATGTGGAACACCCAGATTCAGGGTAAGAGCTTCATAGTTTTGGGAAATCAGGGAAGATAACTGAAGATACTAAGGGAAGGTCATGGAAGCACACTTTTTGTAACTGGAGATTTTTTGGATGGGTTAAATGCATTCAATTTACAAGGTGTTCATGTAGAGAAATGCAGTAACCTTTCAATGTTCTGTTTAACAAAGTATTTCCATTCCTCCTATTTAAGGCTGCTTTAGTAGATGTTGACCAGATGTCTTATTCACTGACAAGAAGAAATAGCATCCCAACTATACAGGAGGGACTTCAGCTAAATTAGAGGAGGATTTTATAACAGTATAAGATGCTGGACATGGGAGAGAGGCATCAAAAAATACAGAATTACGTTCAGAGGAGCGTGCATGTATGTGTGTGCCTATGCGCATGTGCTTAAAGCAGATGCTTAACAAGACAAAATGCTTGAGTACAACATAGGTCATTTTCTTTGGGGATTTAACTTAGAAATGTAAAGCAAGATTACCTCCATCAAAGAACCCACAATGCAGTTGAAAAATCAAGAGAAAAACATAGAAATCAAAGGTGAATGATTCAAGAGTATTTGTTGTAGATGGCAGGTTGTACTGGCAGTTGTTTGTGCTGCAGAGGTTCAGGTGGAGGGAAGGACAGGATTTTTTCTCCCATCTCTTTCATGAAGTTTATCTCACCTAAAATCAACACCCACAGGATGGACAGGACTTCACTAGGGAGCAAGTGGGGAGAGACCCTTCAGGAGAGGACACTGGTGTGGCAAAGACCCAAAAAGAGGCACTCGCAGGACTTTGAGGAGGCAGCTTTTATCAGCACAAATGAGAGATTTGGGGAAATAAGTCAAAATATGGTCTCACTACATGGGGCCTTACTATGAAAGAATAAAATTTAGGCAAAAGAATTTAGACTTGACCAGGTAAGCAATAGGAATTCGTGGAACATTGTGAACCAAGAAGTGACATAATAAAAAACAGTTTAAGGAATATCTGTCTAGCAATGGAACGCATGTTGGATGGCAACAACAACCCACCACAGACAGAGAGCACAGTCAGGAGACACACCTGAGCCCTAGCGTAGGTGAGAAAGGTCTGCACCTGGGTGAAGAACTGGGAGAATGAGGAGGCCTTTCAGAGATACCAAGAAATTGGGTAGGGAGCACATGGGTAGGGAAAGAGGCCATCAAGATGGCCTTGATAGGTATCTGTAGTGCTTTACATGTGCCTAAGGCAGTGAGATCACAGAGCCAAAGATACAGATAAATAGGAGGAACACCAGCATAGGCAACGACTGGAAACACTAGAAATTGCTGACCTCTTTGAGAAACAGAAAAAAAAGGGCAGGGGCTGAGATTGAGCTCCAACATTCAGGCTCCATGGCTGGTTCCTCCGCTAAGAACAAGGTTTACTCTGAATTGCTGGTGTTAAATTCATCTTCATTTATTTGGAACATATTTAAGCCCCAACAGTTTATCAGACTGAGGATACATATAGAGTTGCTCCCTAAATTGCCTTTTAAGGGGTATGCCTCCCAAGTGATGTCACAAGGATCAACTCTTAGTATAGCTGAATGCAAGATCCTGCAAGGGGAGGCTAAATTTCTAAAGGACAAAGCACTTGTTCTCAAAGCTATTTGTAATCTAGTGCCACATATTTTTTTTAAATGCCGTGAACAAATTCAGGTACAGGTGATCGCTGGGGGTTAAAGCCATTAAGGTGAATGTTTGATGGACACTAGTCTTATACCAAAACAACACACACAGAAACACAGTAACATCACACACACTCTTTTCTTGTCACAAGGGAAAAGTCAGAACTGTGTACTAAAGAATCAGACTGTCTTCACAGTAACCCAGACAGGGGTCAATCTGAGCATCACTCCTGGAGTGTCAGCCAGGTGTTAGGTGTCTTCCGATCCAAATATTCATGAAATACATACCATCCCCAATGATGTAGTCAGTACATAAGTTGACCTCATAAAGCTTTGAGAGATAACTTCCAGTGAGAGGAAAATAAAGGATTAGAGGAACAAGCTTACCAACATCATGAGGAAGCAAAGGGACAAATCTGGGACAGGGGTTGGTGGGGTGGGAAGGTGAGGGTAATTCTACAGGACAATTTCTTGCAGGCCTGATTTCTTCAATAAGTCAGTGACAAAAGAATGGACTGTGCTAAGTTAAATAAGATTTAAGAGCTTTAAAAACCAGATGTAGTCCATGGTCCTGGAGTGGTTACTGGTTTGCACAAACCAGTTATAAAGGACTTCGGGATGGGGGAAATTGGAGAAACTCTAATATGATCCAAGTAGTTGGTGAAAGGTAATGATCAGAAAAAGTGGATGGAGGAACGATATGCCCAGTATGATCTCACTATGGTTAAAAATACAAATGTAAGTGCATGTGGTGTATACATACGAAGAGCCATGAGAAAGTGTGCAAAGTAAAAATATCAGCAGGGTGACCTGTGAATGGTAGAAAAGTAATGGATTTCTTTTTCTTTGTCTGCATTTTCTAATTTCTTACAGTTTACATTATTACATTTCTATAATGATGAAAGGGTTATTTGAATAGGTAGGTGGATGGAAGGGAAGGAAGATCAGGTAAAGTATGGGGCATAGTACTGGAAAAATGAAACTCTGTAGTATGGCTTTGCATGTGATTTCAAAGGTTCTGCATGCCCCGTGGGATTTCTCCCTAAAGCCACCAGTGGGACCTAAGGGGACCAGTGCTTCCTGGTCCCTTCCATCTAACTCAGGGCTCTTCATTCTTCTAAGAACCAAAGTCCTAAACTTTGGCTGAGTGGGCTTTCACTCACAGTCTCATTGGTTAAATGAAAATCCAAGAAGCAACAAAGGGAATCAATTAGATTGCTTCCATTTCCTTCTAACTTAAAGTTATAAGACCTTTTTCCATATTTAAATTTGCCCCAACCATTGAAACCTACAGATGCCTTTTTGCATTCCTATATGTTTTCTGGAGTTACATCTCTGGAAATGACTAGCGTCATTTTCAGTGGAAATAGCTCATATGTTTTTCCAGCTATCTGACTCTATGTCAGACACTGTATCTGACAGACAAGGAAATTCTTACCTTCTGGTCAAATCTTGTATGACTGTGAAGGAAGCAGGGAGTGTGAGGAAAGGGTATCTCTCCTTTCCCATTCCCTTGGTATACACATACTAAAGTTGAAGAAAACGAGACTCCTTTCATGGGTATTTTCAAACAAATGTAAATGTCTGTAAGTGTGTGCTTTGGGAAGTCACTCAATAAGTATAATGTACACTTTAGGCTCTGGTTGAGTATGGAATATCTCCAAGTAGCTGCTGCTTCAAGGATATATCAGAATGTTCAGTAATAAGGACATGTTTTCATATTAATCAGATGAATTATGACATTTTAAAAACTAATAGTAAAAGAGGCCATTTCCATCCTCAACTAGGTTTTATAAAAAAAAGAAGACATTTACCTTCTGAGCCAGCTTCATCAAGTATAAAGTATAGGAAAAAAAAAGAATTAAAAAAAATAACAAAAAAACATAAAGTCACCCTCAATCCTGGAAGGCCTGGGCCCTGGTGTCCTTGGAGCTCATGCCAGCTTCCTCCCTATCCACATGTCACTTGAATTGGAGTCTGGGAACCATTTACTGTGGACCCTGTGGTAATGAGATGGTTTCCCTCCATCGTGCCCAACATGTGGAAGAAGACAACTAATAGGTGTGTGACTGAGATTTCAGAAGAGTGAGTCAGACTAGAAGGTGATGCTCTAATGGATCTGCACCTGTAAGGCTCACACTAATGTTTAAAATGACTTCATGCAAACTACTCGGTGGTCCATGGATTGCCAGGGTTTTCCTTACTTCCTCCTTAGGAGCCTCCAGAAATACCTTTTCTCTTTTTTATCACTTTTTATCACTATTTTTAAATCACAGTTTGTCAGACTGAGGATACATATAGAGTTGCTCCCTAAATTACCTTTTAAGAGGTATGCCTCCCAAGTGATATCTTGGGAGATAAGTTTTTAAGTTTCATTTTTTTTAAGTTAAGTGATTTTGTCTTAATCGTTAGCTTGTTTTCATGTGAGTCTACAGCATTTAACTCTTCTAATACCTGTATATTATTAGTTCACTCTGGCTGCCATAGCAAAATACCACAGGCTGGGTGGCTTAAACAACAGAAATTCATTTTCTCATAGCTCTAGAGGCCAGAAGTCCAAGATCAAGGTGCCACCAGGGTTGGTTTCTGTTGAGGCCTCTCTTCCAGGCTTACAGACAGCCGCCTCCTTGTGTCCTCACATAGCCTTTCCTCTGTGCGTGTGTGGACAGAGAGTGCCCTGGTGTCTCCCCTTATGAGGACGTCACTTCTATCCAATTAGGGCCCCACCCTTGTGACCTCATTTAACCTTAATTACCTTTGTAAAGGCCCTTCTTCCAAATAGAGTCACACTAGGGATTAGGGCTTCAATATGTGTTAAAGAGTAAACTTTATAACAACCTACTAAAAAACTCTATAGCAACCTATGAAAAAAATAATAGATTTGTACAGATACAAAACAACATATGCACAAAGTTATCCACATACAACCACACAATCATGTACTGTGTAGCCATAAGAAAAAGTTCTCTGTGAACCGATATGGAGTAATTTCTTCATTTTTTGTTTGTTTTTTGTTTTTTGTTTTTGAGACTGAGTTTTGCTCTTGGTTGCCCAGGCTGGAGTGCAGTGGCAAGATCTCGGCTCACCACAACCTCCTCCTCCCGAGTTCAGGTGATATTCTTCTGCCCCAGCCTCCCGAGTAGCTGGGATTACAGACATGTGCCATCATGCCCAGCTAATTTTGTACTTTTAGTAGAGATGGGGTTTCTCCATGTTGGTCAGGCTGGTCTCAAACTCCTGACCTCAGGTGATCCACCCGCCTTAGCCTCCCAAAGTGCTGGAATTATAGGCATGAGCCACCTCCCCTGGCCCCGATATGGAGTAATTTCTGAGATATATTTTTAAGCAGAAAAACAAGATGCAGAGGGATATGTACACTATATATGGTATGCTTCCTTTTGTTCAAAGAAGGGAAAATAATATATAATTGTAACACATAAATATATATGTGTGATTTATAAATATATACTCATGCATATATTTGCATACTTTGTAAAAAGAAACAGAAAGGATAAACAAGAAACTAGTGGAAAAGATTACCTATAGAAAGTAGGTGGCAACAGAGTGAAAGGTTTGGGATAGGAGTGAGACTCTGTATCTTTTTGTTGGATATTGACTTTTGAACCAACTAAATGTTTTATGAAATTAAAATCTAATCAACAAAGATGAAAATCAGCATTCCTAAAATTTAAAACAAACAGAAAATGAACTCACTGTATATTAAAATAATAAACCAGAAAACAAATAAATTAGATTAACTTTTAAACATAATGCTGTGACTAGACATCCTCTGTGGAACATTCTTTAAGACAACTGGCCTGAACTTTTCAAAAATATCACTGTCGTGAAAGGCGAAATGATGGGGGGATTGCCCTAGATTAAAAGAGACTAATGAGACCAAATGCAATGAGTGATCCTTGATTGGCTCCCAGATTGAAAAAAAAAAATCTATAAAGGACATCCTTGGAGCACTTTGGAGAATCTGAATATAGACTATATATTAATTTATAATATTGTATCAACATTACTTATCTTGGGTGGGAAAATGGTATCTTGGTTATGTAGAATGTTCTTGTTCTCAGGAGATACATGCAGAAATATTTAGTGGTGAAATGTCATGGTGTCTGCAATTTACTTCCAAATGGTTCTGGGAAAACATATACGCGTGTGTGTGTGTGCGCGCGTGCACGTGTGCGCGCGTGCACGTGTGCATGAACAGGACTGTATGGATATACACTGAGAGAAGAGAGCACGCAAATTTAGCAAATTTAATGATTTAACACAGTCTGTTTCCTCCCAACATTCCAGATTCACCCCCAGCTGAATCCAGACTAAAAGTATGTGGATATATGATTCTTCCATCTTTTCTGTGGATTGGAATTTTCAAGATCAGGAAAGTTGGGGAAAATAAGTCATGGATTTTGATTGGTTTTGTCATGAAGGTTCTCCATTCATTGAAGAAGTGTTTACTGAGCACCTGCTCTTTGTTAAGCCGTTTTAAGTGCTAGGGTTATAGCAATGGATAAGACAGAATCTAAGTTGGAGTTCTTATGGGCCTGCAACTATTGTGGAGGACAAATAAGAAAACAAGACAATTTAAATTACTGTAAGTGCTAGAAGCAAAGTAAAGCAGAGTGATGTGATAGACAGTAATTGAGGGAAATGCAACATTAGATGGGATGGCCAAGGAAGGCTTCCCTAAGGAGAAGAACTTTGCGTTGAGACCTGATTGACCAGAAGGAGCTATTCATTCATTTTAACAGATTTGTATTGAGCATCTACTGTGTGCACTGTTTTTGCAGGTACTAGGGATACAAAACAGGCAAAACTCTGAGCTTTCACAGAGCTTATGTCCCAATTAGGGATGACAGACAGTAAGCAGTAATACCTAAGTTAGTGATTAGCAATGTAAGAGAATATAAATCTAGGAGGAGGGGAGTGGTTAGGGAGGACAGGAGTTGGAATTTTGAATGTGGTAGTTAGGACAGGGCTCACTGAGAAGGTGACATATGAACATGGACCAGAGGTTGGAGGGGTTGGTGGGGGTGGGTACTGGGAGGAGAGAGACCAGCCAAGGCGGATGGGTTGCCTTCACGATTTTAGTTTTTCCTGCAAACTGATTAGAAATGGGATGTGAAATAAAGAAAAAATAAACTAGTATGACTATGGATTTTGGCCTGAAGAAGCAGAAAAGTGTCTGGAAGAGGAGACACAGGGTTGGGTAGGTGGATAGCAAGATGAGTAGGTGACCAGCAGCCATGAAGAAAGAGTCTAGCAGACGAAGAAGGCAAAAGCTTGGAGTTCTGTTGAGAATTTCCTAGCAGATTTGTGCAAGGATGATTAGGAGTTTGCCTTACAAAAACTCTTTCAGTAGAATTTTTTCATTCAAAAATTAACCTATTGGTAAGTTGAGCTCAATCAGCTCCGATGGAAATGTTAACTCCCAGTTTGCACTGACTCCTGTCTCTAAGGGTCTAGCTCCCCACATGGAGCTGCTGTAGGAGGCCTCCCTTGTTCTTGGTGCTGGATGGAAGTTTTGGTGGGAAAGGGAGAATATGTGTTGGGGAAGATGTGGCCCTATTCACAGTGACATATGAGGTGGCGTTGTGGGAGTGGCCCCGCAAGGTTCCCAGACATTTTTTGCCAGTGATCCCTCTGACATGTGACTAAATTTCACAGACTGCCTTTCAGTTTTGAAGCCAAATTTCTCTTCCTTCTATGCCCCACGCATGAGTCCATGAGGACACACATTCTAAGCATATTTCGTTCCTCAAGAGCAGGCTCTGGCCGCTTTGAGACTATTCATTCGCATTCCATTGCCTCTTCTGCTCTCCAAGATTCCTACACAGACTGCTCTTAAAATAATGCAGCCTTATTTATTCAGATTCCTCCTCCCCCAGGAAGATGCTGAGAGTGTTTCATGAGAATTCTTCAAGAATTGCTGAGGTTCCGTGGACTTCAGAGAATGTACTTGACATGGGGACAGCTTGGGCCCTTAGTAGATGCTTCTTGATGGAGGTGATGAGCCTTGAGCCTACCTGCCAGGAGGACCTTCTCCTGCAACTGTAACACATGCTGCCAACATACTCCAGCCCAGAAGGATATCCCAGGGGACTCCCTTTCTGGCCACTACCTAAGCAGAAGGGAGATGGATTTGCCATCTCTCTCTCGTTCGGTATGCCCTCCCTTCCCACCTCCCTGGGTTTATTTTCAAAGCTATATTGATGAAATAAGCCCATCACATTAAAAAAAGTTACTAAATGATTCCATTTATGTGACATACCTAAAGTATTCAAATTCATAGAAAGTCAAGTGGTGGTTACCAGGGGGTGTGAGGAGGTGGAAAAGGAGAGTTGTTGTTTAATGGGTATAGATTTTCAGATTTCCAAGGTGAAAAGGTTCTGGAGATTTATTTTACAATAGTGTGAATATATTTAACACTACCAAACTGTACATTTCTAGGTCACATGAAATATTTCTGAAAAGAGTATGATTGTCTTAGCATACAGGGCCTTCTTCCTTGCTCCGTCTTGGAGAACTGGAGGGACATGCTCTGTACCAGCGCAGCCATCTCTGATCAGGGGCCATGAGAGGTCAAGAGAAGGTCCTTCCACTGCTCAATGCACAGCATGACGCCTTGGTTCGATTGTTCACCTCAAATGTGTGTCTAGAGTTCGACGTAGATTCAGTAATTAGATCAAGGTTGCAGACCTGAAGGAACCACCCAAAAAATTTTAACCCAGGGTCAGATGCTATCCATTGTCACAGAAAGCAGATGGCTAAACAGGACCTCTAGACAGGGGACCTCCAGAAGTTAGGCAGTCCCATCATTGTATGAACTTCTCTTTTACCTTTGCCTCCAGTTGCTCATAAGAAACTGTTTTCTTTCCTAATTTTTGCCCATTCTTGATAAATAATAGACATGTATTGGATATGGACCATGAGTAAATACCACTACTTGCAGCCATGTTTTAGAGTATGTCCTTCACCCTCCTCTCCTTATTTCATTGTCTTGCATCCTCCATCTCTTCTACTTGTAGTCAGATCTTCTGGTTTCTTTTATACTTGTTAGCAAAGATTCTGAGATTACTTGGTTCTGTCCTAAAACCTGTCGAAGGAGCTATTAAGAAGGAAAGGCTTTGAGCTATTTTCTCCTGCCATTTTAGGGTGTATAGAATGGCAGGGTACATACAACATTTATATTTTTAATGGCTCAGTTATTATATCAAGCCCAAGAAAATACAAGACGGGGCAGACTGCTGTCCGTTCAGACAAAACTGTGGGTCTGTGTGACTGACTACCCTTGCTCACCTGATTGGCCCAAGTAGAAAAGGCTTATTTGTTCGGTGAGGGGAACTAATGCCTGGAAAAATGCTGTATAAATGTGATGAAATTCAGACTGCTGTGGTCTACATTTATTTAATTTCAAGCTTCTGCAATGGTACAGATGGATTTGTGTTGAAGAGGAATGATAGCCTTTGAAAACTTACGTAGGAAATTATTGACTTCATTTTTTTAAATACTGCCTTCTATTTCATCCTATCAGTGCTCCCTGTGTTTCCTGCAAATTGTTCATGATCTCAGCAAACTAATTGCACTAGGCCAGCATTCCAAACTACAGTAGATCGAAGTAGGTGTCATTGATAGACTTATAGGAGACTTGGAGAAGTTCAAGAGAGCTCTGTTTGTTTTGCCAGTCGTATGCAGAGTAAATGAAAATACTATCAACCTTGTCTTTCTTCCTGGTCAACTTTATGCTGAGGGAATACTAAGAACCATTAACACCTGTTGGGCAGTTGTCCTATGAGGTAAGAAGCATCAAAGATTGGAGGTTAAAAAAATAAGGCACGTTAGAGTCCAGGCCCTATCCAATTTGGAATTTTTTTTTTATAATAATGGCATAGGCACCTCTCCAGCCTCTGCTTGAACACGTGCAACAATGGGGAGCTCACCACCACCGAAGAGAGCTCCTTCCTCCATTTTATACAACTGTGACTACTAGCAAGTTCTTCCTTATTTGTGGCAGAAATCTATCTCCCTTAAAATTTCACTCATGATCCCGTTTATGCCCTCTGGCATGAAAGAGAACAAATCTAATCTCATCTTTACGGAGTCTCCCTTTCTTGGTGTTTAATGTCCTTCTGCCATTCCACATGCCACCTGGGGCGTGGACTCAGTGATCAGTGTAAACCTTCACACACAGCCAGGACTAAGTTTGACAGCCTCAATCTGATCTGAGTGGTAAAGAGCAGAGCGGAGGTGTGACTCACTGTCTGCATCACACATCTTTCAGTGTAGCTCAGGATCATGGGGGTAAGTTTCCTGGCACCTGTGTCACCATACTGACGCAGCTCCTTAAGCCAGGACTCTCCCATCCTCTTCTTACAAAGTTGGTATTTTTTATCCTGGTACAGGATTTGACATATATTTTTGTTAAATTAAATATTTATGCATTTAACACATAATATCAGCCTGTGGTCATCATTTGGGATCCTGATTCTATCTCCTGGAGTAGCTCACCAGTTGCCACTCACATCTTTTCTAAGACAGACAAGTTAAGTGTGACAGAGTAGGAGACGGAAGGCTGGGTCACACCACCAGACACTTCTCTTTGAGCTGCAGTTGACATCGATCCATCAAGCAGCTACTCATTGCTCAATTTTACTATCTCCAGACCTCATTTTTTTGTATTATTCAAAGAGTGACCTAAGGATGTCAGCTGACTCACTGAAATCCTGGGATGCTATTTCTGCTGCATTCTCTGAGCAGTAATCCCATCAAAACCAGAAATGAAGTTATTTTGGCATGACTTGTTCCTAATGAAGCTTGAATCATCTGCCACTTTCCTGTCTAGGTTCTGAGTGGGTGATGGTTTGTTTGCCAAACTCAGAAAGATCAAGTATACAATTCAGATGGAGGTGTTGTTGAAAGACTTCGTTTTTACTCACCAAGAGCATCCGAACATTCAGAGAGCGGGTGGAAAGGTTTTTTAAGTGCCATCTAAACATTCAAATTTAGTGACAGGGAAAATGTCAGAGAAAATAATGCTCCATTATGTATATTCATTATAAAAATTAAAGGAAAACTTAAATCATTCACTACAATTCTTGGGAGAATGGCTGAAAAGATTTGGGTATTATTAAAAACGAGAAATGGAAGCTGGATATTACGGAAAAAACAAAAACTTTGAATCCCTGAAGCCCACAGTGCTGCAAACCTTTATTAGAGAGAAAGCAAGCTGAACAAAAACACAGTAGGAGGCAGCCTCTTTCAGGCAAGGCCAGCGATCCAGGGCCAGCATCCCTAGGAGAAATATGCCCACAAGGATTCTGGACAATTGAATGAGCTTGTAAACCCCACAGGGGGAGAAAAAAAAAAAAAACACAGACTTTAACGCACACACCAAAAAAAGCCATCCTCACAGAGCTCCCCAATCCATGGCCCAGGCACTAACAGCCCATCTCCTCTGCAGGCAGGGGGCTGAGTTCAGTTCGCTGCACCAGCATCAGTCTCCCCAGCTTTGTCTTTCCATTCTCTGGTCTCTGCCTTTCTCAGATGCAAGGCTTAAGAAAGCCTTACAAGTCCGGCTATAACAGGACCAGGGAGCATGTGGGCAGCAGCCCACGCCCGCGTCCCTCCAGCCCCACACTGTCCTCCCACAGCTGTACTTTGGTTTCTCAAGCTCCTTCTTTCCAGCATCAGAAATGATTGAGTCCTGAAAAATACCACTGTGGAGTTATTTTTGGCTCCCTTCCTTCTAGCCCTGGTGTCTGCCTGCTCATCGACAACCATTAACAGCTGTTGGAAGGGGCTTTCAATTGCCTTGCTTCTTGCTGAACTGCTTTAACACCAGTTTTCTAAGAGCTCAGCTACACAGGGAAGGTGAGAGAAAAATGGCAGAAGAGTTACAGAAATCCCCTTCGTTTGAGTATTCCAGTTTTTCCTCCATTTTGCAGGGAAACAGCCTCTGACAAAAGCTGCAGAGCCCCTGCCCAGCTGAGGCTCTCTGGAGGCTCACCAGTTCAGATGATCTCATGTGTCTGCCCCAGGGGCAGCCCTGTGTCACTCTCAGGGACACGACCCAGGGGTGCTGGACGGATGGACGTCTGTGCATTGTTAATGTGAGAATCTTAGCATCCCGCCCCCACTGGACTGCTGCCACCTCCCCGCAGCATCTGGAGTTGTGAACTAGACAGGAGATGGCCTGTCACCACAGAGGCTGGAAGCTGCCGCCAGGGCCCCCTGAGGCCACCCACAAAACCCAGACTCCCACCAGCCTCTCCAGCAGATGAGAATCCCAGGTGGCCGCCTCAGTTGTTTACTTCCCTGCAAAGGATTGAGAACCACAGTAGATGTTTGGAAACTTCTGTGCTCTCCTTAACGTTAATCCGTTAATTCTCGCTAGCCCCGGGAAAGATAGCAATGCTGCCACTGCTGTTGTTGACTGATGATTAACGCTTCGTGTCTCCAACAGTTTGCTACCTGTTACTACTTCACTCCTCCAAGCACCCACCGCCCACCACACGGAAGTAACTCACAGTCCTATCCCTGGAAAATAGGAAAGGCCATGGCCAAATATCTCCTGCCTCAGGATTCAGCCAGGATAATTGTTTGGGTTCCTAATCCCAGTATTTCCCAGAATAGGAATATGTACAGCATAACCTAGAAGTGAAATGACTTCAGGTGGTATATGGAGAATTTTTTTCAAAATAATTGTTATCTTAATATGTACTGCAGAAAGTATGATTCATGTGTTAAACTTGAGATTTTGCAGATATTGCTTGGGACAAGTTTCTTTTTAAACTATATTTAAAGAAGAAAGTGAATTGCAATTAGAGAAAACATTACAGTTGTAACAGTGGGTCCTAAGTACCTGTAGTTTGGGAAACAAACCATAATTCAGTACTTTCTCAGTCCACTAGCCCTGTCTGTTTTGCACAATCTCTATGCAAAGAAAACCACAATGGCATCTTGTCAGGAGCACCTATTATCCTAAATTGTATATAGAATATAGGAACAGGCTTTTAGGGTTCAGTATATGTAGATGAACACGCTTCTTGTGTGTGCTTCTTTCACTCAACCATTCTTGGTTGTCTGATTTACTTATTCCAAAATATCCTAGCTCTTCTGCTTGGGTTCCCTAAGCATCTGTCCAGCCTCCTCACCTATTTCTGTAGCCCTCTTTATAGTGAGAATAGAGAATGACATTCTAGCTTCTTAGTGCTTTGTGTGGCATTACTTGTTTAGGACTAATTTAGATAATTTACAATAATCCTCTCACTTCTCTGTGACCATATCTTTCTTCCCTCCTTTTTTCTTGTGTTTCAGTTCAACGAAGTTATTTAAAAGTCCTGTTTGTTTGACTTTTGTGGACATCCTTGTAATTTAGATGTTCTTCTACAGAATGGATGTGGAGGGCAGTGGGCTTGCTATTAATAACACCATTTTCTGTTACTAAAATATAGTTTATGGAGAGGACGTGGTGGGAGACAGGACAGGTCCGTTGAGCCTGATTTTAAAAAGCCTTGAATGCCATACTGAAGGGCTTGGGTTTTATTCTGCAGAAAGCAAAGAGATAAAGTGACTGTCATCAGCAAGGTCAATCAGGCACCTATACAAAGGAAGGATTGGGGAAGAAAGAGACAACAGCCAGGTTGTTGCAATGGACTAAGCAAGGAGTAATAAGGCCATGAAATAAGCATATTTGTTGTCCCCCATATCTCTATAACCATTTTAACAAAATGGCTGTAACACATTTTCTTTTCCCCACTCCTGCTAGAATATGTTTTCCATTTTGATTACTCTTACATGTTTCAATACTGCCAACTAGCCTTTTCTGTGATGATGGAAATGTTCTTCTGCACCGGCCAATATAGTAGCCTAGTCACATGTGTGACTAAGGAACTGACTTTTTTATTTTATTTTATTTTTTATTTTATTTTATTTATTTTATTTTATTTTATTTTATTTTATTTTATTTTATTTTATTTTATTTTATTTTA
>NW_016806491.1:419409-463118 GCF_001698545.2 Rhinopithecus bieti
TATTTTATTTTATTTTATTTTATTTTATTTTATTTTATTTTATTTTATTTTATTTGGACGGAGTTTCGCTCTTGTCACCCAGGCTGGAGTGCAATGGCATGATCTCGGCTCACTGCAACCTCTGCCTCCTGGGTTCAAGTGATTCTCCTGCCTCAGCCTCTTGAATAGCTGGGATTACAGATGCCCGCCACCACACCTGGCTAATTTTTGTATTTTGAGTAGAGATGGGGTTTCACCACATTGGCCAGGCTGGTCTCGAACTCCTGACCTCAGGTGATCTGCCTGCCTCTGCCTCCTGTGATTACAGGCATGAGCCACCACGCCTGGCTGTTTTACTTAATTTTAATTAAAGAGACACATGTGACAACCATATTGGACAGTGCAGGACTGGAGTACAAGTTCCAAGTGTCATGCCTGCCTTTTCACAGAGCCGAGCACATAGTAGGTACTCAATAAATATGATGGAATGAATAAATACAAAAAACACTGTAAAACGGAAGCAAGGATGATGTCCTATTCAAATCCATATACTCCTTTCAGGAGAATTTTGGCACCAGCTTAAAGAAGGAGGCGGAGGATGGGGATTTCCTGTACACATTTAGGATATTCCCAGATGTTTAAACTGAAGCTCTCAGCATCTGCAGGTGGGATCAAATCAAGGCAAAGGGAACCAATGAAAGCTGGCTGGGTGATGGGAAAGGCCAAGGCCAGGGTGCGTCCTGTGGTCCCTGCCTTCTTGGTCTGTTTCTGGCTCTTCCAATGCCCATACTTTTTTTGAAACATGTTAAGAGTAATCATCGGCCAGGCGCGGTGGCTCAAGCCTGTAATCCCAGCACTTTGGGAGGCCGAGACGGGCGGATCACGAGGTCAGGAGATCGAGACCATCCTGGCTAATACGGTGAAACCCCGTCTCTACTAAAAAATACAAAAAACTAGCCGGGCGATGAGGCGGGCGCCTGTAGTCCCAGCTACTCGGGAGGCTGAGACAGGAGAATGGCGTGAACCTGGGAGGCGGAGCTTGCAGTGAGCTGAGAGCCGGCCACTGCACTCCAGCCTGGGCGGCAGAGCAAGACTCCGTCTCAAAAAAAAAAAAAAAAAAAAAAGAGTAATCATCAAAATTACTCTGCAGGAATGGGGAAAAGAAAACATATTAGAGCCACTTTGTTAGAATGGCTGAAGAGATATGGGAGAGATTGTGCGTGATTTGGAATGAGGGGCTCAGAACCCAAGACCTGGCCCTGCTCCCCATGACTCTGTGACCTTGATTGAGTTGCTTATACTCTCCAAACCACAGTTGCCTAGAAAATGAGAATAAGAATCATAATACCTCATTTACCGAGTTGTTGGGAGGAACAAATAATAGAAAAATCATGTTTTATAATCCATAAAGTACTATTCAGATATTTATTATAGTACACACAAGCCGGAATGATATCCGAACATACTCCTGAAAAGCACAGCTATATTAAAATATAATTCTTATATGTGCCTTTCAGAAAAAGAAAAATAACTTACCAAATTGTCTGCATCCAAAACAGAAACTAAACAATCCAAAACAGACTTTTATCTCTTTTAATATTAAAAAAAAAAAAACCCTCTGGGAAAGCTGATGCCACAGCCTTTTTCTAGTAGCTTGTTATGATTCAGTATGTGTGCTGCCAGGATGTTCTTTGCGTCTTTCCATCCGATCTCTGCCCTTTTAGATGCAGTGGTGACCTCTCTACCCCACCCCCACATGCCCAAGACCACCTCCCGCTTGCCACGGTAGCCTCTTCACTCTTTTCTCTCATCTTCCCTGCTCTATATTTTACCACCTGCCTCAGGCCCACTGTTTTACACTCTTTTCTCTATGAGCTGACCTCCCTGAACTTACAACTTCTCCTGCAGCACTTGTCACCTTTCCTTAGAAATATCTTTTCGGCCAGGCACAGTGGCTCACACCTGTAATCCCAACACTTTGGGAGGCTGAGGTGGAAGGATTGCTTGAACCCAGGAGGTCAAGGCTGCAGTGAGCAATGGTCTCCCCACTGCACTCCAGCCTGGGCAACAGAATAAGACCCTGTCTCAAAAAAATAAAAAAAAGAAAAGAAAAGAAAAGAAAAAAGAAAGAAATCTCCAGCAACCTGCATCTCACAGACCCATCACTTCCCCTCCTGCCCTACCCCCATATCCCTTTCTTCAGTCTCTGTAATTATAGCGCAGAGTTGGTTATCAGGAGCTCTGTATAACTCTGTCAAATAATATATTGCATTGATTTAGGTGTATCAAATCACACGGGTCCTCTAGGTAACTACTTACGAGAAAGGCTCAAAGCTTTGCCTGTGTGTCAGCTTCTCTTGCTGTTCTCCAGACCCAGGATTTTTAAAGAGAATCCGCTTGAAAATAATGTTACCACTAGAGTTATTTTCTCGCTAATAATTCCATTTCTCCAAGACTTGCTTAACTTTGACCTCTTTCCTGATCTTTTTATTTTTTTCTCAGTTTTAATATACTTAAATAAGGAGCCGTAAACTGTAGACAAATAGATGCTTATCAATTCGAGGAACATGAATATCAATTTGCAGTTTTTGCCATTATATTCCCCAGTACTTTCTTTCACTGAGAATGTGTTCTCTCTTTAACTCTGTTTAAAACAGGAATCAGCTGGGTGCGGTGGCTCACGCCTGTAATCCCAGCACTTTGGGAGGCTGAGGCGGGTGGATCACGAGGTCATGAGATCGAGACCATCCTGGCTAACACGGTGAAACCCCGTCTCTACTAAAATGAAAAAAAAAAATTAGCCAGGCATGGCGGCGGGCGCCTGTAGTCCCGGCTACTCAGGAGACTGAGGCAGGAGAATGACGTGAACCTGGGAGGCGGAGCTTGCAGTGAGCCGAGATAACACCATTGCACTCCAGCCTGGGCGACAGAGTGAGACTGTGTCTCAGGGGGAAAAAAAAAAAAAAACAGGAATCACAATGAACCCTATTAGTTTTTATCATATTTAAGCTAAAACAGTTATTATCTATCTTGCATTTGGGTTATGTTTTTTTTTCTTCCCAAAACATCAACATCTAATTAAGCCTAATCAGAATTTAGACCGGTCATCTTTAAACTTTAATTCAAACATCTCTTTGTGGTTAATACACAAGAAGAACATTCTAACCCCATTCACTGGTTAAAAAATAAATAAATAAATAAACTGAAAACACCATACACAGTCATAGTATGACACCTGATTGTGATGAGAACAAAAGGTTAAAATGGTAAATATGCTAAAACTACACAAGATAAACAGAATGAAACCAATATACTTCAGAATCCTGTGACATTAAGAAATAAAAAGAAAAGACTCAACACCTTCAGCAGAGGCCATCAGGGTTCTGCAGATGCACTGTTAGGTTTTTAATAGACCCGAAGTCTTCTCAGGTGAATGTCCTCAGGGCCAAAAAGCAGTGAAGAAAAACCACACTTGGCCCTTCTACTCCCTCTAGAGGGTGGCCACTGAGCCACTGTACCAGGTCATGACGTTAGCCCTTGTAGTCTAGCTGTTTCCCTGGACCAGCCACTGTGGGCAGCCCCACTTGATGATTGTCATCATAATGGCAATAATCATAACAATAGATTAACCTAGGGCACTTACTATAACGCACTTTTCTGTACAGAGCTACACATGGCCAAACAGAGCCCCATGCTCATGTGTGTGTCCAGGTGTGCTTTTCAGTTTTCATTTTACCAGGCATGATGTGAGATGAGATCATCCCTAAACAGATTGGTTTTTTTTTTTTTTTTTTTTTGAGACAAGAGTCTCACTCTGTCACCCAGGCTAGAGTGCAGTGGTGCGATCTCGGCTCACTGCAGCCTCCACCTCCTGGGTTCAAGCAATTCTCCTGCCTCAGCCTCCCTAGTAGCTGGGATTACAGGCACGTGCCACCACGCCCAGCTAATTACTGTATTTTTGTAGAGACAGGGTTTCACCATGTTGGCCAGGTTGGTCTTGAATCCTGACCTCAGGTAAACTGCCCACCTCGGCCTCCCGAAGTGCTGAGATTACAGGTGTGAGCCACTGCGCCTGACCTCTAAAACAGATACTTTTAAAACACAAGTTACATGACTGTAAGAAGAATCTGCAGTTCATGTTTGCACTACTTGAAACATTTCCATTATCTCATGGATTTAGTTCGTGCAAATGCAGGTTGTATTTTCGGAAGCCCAGTGTCTAAGGGAGGAAGGTTACACAGTTTGGGTAAATTACATTTCAAAAGTTTGTAAAGAAATTAGTTTGAACTCAGAATGTATTTTTTCCTAGAAACAGGTTGTGAGTAATGGTTAGTTTCCTAAATCAGCTCCCAAACTCATATCTGTATAGCATTTTTTTTGTTTCAGTTTGTTGAGTGAACAGATACTTACCATCAATGAGTGACAGAAATTAATTCTATGGTCTAGGTATAAGTGAAGGGCTATGAAAGTGCAGAGCGGGAACACGTAATTCTAATGAGAAGATGAGGGAGTATGTCATGGAGAGGGAGATGTGGGTAGAATTTCAGTAGATGGGAAATGGCCATTTGGGGTTTAGTGTCCCTCTGCTATATGTCTGTAGCACCTTCTCCGTATTTGTCATAGCAGCTATTACATTGTATTGTCATTGAATTATTGCTTATCTGTCTTCTCATTTGGACAGTTAGATCTTTGTGCAAAAATTGGAGGGGGGCGTTTTCAGTGTACATATCTACCCTGTATATCCAGGCCAACACTATAGCCATTTGGTGAACATTTGCCAAAAAAATGAAAGACATCATTTAGCAAAGTTCTAGAGGCAGGGAATATGTGGTTTGTATTAGGTGAGAATGAGAGGAAGGATTGAAACCAGATCACTGAGCACTGAAGCCTTGAATGCCAGCAAACATGGTATCATTGGAGAAAGAAATTCTGATCCTTGTTTTTCAGCCACACTTCTGTCTGTACAGTTATTTTTTATGGAAAAATCTCTTTGGTGTTCTAGCTAAGGAACCCATCTTCTTCCAGTATCAAGGAAACATACACTTTCTTCAGGGAAAGGCAGAGATCACAAGGCAGCAGTAATTTATCTGTATAGATTGGTATAAATGAGCTAGTGTCTCTCTCTCCACCAACCCCCTTGGAGTTCACTCTTGGAGAACAAAGGGTAGTTGCTCCCACGAGCTTTCATGAGAACTTGCCTGCCATTCGGATTTAAGTACATACAGCTTATTCAGAAAGTAGGGGATGTTTATAAGTCAGGGACAGCATGCATTTTATAAAAATGTTTTCAATCTCAGATTCTGTTTATTTGTACCACCCATACAAACATACATAGAAAATTTTGCTCAACTTTTTTTTGCATTATCAATTTATTTATCTCCCTTCTCCACTTTAAAGTCTTCAGCTAATGTTCTGCTGTTTATTTTGCTTTTTTTGTTTTTTTAAAGCCAACGCAACTCAGTCAAAAAATTTAGGTCAGAGTGGCACTTACCCCAGCTGATGGCAAACAGCCTTGAATCAGAGCCTGAGCAGCTTCTCTGGCTAACTGCAGAGTTCGCTCTCTAGGCTTCAGTTTTACCACTATAATTATGAGCGAGAAGCCTATAGTTAATTACAATGCATGAATGGGAGATATTCCTGGACTTATTTGCATTCATTACTTGCTGGTAGTTTCTCTGTTAAGGTCTCCATCCTTGTTTTTATAGAGCTTTTGGCAGTGTTTCTGCAGTTGGTGTGTGAATTTTTATGATCTGTTGCATGTTATTCATGCAATTTCCTGCCCTGTAATGGTATCAGTTTTCCAGACGCAGAGGAATACAGACTAAAACCCAGGAGCCTGTATTAGCATAAAATGTCCCAGTTCTGTCAGTTTGATTAATTTGTCTCTTTGTCTCCACTCTATATGATAAGTGCTATTAATGGTTGCAGCACTTCATATGTCAAAGTCTTTCTTCCTAATGACTTGAAAATGCGGTTTATTTCCCCCCTTTTTGTATTATTTTTCTCATTTAACATTCCACTCAAGTATAGATTTATGCCATGCTCTTTCATTATCTTACTGGTTGCAGCACTGGAGTGATTACATATGGTGTAGAGTATGCGTAAAGATGTGATCCCAGGGGCAGCAGCTGCTGATGCAAGCTGAAAATAGATCCAGCGTACGCTCAGCACTTTTCCCAGAGGCCTTTTATTTATTAGTAACAGTCCTGGTACAGGACAGCTTGGATCCTCATTTAGCAAGATGACTTTTTGCCTTTCTGAACACTGCAGTGACTTTGCTCTATTTACTGACACTGCTGTGTAATTTTTTTCAACCGCCTTGTATCTCAGCAATGACTTAACCTAACATAAATTGTAATATAATCTCGATATATAATGAACTCAAGAAGCGACAGGCTCCATTTGAAGTAATAGAGCTTGACAGATCTAAGGTTTAAATTAAATAATCCTATTTGTAAGACAGCGTTTGTACATGGTACACTGCTTTAAAATGAATTTCTATTCTTCTCCAGTGGTTCTTACACCGTTTTTAGTATTCTCCCTTTCAAAAGGACTTTTCTTCAGAAAGAAATGCACTGCAAAGCCAATAGCTCTTTCATAAGGAAATAATAAGATGAAATGTTTTTTTACCCAGTTCAATCACTAAACTGGAACCAGCATCATTAATGATTTGAAATGCGTAGTTACTAATCCAAGGTGGTAAATCCAATAGCTCGGACTTTTCTATCAGCACAGTACATCTATGATACAAATATAATAGCAGAATTTAGGATTAAAATAATAGCTAACCTTCTGTACATGGTTTTAGGTTCAAATATATATTTTTTCATAAATTTGAAAAGTCCCAATAATGAATATATGTATTCATTTTCCAAATAAATCCAAGAAGGGCTCTTATTTTGTATTATTATTCTTAAGAGGTATACTTTCAGTAGGATAAGGAGAAAGTTAATTGTATATCTTAGCAGTTAGCATCTAGATAATAATTTCTCACTGCATGATAAAATTTGCCAAATTGCAAAAATGAAAAAGTATTAACATTAAAAGTTTACAGGCAAATGACAAATTGAGAGTATTACTTATCAGCAGGACCTAGTAATATGATGAAGAAGCTTTGAAGAAAAATGAATTTGTAAATAGCGAGCAGACCTTTTTCTGGTGAAGTAATAGATAACGGAGGCAAAAAGCTCAAGCAAGTTAATACATTTGCTTTTTGCTATTTTATGTGTGATTATTTTACCTGCACCAGAGCCAACGAGGTATCTGGACAATTCGCTCCTAAAAGCTGTTACTGCCTTTGGGATAGTACCATGAGTTTTTCTCTTTGGTAACAGAGATTTTATATGATCAAACAGGGCTAAACCCATGATTTCCTGCTAGGTTAGGTTAAAAATTAAAACAGTAATTCAGGATAGAGACATAAAGTGTGGTTGTTCCATTTTAGTGGGTACGTGACCCATAATGCTGTTGAAGGAACAGTCGTTCAAACCGTTTCTAAAATAAGCAAGGCAAGGGACACTTGAGTGGAAGAGAAGACCCCCTTTTCCTGCCCACACACACGATTGCAGGAGCAAGTATAAGACCACAGCATATTGTCAGCTATCATCATTGTGGTTCATATATCTTTCAAGTTTGTTTGGGAGTTTAGACTGCTAGTAGCCTGCTGTAATGAGAGCAGCAGCTTACCCCTGCCTTACAGATGCCCCCTAAGGCAGTAGTGAGGTGGTAATAATAGGATAGAAGGCAAGCAGGAGCTTGCCTGCAGCTAATGTGCCTGCTTTTTTACTCTTTATTTTTGTCTTCCTTTCTTTCCCATCCTGCTTCACGCTCTCGCATACAAAGAGCACTCAAGCCGGTTCTCCAGGCTCATCCCTAATTCCCTCCTTGTGACACAGTAATGTTATAGCTGATTTTATTCTCTGTCTAGTGGCCTCAGAACAGTGGGCGATCTTGCTTGCTATAGGAGAAGTGATACTCAGGCATGACAAGATGAATTCAGTGTGGGGTTTAAGTATTAACTCTTAATTTCCTAGCTCTTGTGGTTCTAAATTAGATTCCATGTTGTTATAACTGTGAGAGAATGTGAGCATTTATATGTATGTGTCTGTTGCTGACACAGTGTTTGATCAATTGAATTGACCTTGTTTTTCTCCTGAAACACATAGACTGTGTTATGAAAAAAGCAGTCCAAATGAAGAAAAACATTTCATGTATCTTGTCAAATATTTTATTGGGACCTCTGAAAGATATTTCCCTTCTGCCACCAGATCCAAAATGAGAACAAAAGCACTTCATTTTGATAAGCAGGACTTTGTTTTCTCTGCAACCTTTTATTTCCAGGATACCTTAGGAGAGTTATCTCTGTTTGGGCTAAGCTTCCCAAGAAATGATGTAAACTCTGAAGGAGGCTCTTGGAGCCAATTATTTGACAAGTAGTTTGTAAACCAAAAAATAAAGGAAGAAGTACATTACCAAACAGAGGCCAGGCAGGGGAAGAAGGAAGAAACCAACTTTATAGAGTACCTACTGTGTGCCAAGTGAATATGAAGGTAATTTGAGCAAAATCGCAAAGATGTGAGAGTCTGAGAAACAAAAGAAAGCTGAGGGACTTACAAAGTTTTGTTTTTGTTTTTGTTTTTTAATGGAAGCACTGCGTTTTGCAGAAGGGTTTGAATAGAAGAGAGAAAAGGGAAAAAGACAAAAACATAAAGTTGTTAAAGTCTATCTTAAAAATTTAATAAGGTGAAAGGATTCAGCCACTAGGACAGAACAAAATCAGTCAAATTCCATACCAAGATAGTTGCTAGCAAGTAGAAATATAATATCCATTTTTATTCCCGTATCCATTAGCAATTTCTGCCTCTTCAAATTCTTTGGAAAATAGAAGAAAAAATCTGCATCTGAGGCTTTGCTTGGCTCTCAGTCTAAGGTCTGCCTCTCCCAGAAAACATCATCATGAAGCCCAAAATCAATGGGATTTTTTTCAATGGATAGTACAAGCCAGTTTTGAGTCTGATTTAAAATTCACTGTATAAATTCATCCTGGCTCGCTACAGCTGTGAGTGTACTCTATTTTCTGTTGCTGACTCTTTCAGTAAAACATACATCCACTCCACTTTCTACACTTCAGATTTCAAGTGGAGGGCAGCTATTGGAAGGCCTGCTCTCAAAACTGACTTGTTAGACCTTGTAGAACTTGCCTTAAAAGCTACCATGAAGATACGTATGTGTCTACTTTTTGAAAATGATCTTTGATCCAAGAAAATTATAGCATTTGTATTTATGGGCATGCAATTATGCATTGAGCTCTTTTAAGGGATGGTTGTCAACAAGCTGGAGCCCATATACCTCTAGTTTTGGTTATCCCTTGTCCCACGAAAAAGAGACATATGCCTAATTAAGTTAGGATTTATTAGCGAGGCCAGAAGGTGCTAATGGGACAGTAATTTTTACATGTCAACCTTGACTTGGTGCCCTTTAATTGGCAGCAAGGAGAAATGTTAAAAGATCTTGCTAACACAGCATGATGCATGGAACATGAGGACACCAGGGAGTTTTTACTCCTGTGATATACGGGGAATCATAAAACCTTAGTCTTAAAAGATTATCTGAACCAGCTCTAAGAAAAGGACTGTGTTTTATCTTTTGCGTATCCCTTGTGTCTAATACAGTGATGATGATGATTTTTTAAAATAACCTTTGCTGAGCATTCCAGGGTATGCCAGGCACTGCCCTGTGCACTTTACATGTTTAACTCATTTGACACTGTGGGATTGCTACCATTATTATCTCCATATGGCAGGTGAGGAAACTGAAGCAGGAGAGGTTAATTAGCTTGCCAAAAGGTCAGCTCCTAAGCAGAGGGGCCAGGACTTAAGGCCAGGCAGGTTGACTCCACAGCCCAAGTTCTCAAATCCTTGCTTCAATGACAAGAGTAAGACTCACTAAAAATGCAAATGTCTGTGTTTTTAACAGGTAGGAAACTGAGGTCCAGGGTCACAAACCAGTCAGCAGTAGGTTTGGAGACTCAGTGAGTATCTCCAGCTCTAGTTCAAGTTTCTCTGTACCACACAGAAGTCACCATGAACCCAGTACTAGAAATTTGCCTTTACACAAGAAATAGAAAGGATACTGAAAAAAATTACAATGTAAAGTCATAGAATATCTGAAATCTGAAACAAATTTTCATCATTTTTCTTTCACTTTATCCATTAATGGCTCTCCTAATTTATGTCAGTTGATCCCATAAAGACATTAATGCCTGAGTCACTTTAACTTACATAAGAACCTACCTTTGCCAGGGGCCTCCTCTATTTTGAGACACCGAGAGAGTAAGACTCCTCTAGGAAACCAGCTAGGCAGATTTTATAACCCAGTATAGCAGGCGGGATACTGGCCCCCAAAGATACCCATGTCTTTATCCCCAAAAACTTGTGAGTGTGTTATGTGACTTAGCAAAAGGGACTTTGTGGGTGTGATTAAGTTAAGGATCTTGAGATGGGGGAGTATCCTGAATGATTACAAGGGTCCTTAAAAGAGGGAGGCAGGAGGGTCGGAATCACAAAGTCCACTTTGAAGTTTGAAGTCCACTCAAGTGATGATGGAAGAAGCTTCTAAAGGTCCAAGTAGAGACCCTGGTCATAGAACTGGTAGGTTGCTCCACAATTATGAAAATCAACACACAGGTCCTGGGAGGAAGGTCACCTTTCCCCTGCCTTTTCCCCATTTCTGACCATGGCTCTATGCAGCATCATCTCACATTATACTAGCTCATCTATTTTTCCAATCACCTTTATTTTTAATATTTTCTTTTATTTTCATTCTTTAGAGATGGTGTCTCATAGTGTTACCCAGGCTGGTCCTGAACTCCTGGGCTCAGACAATCCCCCTGCCTCAGCCTGCTGAGTAGTTGGAATTACAGGCCCAAGCCAACATGCCCAGCCATCTTTGTTTTGTTGTTGTTGTTTTAAGATGGAGTTTCGCTCTTGTTGCCCAGGCTGGAGTGCAGTAGTGTGATCTCAGCTCACTGCAACCTCTGCCTTCCGGTTTCAAGCGATTCTTCTGCCTCAGACTCTCGAGTAGCTGGGATTACAGGTGCCTGCCACAATGCCCAGCTAATTTTTTTTTTTTTTTTTTTTTTTTTTTTGTATTTTTATTAGAGACAGGGTTTTACCATGTTGGCCAGGCTGGTCTTGAACTCCTGACCTCATGATCCGCCCACCTCACCCTCCCAAAGTGCTGGGATTACAGGCGTGAACCACTGCACCTGGCCCATCATTGTTTTTTTAAAAGACCCTTCACATCCCGTAAGAACTTTCACCTCTTTCTCATTGCCAGACCAGAATGACTTATTGGGAAAGTGTGCTGTTTTTAAAAATCCTACATTAGGCAGTAACTGAAACAACAGACATCAAAGGTGTCCATTTAAAGAAAGCCCCAGGCTACAGAATTCTGAGCCTTATCCTCCTTCATCATTTATGACTCTGAAACCTAAACTGCCTTGGGTCTGCCTGGGAACCTGTACATAATTCCTATTACACACTGTAAGGTGTCCCAAATGGCTTCCAGAGTTACCTTGTTTTTGTCAATGGGGTATCCAGGTTGTGGCTTTGGTTAATTAGTTAGAAGTAACACGATGCTTTTTTTAGTCGTTCTCAGTCTTGAATTGGCCTATGCTCTCAGACTTCACCAACTCTTCCTCCTAATGGTCTCTCTCATCTGTCTACATCTCCCTTCCCAACACCACTGCCTGTATCCTGGCCATAGTGGCACTTGCCTGGGCTTCTGTGACTGGCTTGCCGCCCATCTGGCTTGTTCCCCAAATGCAGCCAGAGGAGTCTCCCTCATAATCTCATACCTGATAGACTCCGGTGAGGCCCCTCTTGGTGGCCGACACGGAACGACCTTCCCAGTCCGTCTCCCTGCTCCCTTCTCCAGTTTCACCTGTGCCTTTGCCCCAGCTGCTGCTCCTGCCACACCACACTGCATGCTATGTTCTCTCTTAGGTCTTTGCACATTTCATTTCTTCCACCTGGAACACCAGCTCCCACCCAAAACCTAGCTAATCCTCCCTCAGGCTGCAGCTCATATGTCACCTCCTCAGTTAAATGCCCTTCCGCCAGCAGCTGTAGTTCCCCTGTGACATGGTTTGGCTGTGTCCCCACTCACATCTCATCTTAAATTATAGCTCCCATAATTCCCATGTGTTGTGGGAGGGACCCGGCGGGAGATAACTGAATCACGGGGGCGGTTTCCCCCATACTGTTCTGCTGGTACTGAATAAGTCTCATGAGATCTGATGGTTTTATAAGGGGTTTCCCTGTTCGCTTGGTTCTCATTCTGTCTTTGCCAGCGGCCATGTAAGATGTCCCTTTATTCTTCCTTCATCTTCTGCCACGATTGTAAGGCCTCCCCAGCCATGTGGAACTGTGAGTCCATTAAACCTCTTTTTCTTTATAAATTACCCAGTCTCCGGGATGTCTTTATCAGCAGCATGAAAACGGACTTATACACCCTGTAAGTAAGAACTGTACTGACAGTTCTTATGGCTGTGTTATGATTACCTGTTGACTTGTCTCCGTCCCATCAGCCTAGAACCTCTCAGACCAAGTACCTTTTCCTTCATATTCATTGTTTTATGCCCCCAGCACCTAAGACACGATAGAACCATGCAAAGTGGTCAGTATGCATTCGTTAAAGGAATAAGGTGATTTGTATCTTACATTGTAATGGTGCCCACCAGTGACATCCCATATTGTGAATTCCTGTGGAGGAGAATGCCTAGTGTCGTTGTCTTGTTGTCAGCCTATAAACTTAATCCAGCTAAGTGCTGTAGTGTCACTGAAACCCACTGGTCTGTGCCTGGAGCTGCATGCTTGTCTGACGCATTTGCTCCCATGTTACTGTGTGGCAAAGGTGAACTGAAACACCTAGGGGAAGGCAGCTAGCTGTGGAGTGTTAATAATTGCTGACAGATTTGGCAGTTCATAAAGTAATGATATCATTCAGGACAAACTAATAAATAAAATGGCCTTTTAGTCTGCATTAAATATAATTTGCTAAAAATGTATTCTATGTGATGAACAAACAATGAGTTCCAAATTCCCTTTTTATTGCACCTAAAAAATACACCGTTAAGATCCCACATATATTTTTTGAGGCATTTGCTTCTCTTTGCCTCACTCTCTCTCTGTGACTTTTCCTGCAACCCAGATAAAGAAATATCTTGTGTTCTCGTGCTCCCTCTCCTGGTCTTTTCTGTCTTTCAGCCAGAGCATAGTCCTGGAATTGTGCACCACCCAGGTGGGGGCCTGGGCATAGGAACAAAGAAGCCAACCAGCGCAGCAGTGCTTGTTGTAAGATCTGGGGGGACCAGAAACAAATTTCCTTCTTCATTTTTTGCAGTCTGGCTTGACTAAGTGAAAAAGGGCCGTACAGGTGCAGAAAAGAAGCATGCCTGGCATCCTTTCTGAGAAATAAAATGTTCTGCAGAAAAACACACACACACAAACATTATAATAAAAAAAACCTGATACTATGTTTTTGAAACTATGCCTCCCCGGAGATATACAAATGCATGTATAAATGTGCCCAATCTGTTAATAGTGCTAATTACCTAATTATCTGGTCAGGTACAGTAATAAACCCCTTTGACATTCTGTTCCTTCCATATGCTAGATAAAGTGTTCTAATATCTCGTCTGTGACTGTATGCTCTGCCCGCCAAGAGTCAGGAGGTGGAAAGATTGTCAAAGCCTGCCAGTGGCGCTTCACTTTAGGGCACAAAACTGGGAACAGGGCCGTGCCAGGCCCAACCTTGAGGTGGCAGGACAGCACTGTCCTTACTCCTCATGAGGGAGGCCTGTACTTCACAGGGCCTCTTTTGCTATTCACGTCCTCTGAACTCTGACCCTGCCCACCTTTTTTCTCCTGTTGGAGTTGCTTCTTAGATGCTTTCTAATTTTACCTATTTATCTTACATTATTCTTTTTTCCCCATTTGACTTCCTGAAATGCCTTCTCTGCTAACTCTCTCTGTGGTCTTTCTTACTTTAGTGTAGAAGAGGATTTTTGTTTTTTCCAAGCTGATCTAAAAGACAGTCATCCCCCAACCCCCACCATCTAAAATTAGGTCTTACTCTAACTTAGCAGGTTAAGGATGAACCAGTTTTGCTCACTCAACTCACCCAGCCTTCATTTCCAAGCCAGCTTGCAGGCTTTTCTTGCCATCCTGCAGTTCCAGCAGGACTGGTATATGTGTCCTCTTCCATCTGTTTTGCTCCATGGTTTTCTGAGCACTGTCAGCCTCTTCCCAACAGATCGTTTCTTTTCCTATCATGTCATTCCCTTTCATGAGCCCCATTTGAAGCTTCCTTTAGGTGGGGTGGAGGGCACTGGTTTCTCAGGTTGAGAAGGGTGTTAATCCCAGGTGCATATGGCAGAGCCTTTCCTAAAAAGCATGAGGCTGTTTTTGACATCTGCCAAGGTGAGGGTCACAATATTTGGAGGACAAAGGCTGACTCCTGTTGGTGCTGTACCCTCTGTCTCCCACCTGCTCCCATCCAAACGTAGTGGTAGAGTGGTGGCAGCCCACATCTGTCCCTTGTCTCTCATATTCTGTTGCACCAGAAGTCTCAACAATGCATAGGTCACATCAATTATTCTCGTATTTTATATACCAGTCATACATTGTGAGTTCCTCCAGGAATTCTTACCTTCTTAAGACTACATTTTTGCTGGACGTGGTGGCTCACACCTGTAATCCCAGCACTTTGGGAGGCTGAGGTGGGCTGATCACCTGAGGTCAGGAGTTCGAGACCAGCTGACCAACATGGAGAAACCCCGTCTCTACTAAAAATGCAAGAAAATTAGCTGGGTATGGTGGTACATTCTGTAATCCCAGCTACTCGGAAGGCTGAGGCAGGAGAATCGCTTGAACCCGGGAGGCGGAGGTTACAGTGAGCCGAGATCACGCCATTGCACTCCAGCCTGGGCAACAAGAGTGAAACTGTCAAAAAAAAAAAAAACTATTTTTAAGACAGTTTCTTTTTTTATTATTATTTTTTGAGACAGAGTCTCACTCTGTCACCCAGGCTGGAGTGCAGTGGCACAATCTCAGTTCACTACAACCTCTGCCTCCCAGGTTCAAGCAATCTTCCTGCCTCAGCCTCCCAAGTAGCTGGCACTACAGGCATATGCCACCACACCCAGCTAATGTTTGTATTTCTAGTAGAGATGGGCTTTCACCATGTTGGCCAGGCTGATCTCGAATTCCTGACCTCAAGTGATCCACCAGCCTCAGCCTCCCAAAGTGCTGGGATTATAGGCATGAACCACTGTGCCCAGCCCAAGACAGATTTTTAAAACTACGCTTTTTGCTTCTTCCAAGTTCACTGCAGCATCCAGCACAGTAAATGCTCAAGTAAATTTTTTGCATTGATTATTTAGTAACATTTATGCAAAATGTCTCATATGTACACAAAATACTTATGGCTTTAGCACTTCTATGATCTAATGATGTTTTATCAATTTAACTTTTCTTAAATACTGTCATCCAACTAGCATGAAAATGTGACCTTTTGTTAATTCTCTCTAAACATGTAATGTTATTGCCATCTTTAAAAAATACACTTTTCATCACAATGCAGATTTTTAACAGATTTTATTAGAATTTATGCAGAGGACATGTAAGAAGTGTAAGACTTGGTCCTTGACTTTGAGGAACTTCTCATCAACACAGGTCCAGTGGAATATTCAGATAACAATGTAAAACAGCCCTCATGTGATTAAATGCCCAAACTGGTGGTCTGTAAGCAAGTGCTTATTGTCCAGGTCATAGAAGGGAGGCTCCAGTTTAATTGCCACCTCCTTTGCCAGGGTTTCCCCTGGCCCTTTCATTCCACATTGATGGTTACCATCTTCCCTCTCCTCCACGGTTTTCATATGTTGGAATTTTACAGTTGGAATTGGTGAAGTAGAGTCAGCAATGCATCTAGGCAGTGGTCACAGCTTGAGCAAATGCTAGTAAGTCAAAGAAAAGGCTAGAAGCTGGGCTCAAGAGGATACCTGGAGATGAGACTGAAAAGGGAGTAGATTTGGGGGAAATTTGGAAGGCAGGGCAGAAGAGAATCAAGTTTACTTTGTAAACCAGGGAATAGCTGCTTGAAACATAGTCCATGTCAGAAGCATTAACTCAGAGACTCTCCAGCCTCCCTTTGATTGACTCTCCAGAGAGATCATGGAGGGGCAGGAGAGAGGAGAGATGGCATCATCAGAGAGGAAAGTTCATAAACACAGAAGTGGGATATAAAAGCAGTATTAGTTTTCCCTTTTGCTTTGAGTCTCTGTATTTTTACCACAATGGTGCCTCTACCTAGAGATTCTTAAGCCCCGGCCTCCCACGCTTGTTGAAGAAAGAAATGGCGATGCCATCCAGACACCTGCTAGCTTAGTTGAGATTTTCAAAGCTACACTTCTCTGGGAAGGTGCCATTAAACTACTGTAGATGAGCTCTATGAATCCTCCTTCCCATGAACCAGACATTTCTTGCTATAATAGTGCAAAGAAACTGGAGGGCTTGTTTTTCATTAAGGTTTCTGATTTGCAACCTCAGTGACTAAAATTCCATCAAAATACTGTAACACCCGGGGTGCTCTAGGTGCTTCAACTCACATCCTTAAAGGTATACTCAGAAATAGTTTGATTCACCCAAAACAAGAACACCTGGTGTTCTTGAGACTTGGTGTTTGTCAAAAACCAAAGGTTCATTTTCAGGAAGTTTGGATATCTTTATTTTTAGGAGAAAAGGTGTTTTCCCAGTTATGAGCTATAAATAATGAGGTCTCTCGTAACGGTTCCAAACCATGTTCAAAATAGATGGCCCAGAACAGCCTCCAAGGTACCATTCTGGAGCACCTGTGACTTACTTCCTTTTCTCACAATCCCTTGTGTTAATGTGAAAAGTGTGTTTCAGCCCCACAGAAACTGGACACAACCAACCAGTTATTGTTAGAAATTTCTTTCTCCCCTGTCTCGGCATCTCTGCTGCTGCCGTTGTCAAAAATAGGACCCTACCGGCCTATGATCCTAGCACTTTGGAAAGCCAAGGAAGGAGGATTGCTTGAGCCCAGAAGTTCATGACCAGCCTGGGCAACAGAGTGAGATCCCTAACTCTACAAAAATTAAAAATAAATAGGACCCTGCCTTCATGCCCCAGCAACCTGAAGTCCTGGATGCACTGCTCTTCCCAGCAAAGGCTTGCTCCCAGTAGCTGTTGATGTCATTTGTATGCCTGGAACCCTGGTGTCCCGGGGGAAGCTGCAGGACAAGAACCCAGTGGCTTCAGGTAAAAATGGCACCCATGGCCTTGCTGATAGATGGTGTCGGCTCCCTTTTCATTCCCTCCCTTGACAGACAGGAATAACATATAGAAAATATTCAAACTCAGTTAAGAAGCAGGGAGGGGAGTGGGTGAGTGACAAACCTGACTTCATGCTCCAATTCAGGGGCATGGGTATTGGATCATAACGATTTCTGCATCCCTAAGCGCCACGGAGTGGTCTGTTCTATCTGGGAGTCCTGTAGCTTCAGGGCAGCCATTGTCCAATTCACATATGGGGTTTTGTGTTAATGGCTGCTGTTTAAATCCTCACAGAGCACAGATGGTGCCTGCATTGCATCAGCATTAACTGTTCTCCATTGGCAGAGCCCATTGCAGAAACACAAGAAGGGAGGAGAAATCAGAAGTATATCATCCCTTTGGCAAAAAGTCTGGTTTCCATATATGATTTTTATCCCAACTTACTGTACAGCTTTCAGTAGCCCAGTCAGCATATCTCAGCTTGTTTACATGATGGTTGGTAAAGGACTTAGATGAAAGAAACTAAAGACCGTAGAAAATACTGTCATTGCTGCTGTATCAACCATGCTGATAAGGCATACTCTGTAGCTTTGTTCCTTCTGTAAGCCACAGTAACACCACTTCTATTGTCAAGGAAAGGGCTCTGCTTGAGAAACTGATGCATATATCTTTAGAATTTTTAGTACTTTTGTCTCAAAAGCGTTTCAAGTATATTACCTACCTACATATCTTCAGCTTGTCCCTATTTATTCCTATTTTGCAAATGAAAGGGACAAATGGCAGCAGGTATCAAGGTCAGATTGCTTTCCCTGCTAAAGACCAGTGGGCCTCCCTGGTAGCACCTGGGTTCTCAAGGCTATTGGAGGATTAGTGGTGTGTCAAGCTACTTGCTTCCAGAGGCAAGAAGAAAATCATATTTTCCATAAGAGACGTGTGATCTGTCAGTTCTTCAGTTCTGATTTCAGATGGAAAATATGACTTCAGTTCTTGAAGAAAAAATTCCCTGCCCAGGTATGACAGATGTCTTCAAATATGTGATGGATTGTCATGTGAAAGAGGGATTCAAATTGTCTGCTTGCCCAAGTGGGCAGTACTAGGGCTAGCTCAGTTTAGTTCAACTAATAGTTATTGAGAATCTAGGGTGCACAAGGCACACGCTTTCAACTGAAAGTGATGGAGTGGGGAGGAAGAGAGAAGAATATCTTGCTTAACTCATAACACCAATTATGTCTTGTGCCATGATATACCAAATATTTTACTTTCCTACCAATATCAGCAAGTTTGATATTGGTAGGAAAGTAAAATATTTGGTAAATCATGGTATAAATCAAGAAGTTACAGTCTCCAATGTCTATTCATGGTTGAAGCAGGAGTCATGTAAAAATGGACTTGGAGATTATTGCCACAGTGATAGAATTTCTCAGAGAATCCAAGTAACCTGGTAAGCAGAAAGACACCGCATTGAAATATGGCTATGGTAAGGAATTCCATATTCAAAATAAAAATGTAACCACTGGAAAGACAAGCAGAGCAAAAAGTTTATCTAGGCCAGTCACTGTGGCTTATACCTGTAATCCCAGCACTTTAGAAGGCCCAGGAGGGTGGATGACTTGAGGTCAGGAGTTCGAGACCAGCCCGACCAACATGGCAAAACCCCGTCTGTACTAAAAATACAAAAAAATTAGCCAAGTGTGGTGGCACACACCTGTAATCCCAGTTACTTGAGAAGCTGAGGCACGAGAATCGCTTGAACCTGGAGGCGGAGGCTGCAGTTAGCTGAGATTGTGCCACTACATTCCAGCCTGGGTGACAGAGTGAGACTCCATCTCAAAAAATAAATAAATAATTATATCCAATAAGGTCTGTAATCTAGAAATATAGGGCAGGGACCCTCTGAAGAGCACTGGGGAGATTAGAAGAGAGAGGAGCAAAATTGATATTGTAGGAGTTTATGGGTCCTATTGTCAGGATAATTAAAGGTTCCAAGTTCCTATTCCCAGGTACAAAATTAGGTCAAATAGCTACCAGAATTCTCGTTGACCAGTAGATGAATACCTGAGTGGTTACTGATTTGCCACCTTGGCAATTCCACCTTCCAGAAAGTAGAAGATGCAAGGGTAGAACTGCTATTTGGGTCATAATCTGGCTAAAAGGAATTAACAAGAGTACACATGAGAGGATCTTTAGAAGAAGCGGCAGTATCATCTTAAAAAACATGATAGTCAAGATTTTGTCCAGTCCAAAATATTTCAAGACCTTTTGTATTATTATTTTAAAAACACATAAAATTTACCATACATTTTTATGTGTACAGTTCAGTAGTGTTAAATAAGTTCAGTACTCCTAAGTATTCACATTGTTGTAAAACAGATCTCCAAAACGGTTTCATCTTGGAAAATCTAAAACTCTGTACTCATTAAACAACTCCCCTCTTTTCTTCCCCTAGCCCCGATAAACACCATTCTACTTTCTGTTTCTATGAATGTGACTGTTTTGCAATGCCTCATGTAAGTGGAATCACACCGAAGTTTCTTTTTATGATTAGCTTAATTCACTTAGCATAATGTCCTCAAGGTTCATCCATGTTAGAACACGTGACAGGATTTTCTTCCTTTTAAGGCTGAGAGTCCATTGTATGTATCTGCCACATTTTGTTGATCTAGTCACTCATTAACAGAAATTTAGGTTGCTTTCACTTCTTGGCTATTGTGAATAGTGCTGCTGTGAACATGAGTGTACAAACATCTCTTCAAGACCCTGCTTTGGATTCTTTTGAAAATATCCCCAGACCTGGGTCTGCTGGATCATATGGTAGTTCTATTTGTAATTTTTTTAGGAAGTTTCATACTGTTTTCCACAGCAGTTGCACTATTTTGCAATCTCTTCAACAATGCACAAGGGCCAAATGCAGTGACTGACACCTGTAATTTCTGCCCTTTGGGAGAAGGAAGCAGGAGGATCACCTGGGCCCAGTAGTTCAAAACCAGCCTGGGCAACATGGGAAGACTCTGTCTCTACAAAAATAAAAAATTAACCGGGCATGGCGATATGTGCCTCTTGTCCCAGCTACTTGGGAGGCTGAGATGGGAGGAGCACTTGAGCCTGCAGTGAACTATGATCGTGCCACTGCACTCCAGCCTGGGTGACAGAGTGAGACCCTGTCTTAAAAAACAAAAACAAACAAGTAAAATGAAAAATAAAAACAGTGCACAAGGATTTCAGTTTCTCTACAGCCTCACTGACACTTGTTACTCTGTTTTTTTGGTAGTAGTTATCCCAGTGGGTGTAAGGTGAGATCTCATTGTAGTTGTAATTTTTATTTCTCTGACAATTAGTGACATTGAGCATCTTTTCATATATTTATTGGCTATTTGTATGTCTTTGGTGAAACGTCTGTTCAAGTCCTTTGCCCACTTTTTAGTTGGGTTATTTTGTATTTGGCTGTTGGGAGTTGTAGGAGTTCTTTAAATGAGAGTCCTTTACATAGGGGTTCTTTATATATCAACTCTGTATTAGGTTTATGATTTACAAATATTCCCTCTCATTCCATGAGTTGCCTTTTTACTTTGATTGTGTCCTTTGATAGAGTCAGATTTTAAGTTTGATATAGTCCCATTTGTGCATTTTTGCTTTTGTTTCTTGTGCTTTTGGTGACATATCCAAGAAATCATTACCAAGTCCAATGTCATGAAGCTTTTCCCTCGTGTTTTCTTCTAGAGTTTTATAATTTTGGGTTCAAGACATTTTAAAGAGGTTTTATGTTCATAAGAAACAGGTAGAAATTATGCGTATGTGGGGAAAGATGATTCAGGAGGGCTAGGAATGCCCAAAACAAAGTTCACATGAGGACCCTTTTCTCGAAAAAGGGTAAATTGTGCCGGCAGTTCTGTTTCATTCAGAGTTTTATTTTAAACATCGGAAAAACATGAACAACTATGGGAACATGTATGGAACCACAAATAGGGGGTTCAAGAAAACTGAAGCCCAAAATGAGTGGAGACCTTTCAAAGAGGACCACAGAAAACAAAAATGAATTTGTGGTTCTCTTTGGAGCGTAAAGATGAGGAAACCAACAGCTGCTCATTGGGGCTGACTGTGTAGTACTGAGGATGGCAAAAAGCCCAGAGTTAATTTTATATTGTGCGTCAAGGAGAATGACTGAATCAATGACCATAAGACTGAAAAGTGAGAAAAAACTTGGAAAAGGGAATGGAAACCCTAGGTAGATGAACAAAAAGAAAATGCTTAGCTCCCAGACTGGATGAAGTAAAACCACCAAAGAGGAATAGTAGATATGATTATGATACAACTTGCTATGGTCAAAATATTTCAGGGACTCTGGAGCCAAGGAAAGCATCAAAAGACTAGAGATCAGAAATTTCATCGTAATTTTCAAAACAAAGACAAGAAAGTGGGTCTTTAAAAATTTGACTGAATAGCAGTAATAGGAATGATTTCTGAATATCTAGACAAGTATACACTCTTGGGTCAAAAATTTGATTTTGCAAGGTTAAGACGGACACATGGCTTATCAGTAGCAGATACTGGGAGGAAATAAGCTCAGAGATGTTAATTGTAAATAATAAGTGACAGTGAAATCTGAGCATTTGTAGAAAATAGGATATAGACAGAGAGAGGTGATAGTCTGTCCTGTGTACCAATGATTGGAGCATTTATTCAATCCAGGTATCTGCCAGGGGTGTAGTCACAGGCAGTGTGGTTCAGAGGAGAGTAACAAGGAAGGTATAAGAACTCATAACTGACTAAGCCAAAACTTCCATTCCTGAAACTTAACATGAAGAACCATTAGAAGGTGTTAATGAGGGGCCAAACTTCTCATCACTGGAAGCCTTCAAAAATGTTTTGTATTTTCTGGTTGAAGATCAAGTGGTTCATAGTTGGTTTGAAATGACTAGAGGGGTTGAGAGGGTGAAACCAGACCTTGACGCAAGAAAATTCTGGCCTAGGAAAATCACTGGTTTCTGGAATGGGGAGAGGGTAGTTTAAAATGGAAATTAGGTAATTTTTTCTAAATCTTTTTTTTAAAAATAATTTTCTCTTGGAGGCAGTTTTTCAAATGAAACCATAAACCTCGATGCAGGTTTTACTACTTCATTACCAGTGAGTGGGATGCTTTTCACTTTTATTTTATACTGAAAAACGTGAAAAGTTACTACTATTTCATATCTATTTTAAGACCTACACTTATATTGAAATTGGATTTTTAAAAATTATTCTGTGAACTTCATTTTGTAATCTTTCAGAAGGGAGACTTTCTGTTTTCACCATATGCTTTTAGAGGAAATATGAATATAGTTCCTTGTATCTGTATCATATATGACTTTTGCCTGTCACTAACCTAAGAAATATAACTATCTATACCTGAATGGGAAAATTGCAAGTGCCACATATGAAGGAGGTGAGATGAGATGGGCAAAACCACCCTGTTGAAACGAAGGTTCCACATACCCAAGGTGTCGCCAGTTCTCAGGAAAGACAATATGGAATGTTTGCTTTTGGAACCTTCTGTTCTCTCAACCTTTTTCTCTGATCTCTGAAACAACCAAAGAAATACCTAAGGGGCAGTTTCAGCCATTATATAGCCCCATGATCATTCTGAGCCGACTATCACAGATAGGGGACACGTAACGCTCCCCCTCGACATCAGCTTCATCCGACTGCCGTTCCACTCTGGAACAAAGCTCTGGTGCCATGTGGCACGCCGCCAGAAGGGCATTTCTGCTTTGTCTTCTAGATTCTAAGGACTGATAGTTAGCTGAGCCTGATAATTTACCGAATCCCCATGCGGTAAAAGCGCTTCCTAGGATTTGCAGAGTTTCATTGAGCAGGAAAGGGTCACAGCAGTTATCTTCACTCTTCAGGAGGAATCCAGACACTAGAAAAATAGAACCAATTGTGAGATTCACCTTCTGCATACCGAAAGATGTACTGCATCCAGTTGGCCAGACTTCTTTGGATAGAGCTATATAAAACGGAATATTTTGGAGTAATAAAATTTACAATAACATGTTTCCATATGAAATAGCATTTCTTTCCTGGTTCACTTCAGAGAAACAGCAACAGGTAGAAAGGGAGCATGAGAGTTGAACTCTGCGGTCAGAAGACTTGCGTTAAGCCCTGGCCAGGCAGCCCTGTGACTTTGGGTAAATTCCTTCACCTTTCTGGGCCTTGGCCTCATTGTCTGCAAAATGGATTATTAAGTCAGGGAACCAGAAGCCATGCCAGGTGTTTCAAATAGAGGGGCTATAAAACAGGAAATTGGTTACACAGGTGTTAGAAAACTGGAAGAACAGAAAAGGGAAGGAGAGCTAATGATGAATGACCACAGAAAGTATCTACCACTCCTAGGGCTGGAGGGGATGAAAGGGACCTTGAGCCTGATGGAGGGCTGGTGCCTCAGGAGCTGCAGCTGTGGGGCAGACAGCCCCTTCCAGACACTCCACCACAGAGTCAGGGATGCAGCCACTTCCAGAACACACCACCAAGGAAGGAAAGATAAACAGAACAAGAGACAGAAGGAGCCACAGCATCTTCATGCCTCCCACCTTCTGAGCTCCCCTGCCTGTGCACCTGTTGGCAGGTCCGATAATAAGTCAGCCAGCAAAAGAGCCTAGGAAATGGAGTTTATGAACTCCCAGCCTCAGCAAGAGGGAAATATGAGAAGAGTGGATGTGAGTCCGAGAGACAATAGTAAATAACCAACATACGAGTTTTTAACATCAAACTAAAATTCAGTCAAATAATAGAAGTCAAAATTAGTAGGTGGTAAGGACTATTTCAATTTTCCAGTTATGTTGTGTTAAGGTAGTTTAGCTGTATTAAAGCAGTGTTACAGAAATACACACAGAGAGACTGGTAGTAGTGTTGCTTCTGGCCTCAACAGTTTCTGAATAATTTTTTTTATAATTTTTTTAATTAAAAAAGTTTGTATTGAGTCATGATTTAGGAAAAACTACAAGTACATTTCTGAAAACCCTGTGACAGGAGAAATCATAGCAAAAATGTGGGTTATGGTAGGGTCTGTCCTCAGGAATTCCTGAGAATAATTGCAGGGAGTCTGAGTCTGTTAACTGATTCAAGTCATGACTGTATCGTGGGGATTCGAGTCAGGTCTTTGCACACTGAGCCTACATGATTTTCCTTTTTTTACTAACCAAAAAGTACCTTGGTGGGCTGACCATGTTTTTCAGCCCAAAGTTGAAGTCAAATGGCATCCCACTGTTTGACCTCTACCCTGGGATGCCATCACCCCCTCCTCAAATCAGGGAGTCCGTTTCAACTGCAGGGGATAGGTAACGTGTGTGCGCGTGCGCACGTGCATGTACTTGTGCATGTGTGTGTTACTGACAGGGTCAGCTTCATGAGCATAAAACCTGTGCAACTAATTGCACAGGGCCCCATGCTCAGAGGGGTCCTGCACTTTATTTAATGTTCTCTTGTCACTCTTGAAATTCTTAATCTCTGAACAGGAGGCTAACATTTTCATTTTGCACTAGGCCCTGCAAACCATCTAGCCAGTTCTGGTTTTGTGTTAGGGGAGGGCAATTGTGAATAGAGGACCAGGAAAGGTCTCAGTGAGAAAATGCATTTGAGGAAAAGCTGGAAGATGATGAGGGAGTGAGACATGCCTTTCTTTTACTTATTCTGAATAACTTCAACTCAGCACTTGGCAAGTGTTACCTCCTCTAAGCAGCCTTACACTAACTCCCTTAGCAGTTACTGCTCTAGCCCTGTCCCCCCAGCACCCTGCAAATACCTCCGTTATGTACTTAGGTGACACTGTAAACATTTATATTGAACATCTGTCTCCCCAGTCACCTTGTTAGCTCCTTGGAGAAAAAGGTGGTGTTTTATTCATATTTGTAGCAACAGCAATAATACTGGTTGTTACTTAATGCCAGATCCTGTTCCAAAGGTTTTACTACAAGGCAGACACTGTCAGTATCCCTGTCTTACAGTTGTAGAAACTAAAGCATAGAAAGGTTAAGTAACCAGCCCAAGTGACACAACTGGTAGATAGCAGAGCTGAGACTTGAATCCAAGAAAGTGGAGTCCCCAGACCTTGCATAGTACACAGTGAGTGCCTAGAGCATCGTTGGAGAATGAAAAAATGAGTATGGCTGGACAGAGTGGCTCATGCCTGTAATCCCAGCACTTTGAGAGGCCGAGGCAGGAAAATGGCTTGAGCCCAGGAGTTCAAGGCCAGCCTGGACAACATAGTGAGACCTCATCTCTAAAAAAAAAAAAAAGAAGAAGAAGAAGAAGAAATTAGTAAACAAAGAATTATAAGTGACTAAATGATCAGATAGAGTCTCAGGAGTAAAACAAATAGGAGAGGGATTTTTACATTGTGGCTACAGATCCAAGTTCAAACCTGCACAGGAGAGAAAAGACACTCCGTTTATGTTTTAAGACATATTCACTAAGACAAATAATGATTTTCTTTAGCTAAAAGAACCACCATATGAAATATGTTTAAATCAATTTCAATGTTGATTTAGTTTTTATATTATTACCTTAGGAATAGAAAACAAGATAAATTCTATCTAAAATTCATAATAAAATTGCCTAGACACAATAGCTAACACCTGTAATCCCAATACTTTGGGAGGTCAAGATAGACGGATTGCTTGAGTCCAGGAGTTTGAGACCACCTGGGCAACATGGTGTCTCTACTAAAAATACAAAACATTTTAGTCTCTACTAAAAATACAAAAATTAGCTGGGCATAGTGGTACGTGCCGACAGTCCCAGCTAGTCGGGAGGCTGAGTTGGGAGAATCACCTGAGCCCCAAAGGTTGAGGCTGCAGTAAGCCAAGATCATGGCACTGCACTCCAGCCTGCACAACCAGTGTGAGACCCTGTCAATAAATAAATAAGTAAATAAAATTAATACGAGGCCAGATGTGGTGGCTCACACCTGTAATCCTAGCACTTTGAGAGGCTGAGGCAGGAGGATCCTTTGAGCCCAGGAGTTTGAGACAAGCCTGGGCAACATAGGGAGACCCTGTCCCTAAAAATAAATAAAATAAAAATTAATAGTAAAATAACCAGAAGCTTTGTTGAAATAGTAAGGTTAATTAATTTAACAAATACTTTCTAAATGTCTAACATGCTGCTTTGGGAAGAAGAATGTGATAATGTGGATGTGAATTACAGAAAATTAAGATGAGGAGTGATGCCTGATCACTAAGCCAGTTTTCATCCTGCAGAGTGGGATACAGTGCAGTAAGAGAGTGGGAAGGGAGAGTTAGTTGTCACCAGCATTGCTTTCGTTATTTGACAAGTGCCTTGCTGTGCAAATACAACCCAGAGGAGTTGTCAGTGGTCTAGAGTTTTAAAAAGCCCTTGGGCATGGGTTCATTACCTTTATCTTCCTGGTTCCTGCAGTGTGTAAGAGATTCAGCTTCATCAGGAAAGTGTACATGTTGTTGCTGAAGGTGTAAGTTTCCCTTTTTTGTGAAGTTGTGATTAAGGGACCTTGAGAAGCGTGCCAGCCCTCTCCCAGGGAACCTGTCCTCCGGATTCATCTGATCAGCCTTCTGCAGATGGGCTCAGTGCTACAGCCATGTGTATATACTGCCAAAACCAACTGGAGACACCTTAATCATGTAGCTTATGCAGAGAATGATATTCCAAGTCTCAAAAATTCTCAAACCCTGTTTTCAATAAATGCCTGAAGGCTGACTGCCTCATTCCTGTCATAGTCCAGAGATGGAACTGTTGTAAGTATCCTACCGTAAACTCTGTCCTGCAGCAAAATGGATGTCTCATGAAACACTGAGCTCCCCAGCTCTGCAAACAGTGCCCAGACTTTCTCTACCAGTTGAGTTTTCATCAGCCCATCTTCCTTTCAGCATAGAGATGATATGTTAGAACCCAGTGGAATAAAGCGTTAAGGGTCATAGTTACAGTGGGTCAAATTTCAACACCTTGTCATCATGTCGACTTGCACCATAGGACACGGTAGCCTGGCCTTATTTCTTTCAGGGTTGAACCAACTCATATGTGCCAACTGCTAGCTGAGGTCATTGCCTTCCAGGAAGCAGTCGGTGGGAGGTTGGAGGGTTAACTTTCTGCCCTCTCCCAGGTCTCGGCCCCACATGGCAACTGTATTCTGGCCCCATTGTGTGATCTCATCTCATCTCTATCAGAATGAGTATTGCACATTATGAGACCAGGTAGTTACATATTTAAATGCGATGAAAAATTATTCTTTGAAATGAGGCATTCACAATATTTTCATTCAAAATGCAAGACTGTTATCCCAAGTTGTCCCTAATATCGTATTTTGCATTTGTTTCTCATACCTTGAGGCCACTGCTGACCAGTGGATTTTAGCCTAGAGGGGTCTGCTTAGAGCAGAGGGATGCACCTCCATTAACATCAGTGAATTGGAACTGTTCTTCTATTTCTAGCCACTTCATTCCATTGTAACTTTATGATCATTACTTTGTAAAATACCATTTTATGAGTTTAGTTTTGTGTGTAATTCTCCACCTCCCACCCCCTCTTATTTTTTCCCATTATTAGAGCCTTGTTTGTTAAGAACAAAAAGTAACAGTGCACACTTGTGGTCACAGTTTCATGAACATACAGCTTTTCACTGGTACCTGAATATTTGCCTTCTGAGTATAATAAATGAATTTAAATGGTTCCTAAAAATGGGTAGACAGTGCCAACTTCTCAAGATGGAGGCTAAGCCAGTATTTAGAAAGCCTCTGCCTGTTGTAACACTTGCTGGCAGGTGTGATGGGCACTTGCTTTCTGTTTTGTGTATCTGGAGCAATTACCACTGCCTAAAGTAGATCAGAGATGGGTTCCTTGGAGGGACCCTTGTGACAGTTCAGAAAGTAGCCATCATATCAAAGCAACCCTTGACCTAGAGCAGACACTCAAGGTGTCCTGATAAAAGTGTTCAAGGGGCCCCCTCGCTAGTCCCCTCAGCCTCAGTAGTCGGCTATCCTGAACTTGTCTGGATTTCTCAGTTGACAACTACTCATATAATCTTGCAATGGCTTTTCCATTGTTGACTTACATTGCTACTTAGTTAACTTTTCATCATTTGTACCTCTTCTACAAAGCTAAATTGTAGGTATCTTGAGCACAGGCCTGAGTCCTGCACATACCCTTCCCTCACACCACTGAGCACAGAAGAAGAAACAGACTGGACTTGGTTTGGAATCCTAGCTCTCCATTGACTAGCTCTATGACCATGGATAAACTCCTTCACCTCCCTGCTTCACAGGTTTCTTAGCTACAGAATAGGGGCAGTCATGCCTGCCTTGCAAGGCATTAAAAGAGCACAGTGCTGGGCACTAGGAGATACTTGGTAAATAGTCATTCTGGCTCACCAAACAAAGCCTCACACACAGAAGCTGAGCAAAATCTTGCAGACTTAAATATAGCAAAGCAGGACTGAAACCAGTATGGGAGATGAGCTAGTTATGAGCTCTTGAACTTTCATGGTGAGGACACCATTTCCTCTGCCCTTGGGCTTAAGTGACAATTTACAAACCTGGTTTTTTGGCCAAGCACGGTGGCTCATGCCTGTAATCCCAGCACTTTGGGAGGCCAAGGTGGGCGGATCACGAGGTCAGGAGATTGAGACCATCCTGGCTAACATGGTGAAACCCCGTCTCTACTAAAAATACAAAAAAATTAGTCAGGTGTGGTGGCGGGCGCCTGTAGTCCCAGCTACTGGGGAGACTGAGGCAGGGGAATGGCGTGAACCCGGGAGGCGGAGCTTGCAGTGAACTGAGATCACACCACTGCACACCAGCCTGGGTGACAGAGTGAGACTCTATCTCAAAAAAAAAAAAGGTTTTTTATCTGTGACTCTTTCATGATGACATGACGATCATTTCAAGCTCAGCATGTCTCCTAAGCCTCAGTGATCTAAGGAGTGCCATTGATTTGTGATGTGGAGACTTTGCACATTTGCATCCTTAGTCCAATTCATACATTTAAGCATCAGCTCTTCTCTAAGCGGAGATGCTTTCTCCAGCTCCTTTCAGCCAGCCGTGTGGCAGAGGGTGACTCCCAGTACTGCTTCCTGATTTACAGATCCCCATGGATGTCCCTTGCTTCTTTAGAAATTTTCTTTACAAGAGGCCACAGTGGAGGATAGTGGTAAGGCTTACATAGACCTACAGCATCAAAAAAAAAAAATGGTGATAAGGATGGGAATATGAGAAAAACTGTGTGAACAATGTAAATATCATTGAAAGTAATTTCCTACATTTCCCATATAGTGAGCACCTTTGCCAAAACTCAAGAATTGTCTTATCCACCCCTTTCGGCAACTGGCACATTACAGAGGAGCACAGGATCATTATGAGGGCAGGGGTCAACTCTGCATTGATTTTACCGTTTCTTTCTTTGTGGTGGAGCCATGTGGCAGTAAAGGAATAGGTCATGTGACATTCTTGTCACCTTCCTCAGTTACCTATAAATACACATTTTCTTGCTTTTTTACTTTCTTTTAAAGATTCCTGGAAGAAAAGGACATAAAACAGATGTATTGCCAGTACTACATTTGCTGAACTTATTACCATGTCACCTTAGCAGGATACAAAATGTCAGTCAGATGAGCTCCTTTTTAATACTGGTACTGTGACACGGGGCAAACAAAGACCATTGCCTGCCTGCCTTTGATCAGTTGATCAGTTTGGTTAGTTGATTTACATGATGCCTTATTCCAAAAGTAACTTGAGACAGCACCCTCTAAACACACTGTGTTGTTACCTTGTGTACACAGTAGTAGTATGTTAGCACACAGTTCAACTTATGACATATTCGGTAACATACAAGCTTTTAACAAGTATTTACCATGTTAGAGACCCCAGGTTAGATTAGACGCAAGGTTACAAAGACAGACAAAACCATTCCTGAACTGAAGGAGCTTGCTGTCTTATGGTAGGAACAGACACAATTAGGTATAATGAAAGGGAGATGGCAGTGATTGCCCATATAGAATTTATAATGTGGGTCTAGCAGTCATGGCTTTTTGTTTTGTTTTTTTAACCAAATATCTCTGGACTCGTCATCTGACAGAAAAAAAAAAATTTAAGATGGAATCTTACTTAAGTACTTTAAAAAGATTAACAATTAAAATCCCGTTCAGTTACATGTCTAAGAAATTTCCCTTACTGGAAAGAATGCAGTGATATGAAGTCAGTGCTGCCCTGGAGAATCCAGCACATTTCCTCACCTGGCTATGAGAGCTGAGAGGACAGTGTCATTCATTCTCTCTAAGAGGACTGGAGAGCTCTCCCAAAGGAGTGAATGTCCAGGTTGAATCTTGAACATCAATTACAGGTCCTTGTAAGAATTTTGGCTCTGTATGCTGCGGTGAGTTTAATACATGCAGAAGTCAGCTACAAAGCTTACCAGTTCACCTTGCAGTGCACTCACTCCCCCAGCTAAAATTTTGTATCACTGCTACCATAGCTTCTAGCAAGGACCGCATGATTGCTGCTTTCATTTGATTTCTACAGGATTTATAGACATGCCTCACCTTCCTGTGGGGTCAGCGGTGCTTGCAAGAACCTAGAGGATGTGTGGTTTTATGTGCAGGGTAAGGAAGCCTACCCTGATGAACACCAGCAAGTTTAATCCATTTGCATCTGAAAAAACAATTGGCCTCAGGCAACATATTCTTAATTGTCTAAGTCATTGTGTGTAAGCAGGCATTCGTGCGCACGCGCACGTGTTTGTGTGCATATGCAAGCTGTGCATAAATAGCACACTTTCAATCTGTGTAAAATATAATGGATAAGCAGCAAATGACAGCAGGCTTAGCCCCTGAAGATTTACCAGGAAAAAAAGACAGCTGCATGGCAAAGCTGCTGCCAATAATTAGGGAAGGAATAGCCCATACCCTGTGCCACTCAGCAGCTTCAGCCATTTAAATGACAGCCGGTTTGTTTCGCTCTGCAACCCCCGTTCATTATGGGCCAGGGGTTGATTTCGTCTCGAACACACCGCTTTTGATTGTTGTCATCTCTGGTGAGATAATGAGATCATCATCATTATAAGATCAGGTAGGACATGATGACCGAAAGTCTCAAGTAGAAACTGTGATGGATGAGCAAAACAGAGTTGTTTTAATGTCTCTTTTAACATTGTAAGTGAGGAAAACCTATTTTTGCAACTCCCTGGACTTAGTTTTTTGCAGGGCCACCTTGACATTTTTGTGGTTGACAAGATAACGTTAAGGCTCTCTTGGGCTCCAGCAAGCTAAGCTGCAAGAAGTGTCACAACACTCCCCCCTCATGTAGAATGGCTCTCAACAGGACCGATTGGGAGGGAAATTAATAGGCTCCCCATTGTCACTGTGCATTTTTGCCAGGATATTTCATTAGTGTAAACACTGAACCCGTTGTCATCTTGTTTAGCCACTTGACCCTGGTGATTTTCAATTCTGCCTGTGCCGTGATGGAGTACAACAGTGGCATGCGCGAGACAGGCACTAATTATTGGAAGCAGAATCATTGCTGACCCAGTACTACAAGATTAACTGCCCCTTTGCAGTCTTTATTCTGGGACATTAGCACTGTCTGGTTATCTTGCTTCAGTTGAGGGATTCGGGACAATAGCGGTGCTGATGGTAATGTTGGCGATTTTCCTGTTTGTTTTGCAGGTCACGGCCAGGGGCTTTGGGCCGCTGTTACAGTTTGCCTACACTGCCAAGCTGTTACTCAGCAGAGAAAACATCCGCGAGGTCATCCGCTGTGCTGAGTTCCTGCGCATGCACAACCTGGAGGACTCCTGCTTCAGTTTCCTGCAGACCCAGCTCCTGAACAGTGAGGATGGCCTGTTTGTGTGCCGGAAGGATGCTGCATGCCAGCGCCCGCACGAGGACTGTGAGAACTCTGCAGGAGAGGAGGAGGATGAAGAGGAGGAGACGATGGATTCAGAGACGGCCAAGATGGCTTGCCCCAGGGACCAGATGCTTCCAGAGCCCATCAGCTTTGAGGCCGCCGCCATCCCCGTAGCAGAGAAGGAAGAAGCCCTGCTGCCCGAGCCCGACGTGCCCACGGACACCAAGGAGAGCTCAGAAAAGGACGCGTTAACGCAGTACCCCAGATACAAGAAATACCAGCTTGCATGTACCAAGAATGTCTATAATGCATCATCACACAGTACCTCAGGTTTTGCAAGCACATTCCGGGAAGATAACTCTAGCAACAGCCTCAAGCCAGGGCTTGCCAGGGGGCAGATTAAAAGTGAGCCGCCCAGTGAAGAGAATGAGGAAGAGAGCATCACACTCTGCCTGTCTGGAGATGAGCCTGACGCCAAGGACAGAGCGGGGGATGTCGAGATGGACCGGAAACAGCCCAGCCCTGCCCCTACCCCCACGGCCCCACCTGGGGCCGCCTGCCTGGAGAGATCCAGGAGCGTGGCCTCGCCCTCCTGCTTAAGGTCTCTGTTCAGCATAACGAAAAGTGTGGAGCTGTCTGGCCTGCCCAGTACATCTCAGCAGCACTTTGCCAGGAGTCCAGCGTGCCCTTTTGACAAGGGGATCACTCAGGGTGACCTTAAAACTGACTACACCCCTTTCACAGGGAATTATGGACAGCCCCACATGGGCCAGAAGGAGGTGTCCAACTTCACCATGGGGTCGCCCCTCAGGGGGCCTGGGTTGGAGGCTCTCTGTAAACAGGAGGGAGAGCTGGACCGGAGGAGCGTGATCTTCTCCTCCAGCGCCTGTGACCAAGTGAGCACCTCGGTGCATTCTTATTCTGGGGTGAGCAGTTTGGACAAAGACCTCTCTGAGCCGGTGCCAAAGGGTCTGTGGGTGGGAGCTGGCCAGTCCCTCCCCAGCTCACAGGCCTACTCCCACGGTGGGCTGATGGCCGACCACTTGCCAGGAAGGATGCGGCCCAACACCAGCTGCCCGGTGCCAATCAAAGTCTGCCCTCGCTCACCCCCCTTGGAGACCAGGACCAGGACTTCCAGCTCCTGCTCTTCCTATTCCTATGCGGAGGACGGGAGTGGAGGCTCACCCTGCAGCCTCCCTCTCTGTGAGTTCTCCTCCTCGCCCTGTTCCCAGGGAGCCAGATTCCTTGCCACAGAACATCAGGAACCAGGCCTGATGGGAGATGGAATGTACAACCAAGTGCGGCCCCAGATTAAATGTGAGCAGTCTTACGGAACCAACTCCAGTGACGAATCCGGATCGTTCTCGGAAGCAGACAGTGAGTCGTGTCCTGTGCAGGACAGGGGCCAGGAGGTAGGGAACCCACATAAATTCAAGCATGTGACCCACTCTTTAGGCCCTTTATCTGGACTATTCCCTGCCCCCCACCACTCTCAGATTGTTCTTACATGCTGAGATTAAAGATGGCAGTAGAGAGACTGCCTTCCCCATCCACAGAGGCAGGATGTTGAAGGTGATTCCACATTAACCACTTCTGTCCTAGAAAAGCACTTGATATTTGATCTGGATCTCAATACTCAGCAAGCAGAGGCAAGCTGCTGAGTAAACAAACACTGAAGTCTAATGCATGAAGTGCACTGAGGCACTCCAGACCCCCCTCTTTCTCCTCCCTCTCTTCCTCCTCCTACATCTGCTTTGGAAGGATGCCATGTCCATCACCCTCATCCTTGCCCTTCACCCCTTCAGCACAAGGAAGATATAGAATCTCTTTCCAGATTGATTGATTGAAACCAAATAGATCAACACTTTCCCAGCACCTTTTAGATTTTCCTTGTCAACAGAAGACCCCAGGGCCATCCCATGTCCATCACAGTGAAGGTGATAGAAGGCTCACTGTTTCTCCCAGTCCTGGGGTCATCACAGAAGCACCCTAGTCAGCCACACGTAATGTATAATGGATCATTTCCCAAGCTCCCTCCAACGCTGGGAAGACATTTTGAGAAGTAGCGGGGTACAGTAGCAGTTTCATCCACCCTGAAAGCAATGTACTTGCTAGGAAAAATGTCCAGAGGCCCCATGTGTGTCTTACCATTGCTGTGAGAGGGGAACAGGGGCAACAGCAGCCACATCATGAGCAAGACTCACAAGACTAAGGAAAGGAAAGAAGAGGCCTCCCCCAGAGGACCCACCTCCCAATAACATGAACATTCCCTAGGAAGACCCGAGAGAGTCTGTGTCGTGACCTGGCGTTCATGGCACTGTCTTGCTGATTGACAGGGTACCAGCTTGAGACTGCTACCTGTGTCTCAGACCCCCCTCAGGAGCGGTAGTGAACAAACCCAGTGACAAGTCCCTTCTCAGAGCTGTGTATCCCAAAAACACAGGAAGAAATGAAAAGTGGTCCTCCTGAGGCCAGTAACCTTGGTACCCGTCTGTGCTCTCTGGATGTTACCAGCCTCTGTAAGGCAGAGATGTTAACCCAACCAGACAGCAGAAATGCCACATGGGATGAGGTGGCTTTTCACAGAGCCATGCGCAGTTTATTCAGCCTCTGCAAGATTGGCGAGAAGCACATGAGGTTTTAGTTCGGGCATGTTTTGAAAGTAGATGCCAAAGGCCCTATGCCAACTGCAAAAAATGCCCTGTGGTCACTTCCTTCTTTGCTCGCTAGCCTGGTTTCTGCCCCTCTCTTAACTGCCTAGCAGACATGGTGAAAGACAGAGAAACACTGAAAGGATTTAATTTAAAATAAATTAGAAAGGAAATTTGAATGCGAGCTATTCCCATGCGAGTATACCATCTCTCCTTAGGTTTGGGGTGGCGGGTTGTGCCTCGTGCCCCAAGCCAGCCTCACATCCGTGTCCCTAACATTGGGAAGATTGAGCTTTCCTGAAAATAGTGAAAGGTTGTGTTTTCTCTCTCCTTACTCATTCTTTCCCTCTGACCTCTTTAGTGAGGTTTTCCTTTTGTTCTGAAACTGTGAATGAGCCTGCCTGGTGTGGAAGGCTAGCCACTGTGTCCAGCTCATCTACATCATGGCTTCCTACCAAGGGCTGCTGGAGGGAGAAGAGGACAAAGGCCTGCAGTCTGTTTTTTGTCTCTCCTTTAAGAGGAGCCTGGGGCCGGGCGTGGTGGCTCAGCCCTGTAATCCTAGCATTTTGGGAGGCTGAGGTGGGTGGATCACTTGAGTTCAGGAGTTCGAGACCAGCCTGGGCAACATGGTGAAACCACATCTCTACCAAAAGTATAAAAAAAAAGCCGGGTGTCGTGGCTCGTGCCAGTAGTCCCAGCTACTTGTGGGGCTGAGGTGGGAGGATCTCTTGAGCCCAGGAGAAGGTTGCAGTGAGCTGAGATTGTGCCACTGCACTCCAGCCTGGGTGACAGAGACTGATGACTCTGTCTCCAAAAAAAAAAAAAAAAAACTGGCCATTAAGTTCAAGGGAGGCTTGTGTTTTTATGACATTTGCATATGTTCAAAGAACTGTCAGTTTCAGATACATCTTCTTTTGTGCTCCCCACCCCGCCACCAATATCCCAAAAGAGAGCATAAAGTCATTTCTTGGAACTCGAGGCCACAGCAAGAACACATGTATTTTTTCTGTGTTGGAGCCATGTCAGTTGTTTACCTTAGAATTAAAAATAGTAACTCAATTAAAAGGAGGACTCATTCAACCTATAAAACAGTCACGAACAGGACTAGCCTTCCCCCCTTGAGAAATACCCCTACTTTTAAAAATATTCTTATTTTTACCTTTAAAAAAATCCATCTTCTGCATTCCTGAACAGTGAAAGAAGAGACATTTACCAAAGCTGTATGCCATTTTGGAAATCATAGTCCCTCTCAGTGGTACAGTTTGGACAGGACAGTTATAGTAAAGCTAAAGTTTTCCCCAATTTTACGTCTTAATTTTCCTAGAGTAGAGGAGGTTAGCTTTCCAAGAACTGTCTCAGGGACTTGCCGTGACTGCTGCTCAAGGAGTTGATAACCTGCTTTTGGGAGTTACTTTGACCCTAGTTGAAGTATTATCCCCAGTAATAGTGCTCAAGGCAGATCCTTCTCCACAAGTCAAAACTTGTTTTCCTGGACTGATCAGAAGAAGCCAGCATCTGCTGGGCTGATTCTGCCCTGCTCTCCTATGAGATCCAGGTGCCTTCTCTTTCAAGTGAACCCCAAGGAGACACCAGAGTCAGAAGTGAAGATAGGAGTTTCCACCCCTTGCCAGACCCCAGTCTAATACTTCACGTGCATTTTCCCAATCTCTCTTCTTCCACCCCTGTAGGGAGCCAAAATGTTAGATCAAAAGAAAAGTGTTCACATACCTTATATTATGTGAGATGTTGTAGTTATACCATGTTAAGCAGCCCTTCCATCTCACAGTCATTGGCTTCTCCCATCCTTTTTAACTGTTCCCTAGCTTCGAGAAAGATCAAATTAGCACAGTATTATCCTTTATCAATAATCAGCTTCTTAAAATGACACTCTTTTTTAAATTCTAGAACACAGCGTACCCAGCCCCAAACACACCAAATTTCACAGGCTTTCTCTTTGCCTACAACAATATACAAATATATATTCACCTCTCTATGGGTTTGGGTTTTATTTTAATGGCATTATATTGTAGAGTTAGCAGCTTCCTTTTTTCACATAGCTGTCTACCATCCACATGGCTGTAGGTCAATCACATAGGGCCAAGACATGTTTCTCTAGTATCTCTGGTTCTTGTAAATCGTAGTTCATTCAGCTGTCACTTATCAGTGGACATTTCAGTTGTTTTCAGTTTTTCCCTCTGATAAACATGTCTGCAATAAACATTTTGTGAGCATACTGTTAGTAGTGGTGCTTTTATTTTTGTGGGTTAGTTTCATAGATGGGCTAAAGGTTGTGCTCATTTATTAAACACTACCTAATGACCTACCCAAAACGTTGTAGCAATTCACATTTCATCCAACAACTTAGAGTGTCCAGTTTCCCCTATTCTTGCCCATACTAGTTGTCACCAGTCTTTTTAATTTTTGCCAATTTGATGGGCAAAAAATGGTGACTACTAATGAAGCTGACATGTTGTTTTGTGTGTATTGAACATTGATATTTCCTTTCCTGTGAATTGCTAGTTCACCTCTGCCCATTTTTTCTTTTGTATTGTTTAACTTTAAATCATCATGTAGGAATCTTAATCCCTAATACTAGGAATATTAACCCTTTCTCATAAATGTTGCTTGGATATTCCCTTAGTCTGCTTCTTTATTTATTGTACCTTTTCCCATATAAAAATTTTTTAGTTTTATGTAGTCAAGGTATAAGTCTTCCTTTATGACTTCTGGATTTGCTATATTCCTTAAGAAGTCAGGTTGGGAATTTTTCTCTTCCAATAAAAAAAAAAAAAAAAATGAACAAGTCACATTAAGTGAAAATCACAAAACAATATGCACAAGGTCCTAGTTTGTTTCCTAAATATGCACACCCTATAAATAAAATCAGTATAGAGAATAAGAAAAAACCGGGAGCACCATTGGAGAGGAGTGTAGGGAAAGTTTCATTTCTATGTATGTCTGTAATGTTTGAATTTTATGTAGGTTTATTTTTTAAATTAAGACATAATTCGCATACCATAAAATTCACCCTAAGATGAACAATTCAGGGGTTGTTGATATATTCACAGTGTTGTACAACCATCACCACTGTATAATTCCAAAACATTTTCACCACCCTGAAAGGAAATGCTGTACCCATTAGCGGTTACTCCTCATTGCCCACTCCCCTCAACCCCAGGCAACGAGTAATCTACTTTCTGTCTCTGTGGATGTACCTGTTTGGGGCATTTGTATAAATAGAATCTTGCAAGATGTGGCCTTCTGTATCTAGCTCCTTTCACTTTAGCATAATACTTTGAAGGTTTACCCTTGCCATTGATGTACTCACCAGAGATATTGTCATGTATTAGTACTTTGTTCCTTTTAATTGCTGAGTAATATTCCATTATGTTGATCCATTTTGCTGACTAATACCACATTTTGTTGTTCATTGGTTGAGGGCCATTTGGGTTGTTTCCACTTTGGGGCTATTATAAATAATGCTGCTGTGAGCATTTGAGACAAGTTTTTTAAGACTTGTTTTCAGTTATTTTCATAATATTCCTAAGAGTGGAACTGCTGAATCATATAACTTTGTATTTAACCTTTTGAGGAGCTACTAGACTGTTTCCAAGGTGGCTATACCATTTCAAATTCCCACCAACAATGTATTAGGGATCCAGTTTCTCTGCATCCTCGCCAACACTTGTTATTGCCCATCTTTTTTGTTAAAGCCCTCTAGTGGGTGTGAAGTAGTTATGGTTTATCTCATTATGGTTTATAGGTTTGTTTTTAAATGTTGGAAATTATAGAAAATCACAGTCATTTTCCAAAGTAGTAAGCTTCTTAGTAAGACAGCTTTGTAACTGGACCATTTCTACTTAATTGTAGATTTAGTAAAAAAGCACCACAGAGAGTTTATTTGCACAGTCAAAAGTATAGATTCATTGGACCTGCTTTATTAACATATTTTACATTGAGAGGGATAAAAGTGTATGAGAGGTAAGAGAGTGTGTTGGGGGCAGGCAGGGGGTGGGAGACAGAGAGAAGGGAAGAGAGAGATAAAGTCCAGAGAAAACATGGAAATGGTACAGAAGAGCCATCTGACTCTAACTCTTCCCACCCAAATGCTGACTTTGAGATGTAAAATTTGTACAATCATTTTTGTGGTTTGGTGAATCAGGCATGTTTTAGAAGTGTCTGTAATTGGTCTGCTTAATAAAAGAAACCTTGCTGGGCAGCATAGAAATCAGCCATATTTCTAATTAAAACAGTGTTTTTATGTTGTCTAGAACATTGTGAATGTCTGGAATTCCAAAGCACATGTCTGTAAGACGAAACCATGTGACAAAGATAAATAGAGCTGATAAACAGAAATAATAATACCTTGTATCTATCAGGCAGTTGAAACTTTCCCAAGCACTTCTTCCCCCTATCATCCAGTTTTATTCTTCACAGCAACCCTATAAGCTAAGCAGGGCAGGCGTTATCTCCCTTTGACTCCTAGATCCTCCAGGAACTTTAGGACAGACAGAACGAAGACTTGCCTGAGATCACACAGCTAATTAATTGAAGTATCACAACTGAATCTCAAGTGTCCTGTATTTGTGTTAGAAACTGGACCATGAGAAGAGAGCATGGAAGGACAATTGTGCGGGAAACATTTCTTCACCTGGGAGGGGAGATTTTGTCATTGCCATCTGCCCAGCACTGAGCTGGCTGTCCTGGTTCCAGCAGCACTGGAATCATCTGTCCAGTGGGCATATTGTTTCCTCCTTCGACAGCTCCCTGGGATCTGAGGGTCTCCTCAGAGTACGGGTGTTAAAGACTTTGGAAAGCTGACCACACCATCAGTGCCTCAGGGTATCATGCTAATGTGACCCTACTTCTATGGGTTTCAGTCAACATCGGGTAATGAAACCAAGAAATGAAATAGGAAAAAATATTAACAAACTAGTCTTCCACTGAGATTTCTAGAGGAAATAATTGTTTCTGGCTTTTTCTGCAAAATTTGCAGCTACATCCTGCTTTTCCAGTAAACTTCACCGAGCAAACCAGAGACACTAGGCAAGCAAAATGTTTGTTGGGTGAGATAGATACAGCACCACTTGATTGCAACTCCTAAAAAAGATACAGAGAAAACAAAGATCACAGGGAACTCTACCAGAGCGAGAGAGTCATCATTTGGGGATGAGAATTTTTTTTTCCCTTCTTTTGTCCTGTATTTTATGAAAGAAGCTATATTATATAATACATAATTTTATATAATACTTAGAGTAATGTGTATAATTATATAATACTTATATAATTTTTCAATGTTTCCTTTTAACTGGGAGGAAGGGGATGATGGTTTAGGCTGAAGAATGGTCGTGGCTGTTGGCAGGGAGGAGAAATAATGCAGCCGATTTCTGCTTGGTGAGAAGGAAGCACGGGCATCCCGGGGCCCAGCCTACAGTCTCTCCTCTGCCTCGTCGGTGCAGACAGCATTCAAAGAGACATATGTAGGTTCCATGTATTGTCCAGATATCACAGGCGGACCTGAGAATCCCTGGGCACACTGCATGGACCATCTATTTTACTGACTGCTCAGGGGCTGGAGCCTAGCCAGGCGTGATGGCTCACGCCTATAATCCCAACAGTTTGGGAGGCTAAGGAAGGAAGATCGCTTGAGGCCAGGAGTTTGAGACCAGCCTGGGCAACAGAGCGAGATCCTGTCTCTAAAAGAAAAAAAAAAATTACAAAGAGCTGGAGTCTCCAGAAGAACTAACCCTCCTGTAGCCAGCCATGCTTAGCAGGACAGGGCAGGTACCGTGCTAAAAACCCACCTCAAGTCCTGCTCCTCCTGTTGTGTTCCAGAGAGGAGAAGAGTCAACACTTTGCTGGGCTGAATAAAATCAGCAGCTTATTGTGCCAACGGTGGCGCAGGCCTGTGGTGCCCTGTTTGGCCCTTGGCCTGCTGACTCAGTGGCTGCCCTGATTCCCCGAGTCTCTACTGAGAACCAAAGTGGTGGACCCCTGACTAACACCCGCGAATCCCACGTGCCCTTCCCCTTATACACTGCCTGCATGCCCGGAGCTGTGTGTGGGTGACTGAGTATAACTAGAGATTATGGCGACAGTTCACAGGACTCTTCACCTCATCACACTGGGTGTTGGGACTATTTAGGAAACCAAGCCACTGCTGCGAAGTGAGATCCTGGAGGAGTGAGTGTGGAGGAAGAGTCAGTAAGATGTTAAGCCTGACTGGGCCTGTTTGGCTCAGAATAATTATCTAGAAGGAAAAGAGGTGGGCCTCAACCTTTTTGATGTGTTGTCACTTTCCAAGACCTGCTGGCCACCTTTTACTCCTCAGCCCCATTTGAGGAATGTTTTGAGTGCCGAGAGCCTGGGAGAGGCATGTCCTCCATGGTACCAAAGAGTCAATGGCTGCTTCTTACTTCCAAACAAGATGTCCCTGACTTGGAACTTACTACTCAGGAAACAGCACATGGATGTGGTCAAGTCCCCCACCCGCCCACGCCCCCGTGCCTGTCCGAGAACACCTCAGAGACCCCCGCGTGTTAGTGAACATAAGTCCTCCCTTGCTAGAGGGGGAACCGAGACTTGTAAAGAGAAACAAGAGTGAGTTGGGTTTTTTTTTCACCTGGAAGAAAGTCTACAGTTGACTATTACCTTTTCCTCTGACCCTCTTTAAAAAGCAGATTGTGTTGCAGCAGCTCTGCTGAAGTGTTGTATGGCCTTTTGTCTCGAGGACTTTGAAACTAGCATTGTTGATTTTTCATTTTTCCTGGCAATCCTCCTCCCTATTCCCCTAGTGTTTTATATTCACTGTCTGGATGATTTAAATACAGTAGCTCTTGGTATAGACGTCCTTTTGACTTTCCCCGTAGCCTGAACCTTAGGGATATCTTCTTTCTGAGAGTAAGTAAACACATGTAGAGCAGAAGCAGAATGGCTTTGTTGTCAGCAGAGGGAAAACTCCACAAGCCCACAAAGTGCCACCACCTCTGCTGCGCTGGAACATCCGCGTCTCCAACAGACAGACCTCTGTGTTCCGGAGACACCGTGCAGGATCAGAGTGTCTTGTTTGTTATCCAACGGATATTAAAGAGAAATCATTCTTTCATATCATTAGAAGCCCTGTGCAAACACAGCCCCATGGACAAAGGCCTTTCCCGAGCCCGTAACAAGGAGCTGTTTGTCCTGGCTGCCTGTCTTTAGCAGTTGGAACAGGACCAAGCCGACGGTGATGTCATGGGCCCTACTGCGATTTTGCTTTCTTGGACCAAAGTGTCATGGGACAGAGCTCACCAGGTGGAAGTTGAATCAGAGCACCCACTGGGAACCTTCAGTAAATGCCACACGGAACAAGCTCAGAACTGTGATGGAACCTGGCAAAGAGCTTGCACCCAACCACAGAAAAGTCAAATGATCATTTCATACGTTTGCCTTTGTGCATGGGAATTGACTAGCCACACGTGCCGGCAATCAGGACTCGTGTCTGCCTGCAAATGATGCAACCAAAGAGAAACCTGGGCTCAGGATCAAATGTCTTCATCCTCACTGCCTTGAAGAACACAGACTTAACCCTGCAGCATCTGAACACTATTGAGGGTTAGTTTCTTCACCCAAGAGCATTTTGATCAGCCCAGACCCGTGTGTTTTTCTGGCTGCTGGGATTCACTGAGTCCATTTATTCTGTCTCCTGGAGTTCCACTGTCCAGTTGCCACTTGCTGTACGTGGCTGTAGAGCCCCTGAAAGCAGCTAGTCTGAATTATGATGTGCTGTAAGGATAAAATGTGCTTTGGATTTGGGAAGTTTAGCACAAAAAAAAAAAAAAAAAAAAAAAAAAAAAAAAAAACCTGTAAACCATCTTATTAATTACATTAGCTACATGTTGGAAATATTTTTATCTATTGGGTTAAATAACATATAGTATTCAAACTCATTTCACCTGTTTCTTTTTACTTCTTTTAATGTGGCTACTGGAAACTTTAAAATCACAAATGTAGCTGGTGTTGTTTGTATTAGACAGGGCTGGGCTAGCGCTTGAAGGAAGTTTAGGTTTGTAGTGCCATCTGCTGGCTCATCCAGAGCAGACGCGCATGTAAACAAGAATCTGAGCTAACCCACACATCTCTTAGCCTGGCAGCATGCAACCTTTTTATTCCAGGAGCTTCTGAAGCAGGACCAGACTGAACCCAGAAGCTGCTGAATCCCCAAGAGCCTCAGGAAGGGGAGTGACAGACCGCTCATAGGTGCAAGCCTATGTCAGCTCATGGGTGCCAAGGAGGCTCTTGAGATAGAGTAGTGGTTTGCTGCTCACCTTCCGCACTTGAGGGTCTTTCATGCAATCTTTTTCACTGGTTGCTATTCTTAAGAAATATTTCAGGCCAGGCACTGTGGTTCACCCTTGTAATCCCAGCATTTTGGGAGGCCAAGGCGGGTGGATCACTTGAGACCAGGAGTTCAAGACCAGCCTGGCCAATATGGCAAAACCCCATCTCTACTGAAAATACAAAAATTAGCTGGGCATGGGGTGCACACCTGTAATCCCAGCTACTCAGGAGGTGAGGCGGGAGAATCGTTTGAACCAGGGAGGTGGAGTTTGCAATGAGTCGAGATCACGCCACTCTACTCCAGCCTGGGTGACACACCAAGACTACCTCTCAAAAGAAAAAAGAAAAATATTTCAGGCCAGGAATTGTGGCTCCCACCTGTAATACCAACACTTTGGGAGGCTGAGGAGGGAGAATCACTTGAGCCCAGGAGTTTGAAACCAGCCTGGGCAACATAGCGAGACCTAATCTCTCTCTTTTTTCCCCCCCTTCTCTCTGGCGCAAGATCTCATCTCTACAAAAAAAAAAAAAAAAAAAAAAAAAAAAAAAAAAAAAAA
>NW_016806491.1:463292-492876 GCF_001698545.2 Rhinopithecus bieti
AAAAAAAAAAAAAAAAAAAAAAAAAAGTTAACCGGGCATGGTGATCCCAGCTATTTGGGAGGCCGAGGCAAGAGGATTGCTTGAGTCCAGGAGGTTAAGGCTAGAGTGAACTGTGATCGTACCACTCCACTCCACTCCTAGATAACAGAGCAAGACCCTGTCTCAAAAAAAAAAAAAAAAAGGCCGGGCGCGGTGGCTCAAGCCTGTAATCCCAGCACTTTGGGAGGCCGAGACAGGTGGATCACGAGGTCAGGAGATCGTAGACCATCCTGGCTAACACCGTGAAACCCCGTCTCTACTAAAAAATACAAAAAACTAGCCGGGCGAGGTGGCGGGCGCCTGTAGTCCCAGCTACGCGGGAGGCTGAGGCAGGAGAATGGCGTAAACCCGGGAGGCGGAGCTTGCAGTGAGCTGAGATCCGGCCACTGCACTCCAGCCTGGGCGATAGAGTGAGACTCCGTCTCAAAAAAAAAGAAAAAGAAATATAAGCAATCATTTAACAACATATTAATGATACAAACCCATCCTTCAGGAGACTGCTGTCCTCACTTTAGATAATACTTACTTGCCTTGATTTGTCAAGAATTGGAATTTGTCAAGAATTGGAATTTTGCTGATAAGTACCTACATCCAATGTCTATTGTTGCATAATAAATCACCCCAAAACTTAATGATCTAAAACAATAGTAATCACTTAACACCTCTCACAGTTTCTATGAGAAATGTGAATGTGAGGAAATCAGGAGCGGCGCATCTGAGCAGTTTTGGCTGAAGATCTCTAATAAGGTGAAGTCAGATGTTGACTGGAGCTACACTCAACTGAAGGTTTGACTGGGGCTAGAGAATCTTTTTCCAAGGTGGCTTGTTCACATGACTGGCAAGGTGATGCTGGTTGTTGGCTAGAGGCATCAGCCCCTCTCCACATGGGCCTCTCCACAGAGCTGCTTGAATGTCCTCGAGGCATGGCAGCTAATTTTCGACCTAGCCTCAGAAACTATACACCATTACTACGGCTGCATTCTGTTGGTCAAAAGGCAGGAAAATGCATCTCACCTTTTGATGAAGGAATGTCAACATTTCATTGGAAAATAAAGTCCCAGAGTGCCCAACACTTGTATAGCAATGTATGGCTTTTTTTAAATGCCCTGTTTTTCAGATGAGGAAATTGAATCTCAGAGAGGTAGAGTAGCTAGTCTGAGGTCTGGTGAGAAGGATGAAAGTCCAGTTCTTCTGACTCCTAGTATATGCTGGTGAAGCCTATCCAAATTATCTTGTCCCATCTCCCATATGCTATTGTAACTGAGAATCACACTGGGTTTTTTGTGTCTCCAGCATCTTCAGGATATGTGGGGCTCTCTTCATCCAGGTGCTTTAGATATGTCCTTATGTGGTATCTCTCTGTAACTTGTCATTTTATTGAGTTAGGCTGTAGGTCTTATGGAAGTACATTTCAACTAACTGGAATCTTTCTTACAAAAGTGCTTCATCAATGAAAAATGAAACGTTTTCCAATATTGTTCATGCCATTTGCCTCAAAAATCTGCGAGACAGTAACATTACAGTATGTGTGTTCTTACTCTCTTTGATTATCCTGGTATTATTACATCTTACTTGTCTTTAAACAGGAAATAAGTAATCACTGCTTGCTTTCAGTAGTTTCCATATTACTTGGTCATTGTAAAAAGGAGGTTGTATCATTTTTGATGTTCCGCCTGCCAGAATTAAAATCCAGCTGCCATAATCATTTTCTGTTATTCTTGGTTTCAGGTAAAACTTCCTTTTCCTGTAGATCAAATCACAGATCTTCCAAGGAACGATTTCCAGATGATGATTAAGATGCACAAGCTAACCTCAGAACAGTTAGAGTTCATTCATGATGTCCGACGGCGCAGCAAGAACCGCATCGCAGCCCAGCGCTGCCGCAAGAGGAAACTGGACTGTATTCAGAATTTAGAATGTGAAATCCGCAAATTGGTGAGTTGGCCCATCCACTGTGATCCGCAACCGGAAGTGACCAGGACCAATGTAAAGGAACAGCAAAGAAAGTTGGAAAAGTAGAAAGAAGAGTCATCCTTTGGGGAAGTTTGGGTTTATTTTTTAACAAGTTTCTCAACAGAAGTAATAGCTTTACATCTGCTCTATGTGTGTGTGTGTGCACGTGCACACACGCGCAGATGTGTAATAGTGTGTCAATATTTTATATCCTTCAGTCATTATTCATATAGAGGTAGTTCTTTTTTATTTCTCATCCAACGTGAAAATAACTGATGTTGGCCAGGCGTGGTGGCTCACACCTGTAATCCTAGCACTTTGAAAGGCCAAGGCAGGTGGATCACTTGAGGTCAGGAGTTTGAAACCAGCCTGGCCAACATGGTGAAACTCCGTCTCTACTAAAAATGCAAAAAATTAGCCGGGCATGGTGGCACGTGCCTGTAATCCGAGCTACTCAGGAGACTGAGGCAAGATAATCACTTGAGCAGGGGAGGTGGAGGTTGCAGTGAGTGGAGATTGCGTCACTGCCCTCCAGCCTGGGTGATAGAGTGAGACCCTGTCTCAAAAAAATAAATGAATAACTGATGTTAATTTTGAGCATCTATGGACCAGGTATTCTTCTAAATGGTTTTTGGGGATGATCCCATTTAATCCTCACATTAACGCTATGACTTAGGCACTCCTTTATCCCCATTTACAGAGGAGGAAACTGCAATGCAGAAGGGTTGGGTAACTTCCCAGTACTTGGTAGAACTTGAATGCAAATCCAGGTGTCTGATTCCAAATCGTGTCTTGTACCACTGCTTTCTCCTGCCTCCTTATAGAAGAGAATGGATTAGAGATAGGACGCCTACCTGCAGAGGGGCCGTTGCTCAGGAGATGATCTCCTGGCATCCTTTTCAGCCCCAGGGTCCTTTCTTTTGCAATTCTGCCTCAAGGTGGTTGTCATAGCCATCCCTGTGCCTGAGAGTGTTTTGTCACAGAAAACAAACTCCCATCTCCCAGGCTCCCCCATATACTTAGAGCTATGTGCCCCCACCCCTTCTCCTTGGTAAGCAGCCATAAGCTACAGAAAGTAAATCCAGGTGACCTCGGGCTCCTGACTGTAGCTTTGAAGGCAACCAACTCAACCTCCTTCAGCTCTAACTTTCTGCCACCAAATAACAGAAAGTCATCTCAGGTGCCATGTCTGTGTCAGGCTGAAGAAGAGGGAGGCTGCATGATGTGGTCATGATCTAAGTGTGGCTCCTCAGACTGTTTGCAGCACCCTCTGGCCTCATGGTGAGCCACCAGCTGATGAGAACCAAAGCGCAAGGATGAGATGTTAGAAAAGCACAGGATATATGTTATCAAGATAGCCCTGGACTTCAGGGTTTTGTGTTGTTGTTGTTGTTGTTGTTGTTTTGTGTTTTCTTTTGTTTTGTTTTTGACACTCACCAACCAGGGAAAATGTCTGTCTTTAGTAGCTCCCATCACCAACAAAGAAAGTCCAAGCTTCTTAGTAGGACCTCTCCTGCCCTTTGTGTTTCAGTCTGTAGCTGCCTCTCCAGTGTCACCATCCACTCCCTTCCTAGGACTTGATCCCTGATAAAATCAATCTCTGCACTTGTGCCTACACCATTTCCTCTCTGTCTTGGGACATTCCTCTACTTTTTCTATCTCCTTTGTTCTTTAAGAGTCAGGTCATGGCTGGGCACCATGGCTTACACCTGTAATTGCAGTACTTTGGGAGGTTGAGGCAGGAGGATCACTTAAGGCCAAAAGTTTGAGACTAGCCTGGGCAATATAGCAAGACCCCATCTCTGAATGAATGAGTCAGGTTATGCATCACCTCTCTAGGAAGCCCCTTTCCTGAGTCCCCCGTTAGGCTGGGCACCTGCCCATGGAACCCTGATCTGACCTCTGGCTTAATGCTTATCACTTACTCTTGAGTTATCTTTACATATGTCTGTTTCCCCAGCCCACAGCCCTCAACTGTCAGTTCCTCAAGGACAAGGACAGTGACTTGATCATTTCTGAATATCCAGTGTTGGACCCATTGCTGGGGTCAAGAAAATGTCTGTTGCCCTAAAATTTGCTGGATATTGTGACTTTTCAGTTCAGGGGATTATGAGTTTCTTCTTTCAAGTATTTCTTTAACATTGTTTACTTTTGTTAAACAACAAAATTTAATTTAAATCACATAAGGAGACAACATTCCTGCTGGTGACTGTGGGTCTTCTGAAAGCCTGCTGGGCTTAGGTAGTTAAGTCCACTGGGTGTGAGTCTACAGGGGCCTAGCCACATGTCTATAGTGCCCTGCACTCCTCTTAAGGTAGTAAAATAACTTCAGTCACCCACATTTGAGAAATGCCTGGTTTTGGTAATTCCCCTTCTGCTTAGTGTAGTGTTGTAATACTGAACAAATAAAATCCAAGCCACAGACCAGGCAGATATCTAAAGCACTTTGCCAGCATTTTTCAACTAAAAAACCAAAAGAGCATCATCTAGTTCTCCAACCACTTTTTAGCATCCCTTAAATAATGTGTTGTGTTTCAGTGCTGAATGAGAACACACTCGTCAGTGTGCATGTGTGACTTAGAGCTTCATGGTTTTAACCAAGGCGTGAGTTACACTGTCTTTCCTGCTGCTGCCACACGCAGCACCTTGTTTTTTCCCCCTAGAAAGTGTCCTGGAACATTTAACAAATGAGTAGGCCTGGAAGGGTCAGTGCTTTGGCCAGGGCAATGTGGCAGAATGATCCTGGGGTTCCTCTCCCAGCGCCCAAGCAGTATTGCCCCTCACTTTGCAGATTTCTATACTAAAAGGGGAGAGCTCCAGGTTGCACAGCCACCCATACAAGTTTTCTCCCCAAGGAGACATCCCAGATGTGTTTTGTTTCTTATCTGCCACCCTGTGACGGGGATGCAGTGTCCTGGCAGGGATGGCGTTGGTGGATGGAGCAGCTTCCACCTCTCCCCAGTCCCTCCCTGCCCAGTCCCCAGCAGGCCCTGCACTCACTCCCCACTCCCACGTTGTCTCCCACACACCCGCCACTCAGCTGTTGCAAACTCGCATAATGTATTTCTCTCAAGTTGCACTTCTACATCTGTTTATTTTTCCTTTTTAAAATGTATTTTCTTGATAAATTTATAAATATTTTAGCAGGTGCCCTTTCCCGGTGTAAATCTGTCTTTCCAACACACATGCCCACGCCGCCTGCCAGATTGCGTTCATGTTACGGCACATGCAGTTTCTGTGTCGGAGACCTGTTCCTTGTGCATGTCGCATGCCTGCTCCTCCCTTTCTCCTCTTCATTTTCTCTCCCATGCTCTTCTGCCTGTGCTTGCAAAGGGTTGGTGAGAACTGACTTCATGCTGCTTCAGATGCCCCTTTTCTTCATCCACTTCATTGTGTGTGCCTCATGGAACCCCATCTCCTCCCCTCACCCGCACGCAATTTTTTTTTTTTTTTTTTTTTTTTTTGAGATGGAGTCTCACTCTGTCGCCCAGACTGGAGTGCAGTAGTGTGATCTTGTCTCGCTGCAACCTCCACCTCCCCGATTCAAGCAATTCTCATGTCTCACCCTCCTGAGTAGCTGGGATTACAAGCATGCCCCCAACACGCCCAGCTAATTTGTGTGTTTTTAGTGGATAAGGGGTTTCACCATGTTTGCCAGGCTGGTCTCGAACTCCTGACCTCAGGTGATCCACCCACCTCAGCCTCCCAAAGTGCGGGGATTACAGGCATGACCCACCACGCCCAGCCCCCTTCCCACAAATGTTGATGGTAAAACCTTAATTAGTCTCCAGTCTGTTGCTGAAGTCATCTCTGTTGGGATGGTGAATTTCAGGAACACAAAAGCATGTGTAGGATTTTGTTTAAGGAGAACATCTCAGAACCTTGGGCTAGCACGCAAGGGTTCAGGCTCCATCCTTCCTTCTCGCTTCCCAAGTCTGGGAGAATCGCTGCTCCAGACCCACTGCACATACCCCAGCTGTCCTAGAGAGGGTCCCTCCTGTTCAGTCTGCTCTGCTACCAAGGCCAGAGAGCCTGTGATGTTGGGTTCTATATGAAATTCCATATGTTAGGCAACCATAGGAAATTGCTGATGACTTTTTTTGGGTTTTTTTTTAATACACTTTTTTTTTTTTTGGCGGGGGAAGACAGGGTCTCGCTCTGCCACCCAGGGTGAGTGACACCATCTCACTCACTGCAGCTTCCACCACCTGGGCAGAAGTGATCCTCCCACCTCAGCCTTCCAAGAAGCTGAAACTACAGGCGTGCGCCACCACAGGCTAATTTTTGTATTTTTTGTAGAGAAGGGGTTTTGCCATGTTGCCCAAGCTGGTCTCAAACTCCTGAGCTCAAGGGATCCACACAACTTGGCCTCCCATAGTGCTGGGATTACAGGTGTGAGCCACTGCACCCCAGCCTGGCTTACTTTTTTAGGAGCAGTTTTAGGTTCACAGCAAAATTGAACACACTATACAGAGAGTTCCCATATGTTCCCTGTTCCCACACACACAGCCTCCCCCACTGTCAGCATGCCCCACAAAGTGTACACGTGTTAGTCAATGAACCTACACTGACACATCATTATCACCCGAGTCCGTAGTTTACGTTAGAGCTCACTCTTGGTGTTGTACATTCTGTGGGTTTGGACAAATGTCTAATGACATGGACCCGCCAGTATAGTGTCATACAGAGGGCTTTCACTGTCCCCAAATCCTCTGTGCTCCGCCTGTTCAACCCTCTTTACCCCTGGCAATCACAGATCTTTTTACTGTCTCCAGAGTTTTGCTTTTTTTGAAATGTCATGTAGTTGGAATGGTAGATTTTGCCTTTCAAAATGGCAACCTGATACATTTGGGGGAGATTTTCAGTCACAAGATTGGGACTGAGAGTTTTTAACTTAACTCTCTACAAACCCCAAATTCCGGGAAACCAAAACATTGACTCTGAAGTTTTCTGATGGGTGACGATTTTGCCGGTTGTTTGCCTGGGCCTTGGAGAGGGATGAAGAGGTGTCCTGGGGAAGATGTTGGCGTCAGCAGCCCATCTGGATGGGCTGCTCAGATGGGAGGTGTGGCAGAAGCCCCTCTCTGGGCTCCCTGAATATGTATCTTTAAGTTTCTAGAGCCTGACCTAGTCATTCTTGAGTTACATTATAATGGTGGATGCAAAACAAAGGCTGGAAAACCTCCTGAAACGAGGCCTTCTGTCCTCCAATTCAGGCTTGATCAACCCTTCTCTTTTTTTGTCTGCTGTCCAGGTGTGTGAGAAAGAGAAACTGTTGTCAGAGAGGAATCAACTGAAAGCATGCATGGGGGAACTGTTGGACAACTTCTCTTGCCTTTCCCAGGAAGTCTGCCGAGACATCCAGAGCCCCGAGCAGATCCAGGCCCTGCATCGGTATTGCCCTGTCCTCAGACCCATGGACCTGCCCACAGCCTCCAGTATTAACCCTGCGCCCTTGGGTGTTGAGCAGAACATTGCAGCCTCCCAATGCGCAGTGGGGGAAAATGTGCCCTGCTGCTTGGAGCCAGGCGCAGCTCCCCCCGGACCCCCCTGGGCACCCAGCAACACCTCCGAGAATTGTACCTCTGGGAGGAGGCTAGAAGGCACTGACCCCGGAACCTTCTCAGAGAGAGGAGGACCTCCTCTTGAACCCAGGAGCCAAACAGTGACCGTGGACTTCTGCCAGGAAATGACTGATAAGTGTACAACTGACGAACAGCCCAGGAAAGATTACACCTAGTGACTCGGCTCTGCCTCCTGGTCTGCACACCTCTCCCATCCAGGCATTCTTCAGTCAGCCTGTGGCACTGTTCATCTGCTGTCCCGAAGAAACCGAGAACACATTTGGTGCACACTACAGCGGTCTTAGCAGCAATACTGTTCCGAAGTATTCTCTCCTCTTCTCGAGCAGGAGTGATAGATAGTTACCTTCACAATGGTGCTACCCCTTGCCCAGGCAAGGAAAGACAGCAGTGATGACACTGTCTGTCTGTGGCTCAATTTCAGTCTTCACAGGGATAGACTACAACACCTCTAGGCCCCAACCACGGATTTTTTTTCTCAGTGGCCCATGTCACAAACCCTATCTCAGGAATTTCTTCTGAATGTTCAATTTTTTTCATTGAAGACAGCTTCTATACACATCAAAGTTTTATAGCTAGACTGTACATATTATATATAATATATATATCCATATGCAAAAGTCCTGCATGCCTCAACTTTCTCATCCTAAAACTGGAAACTTATTTCTCATTTAGAAACAGGTTCCAACATTCCTCTTCTTTTGTCTCTGATGCTAGAACTAGTTTGGTAACTGTTAACATGGTCATTTTTCTTGCTTCACAGTTCACTTTTCAATTTGTACTTATTTATGGACAAAATTCAGTGTTGGAAGCTTTTTCCCAAGGTTTTATTTCAGATTTCTTTTTCATTTGGTTTGGTTTTGGCACCGCCACATGGTGTCATTTGAGTATTGTGGGTTTGTTTTTTGTTTGTTTGGGGGGCTTTTGTTTGTTTTTGGTTTTTTTGTTTTTTTCCTTGCAGATACTGTACAGTAATGGTCAACTTTGCCACTTGCACTGAGTTTTGGGTCAAACCTATTTTCTTAAATGAAGTTGTAACTTCAGTATAACTCAAGTATACTGTATGTTCTTTGCTTTTAGTTAAAAAAGTAAAACATTTTAGCTAATTAAAAAGCACTCAGGTGATAATTATGTAGGAAAACAATCTTGCCAAATAATGAATTCATCCTAGGATATGTAGACAATAATCTGCTTGAATATTTTTATATTTCACCTCCTCCCCACCTTTCCCTAAGCAAAGTTTAAATGCAGATAGAGAGTTCAGAGTTGATGCTGGATGTTCAGATTCCTAAGTGGGGAGAGAGTTTGGACATCTCACTCAAAAGTACATCAGAAAAACAGGAATCCATGATTTTATACCAGAACTCAGCAGGCATTGGCTCCTAGAAATCAAGCTAGAACGTTTTCACCCAGGGAGTAAGTCCCATTCATTTCAACACGTCCTGAGGCCTCGGCTTGCTCTGGAAGTGTTGTGCTGTAGGACCTGCCCCCATGAAGGACGGGGCCAACCAGCCACCGGCTTTCCTGCCCAGGCTCAGCCTCCCAGGACATCTGGCCTGAGGGGATTTGAATCACAGCCCCGAAGGTCCTGCCTTCACCCTGTTGGGAGAGAGCAGGGCATCCTGGCATCTGCGATCCATCCCTGACACAGGCTGACACATTCTTTCTCCTTTCCTTCTTCAAAGGCTTGGAGTTATCTTCTGAGGTTTTTCTGCCAGTCTCTTGTCTGAAGGCAGACTTCATTCTGAGGCTTTGGACAAGCTATCACCGGGAGCCCTCCCTGTCCCCTTCCCGAATCACACATATACCCTACCCTCACCTGATGATAATTTTCTCTTCTTGCTGCAAAACTGGTTGACTTGCAACCCAGAGAGAGCAGCTTCCCTTGGCTCTGGGGGCGTGTTGGCCCCAGCCACGTTTACAGGAAGGTGTGCCCCAGAGGAGGAGGAATCAGCTCCCTCGCTCCAGTGGCCTTGGGTCTGGGTCTCACTGAGCAGCCCGAGGGCCACTCCAGCCCGGCTGGGGAAGAGAGTCCTGAACGGTTTGATGTGGGGACGGGGTGGTGGGCAGTGGGGAATAGATGGTTGACTTTGTTTCTTTCTTTGTGCCATTGTTTGGACAATATTAAAGCTGCATGTAAAAGGGGAAATTAGTATACGATGTAGGCGAACAGTGAAATCATAGTAACATATGTTTTAGTATTATTAACTTTTTTCTGTACAAATATTAGCACTAAATGTTTAAATATGTACGAATGCCAGAAATTTGTCAGTTCATGCAGTAGGATAAAAAAAAAAAAAAGGCTCTTTTAAACAGTTCCACTTTTAAAACCTGCCTCTGGGTTTTTGTTTTTTCTCGTGTGTGTGTGTGTGTGTATGTTTGTGTGTGTGTGTGTGTGTGTGTGTGCTTGTCTGAAACAGATCTTGATAAAGCTCTGTGTTGGAGCTGCTGGTTTTTGTTATGGTTGTTGGAATTTCTTGGCCTACTAGGACAGTTCTGTGCTTCACCATGAGGTTTGCCTTTGTGGAAAACTGGTGACAGCGAGAATATAAACTCAATGTGAATCACGTGGTACTTCACAGGCGTGTGTTATGGTGGAGTCAGCTGACAGTATTTTGCTTTTTAACTCTATTGTTGCCTTTCCAAGTGACCTCTCCTCTTCTTTTAAAAAAAGAACACTTTCTGCTCATATCATAACCAGGTCCAACCCAGCTTCTTGGCATGAGGTTTACCCTGGTAACAACTCATGTGCAACTGGTAGTCTTGACCACATTCCATCCATTTCCCCAGGTTTCTATGGTTCAGTAGCCCAGACCTGTTTGGCAGTCATTTCTAGGAGGGGCAGGGTCTCTTTATTTCTCTCCACCCTAACTCAGACCTCACCCTCCTCCCACCAACCCCTGCCTCGCTTTTCTTCCTCTTCCCCCAACCTAACTTCTGCCATGGGAACTGGTTAAAAACACTGCTCTAAAAACCATCTTCCAGTTTCGTAGGGATTTCTAACAAGTTATTTCATTCATAATACACCATGAACAGTGACTAGCTTAGTGCAGTTGTTCATGTGATGTGTGCGTGTCTTTTCCTATTCGGAACTGTGTGCTTGTCAAAATTATTTCTGGGTTGATTCAAAGGGAGGACTTGCTGGGGACCAGAATCCAAACGGCCTCAAGTGGAATTTTAAAACCCGGCCTGCCTCTTTTCCCTGGGATCCGTCGGTCAACCCCACGCCTTTTAGGAAAAAAAAAAAGCAAGTGAACAGCAAGGAAGAGTGTTTGCACAGTACAGTGACATTTGGTTGTTTTTAAGGCTCTTTTACAAAAATAAAAGACCCTCCAACCACGGGCTGTTTAGGAGGATGCCTGCCTGGGTCTCCAAATGGCTGGGGCAGGAATGGTTGTTGGGGCAGAGCCAGTGGAGATGACCCTGAGACTAATGAACATCCCACCTAAATCCAGTCCTCCCCTTGGATCTGCCTTTGTCCTGCTTGTGTCTCCAGGCAACCTCTCTTCAAGTTGGTCAGGCTTTGGGCAGGTGAGTGCTTTGCTGTATGTGTTTGTTTCTCTGTATTATCTGGGGGTGCCTTGATTAAAATTGAGCTTCATTACATACTGATTCTGGAACAAAACTGTTAGAAAAACCTAAAAAAAAAAAGCTGACAAAGTTATGAGGCCATCCTGCTACTTCTCTTCTGAGTTCCCAGCAATAACTCAGGCGTCAGAGGTGATGCTGCAGTGGAAAACCTGACTGTGTGTCTGCAACTGTATGTTGTGCGAGTAATTTATTAACTGTCTTTCTAAAGGTTTGCTGCTTTTAAGATGCACTATAATTCAGGATGTAATCCTTACATTGCTTTTCCAAGGAAGTAAAAAAAAAAGTGATTAGTATGACAGCTGCCACTACTCCTTCAAAAGGAGCCAGGACCAGCAACAGGACTCATAAGAGGACTGGCTAAAGTGAAGTGTGCACAGTGTGAAGTTTAATGCTGTTGTCAAGAGGCCTAAACCCACATTTTCTCTTTTAATATTTTATGATTGCCATCAAAGAAGAAGAAAAAGAAAGAACAGACAAAGGTTTGAAAATGGTAAGCCTGTAAAGACACCAAAAACTCCTGTCCCGTGAAGCTGCTTGACATCCTGTGGAGTAGCATGATCCTCTCAAAATGAGGAAGAGCTGCCTGAAAGCTTTCTCAAGTCCCTGTTTGGCTACCTACTCCTCTACATTATGCCCCATTTAAACTAGAAGCTGTTTTAGAGATGACTTCAAACTGCTCCACTGTTGCTTACAGTTTAGGAGGAGTCTCAGATCCATAAAGGAGCAAGAATCAAGTTTGGTCCTCAAATGACTGTAAATAGACTAAAGAACAAGGTGTTTTTTTGTTTTGTTTTGTTTTATTTTTTAAGAATAAAGCTGTTCGTTGTACCATGAGTTAGTGTTTCTTCCCCAGATTGAGGACTCTGTTGAAAGTTCGACTTCTGGTGAGCCAGTCCACAGTACAATGCCCTGTTGTGGAGTTGGTATTCACACAGGAAGTCTGTGTGCACGAGGCATTGTGTGTTGAAAGTGTATGTTGATAGTACTGCCCGAGCCATCTCATGACCCCAGCATCCAAAACCGATGCTGTAGAACAGAACATACTTGTACACAAATAGTGTGTGCAAATAGCATTTGTACATAGAAAAGTCTTATTGTGGCAGATTGAGGATAAATTATTCAACTGACGGTGCAAAAGCATTACTTGCAAAGAAAAGTAAGTTTATAGTATTTTCCTACACTCCACCCTGGGAGATGATATTTCTATCAAATGAATATCAGTGCATTTTAAATGTAATATGAAAACGATGCTGCCATTTTGTGAAGAATACCCACTTGGTTGCAGAGGCCAACTTTCATAGCTTTGATTTAATGTTGTGACATGGTGTATGCATATCACTGTCAAGCAATGGATAAACAGCTCTGACTTTCATTCTCATTCCAGTTTATTGACCTCAGATAAAACACTGGCCCTTCTTAGAAGCAGAAGTGCACCAAGACCATTCATTTCAGGTAGACTCACATTCAGTGCCAAGCGCTCCCATGGGAATAATCAGACGCATATGTTGCGAAAGAGTGAAGGGACTTGGACAAAGGGGTTTTCCTACAGATGGATGCTCAGTCTTCTACCAAAACATGTTTGGAGGCAGAAGCTCCCCTTAAGTCCCAACAATGTATTTTGTGTGTGCAAATCCTGGGATGCCTGTTCACGCTCTGACATAAAGACATGGCACCTCTAGTGAGTGAGCAGGAAGATTCCATATGCGTTTGGGAGCTTCAGGTGCTTGTTAGACACAGTGAGCCATTCAAGGCAAGCAGCACCTTTGCTAGTGAGGCCAAGAGGGCCTGTGACAATTTGTTCCAGAACCAGTCTGATGCAAGTGCACCTCTAATATATGCCTTACAAACTCCAGAGGCCATATTCAAAACAGGGTCTTCTCAGTGTATGCAAGGGGCCGCAGCCCCTCTTCTCTTCCTCCCCAGGTTGAACAATACGGACAGTTTTCACACATATCTACCTGTATAACCCTCTGTACCTCTCATAACTGGTCAACGACTGTAACAGGTTACATCAGGTGTTTTTCTACATACTTTTTACACAGATTCTATGCGATTTAATGTAACAATTCAATGCATCATTTTATTGTACTAGTTCTTAGGCTTGTCCTTATTTTTTTCTAAGTGACTGTGGTTTTTCTTGTGGTTTTATTGTAAAATGAAAGGCTGTTGATGCTTATTCTCTGTAACTAAGAATTTTTACCTTTTGGGGAAAAAAAGCATTGCTATGAACTAATGAATTGAAACTTCATTTACTCATTGTAAATACACTATTGTGCAAAAAAAGTTTTCACTCAATTGAATTGCTAGTGTTAACTGAATTTTGTCTAGACACCATTTCTGTTGATGAAATAAAGACATATCATTATGCATTGTAAACTGATTTTCTTTCTCTCTGATCCCTGTGTTCCAAATTACAGAGTGAGAAACCTCAGGAAATCTTTTTTCCTAGAGGCCATTTCTCTTCCTCTGACTTGGACCCTTAGTTGCTACCTGATTAATGTGATTAGGAATCTTTAAAATTTGATAATACTAATGTGATTCCCAAACTCTGAATTTTAAAAATCCCTAGTGCCTGTGAGAGTAGAGAAAAGGCTTTAAGCCCAATTTCTCGGTTTTGATATTGTGCCGTCACCATGCAGGATGTTACCACGGGAGAAAACTGGGTGATGGGTATCATTTCTTGCAACTGCATGTAAATCTGCAATTATATCCCAAAAAAAGGCTTAATTTTTTAAAAACTAAATGAAAGTAAATGAGAAAGAACATTAAACCAACACCAAGATGCAATGAGTTGCAAGGAAAGATGTGTAGAATTGTGGTTGAGGAATCCACACAGTCACACATCGGTTAGTGAGGGGGTACGTTCTGAGAAATGCATCCTTACACAATTTCATATTGTGAGCACCGGCCCAGATGGGAAAGCCTATGACACACCTAGACTATATGCTCCTAGGCTGCGAAATGGTGCAGCATGTAACTGTACTGGATATGGTAGGCAATTGTAACACCAGGGTAAGTGTTTGTGTATCTTAACATAGAAAAGGTGCGGTAAAAATAGGGTTTACGATCTTACGGAACCACTGTCATATATTCGTTCCATCATTGACCAAAACATGGTTATGCCACGCATGACTGTACAGTTTAAAAGGTGTATTCTAAAAGTGTATTTGATAGTTGTGTCTTAGGTTTTGACGTAAAGAGAAAACAAGATACCAAATGGTGGGCAGGTCAAGTGACCATGAGCAAACACTGGACTCAGAGGTGAGAGAAAGTCACTAGAGCAGAGCAGGGACGGTCTGAGCTGTCAGCGAGGCTGTAACGAGTGCATGCACATGGTGTCTGGGCAGGGCAGGGCTGTGCTGCCGAGATCCATGCTTTAAGAAGTGCACCTGACCGCCAGATGGGAAAACTGAAATTAAAAGCTGCCAAGGGCCGGGCGCGGTGGCTCAAGCCTGTAATCCCAGCACTTTGGGAGGCCGAGACGGGCGGATCACGAGGTCAGGAGATCGAGACCATCCTGGCTAACACGGTGAAACCCCGTCTCTACTAAAAAAATACAAAAAACTAGCCGGGCGAAGTGGCAGGCGCCTGTAGTCCCAGCTACTCCGGAGGCTGAGGCAGGAGAATGGCGTAAACCCGGGAGGCGGAGCTTGCAGTGAGCTGAGATCTGGCCACTGCACTCCAGCCTGGGCAACAGAGCCAGACTCTGGCTCAAAAAAAAAAAAAAAAAGCTGCCAAGTTCTCCTCCCTCAGGCGAGTCTCCATGGGCACCTATGGAGTCAAGGAAGGCTTCCTGACAGCAGGTCATGGGTTTTGCAAATGTGTGCTGCTCTGACAACATCATAGTCATAACATTGTCGGTACTAGAGGTGGCTTACCTATCCCTGAAGATGGGAAGTTAATCCACTCTGAGAAAAACAGGTGGGTCAGAGTCCCAGAATTTTCTGTGGGAAAACCTGGTAATTTAGAACTGATGATCCTTTGCACCTTCAACCCTGACATTTGCTCTTGTGATGCAAATAACGGTCATGCATTGAAGCAAAATAAACCTCACCAGCTGTTGTGTCCTGCAAAACAGGTGTCCCCGACCCCTGGGTCGCAGACTGGTTCCGGTCCATGACCTGTTAGGAACATGCCTCACAGCAGGAGGTGAGCAGCTGGGGAGTGAACATTACTGCCTGAGCTCCGCCTCCTGCCATCAGCGGTGGCATTAGATTCCCATAGGAGCGCAAACCCTACCGGGAACGGTGCATGTGTGGGATCTGGGTTGCAGCTCCTTATGAGACGCTAATGCCTGATGAGCTGAGGTGGAACAGTTTCATCCCGAAAACATCCCCAACCCCGCTACCTCTGGTCCGTAGAAAAATTGTCTTCCACGATACCAGTCCCTGGTGCCAAAAAGGTTGGGAATCGCAGCTACAAAAGAGCTTTTAAGCACTGTCCAGCCCCAGGTGGACAGCAGCCATTCTCTTTCCTACTTTACATGTGCTTCTTACGGGAAATTTGTATCTGCCTCTGGGGCACAGTGAGGACAGGTTGCCTCTACACCAGGCCCTGCCAGCAGTTTTGTTATATGTATTTGGAAATAACTGAGCTGTTCTTTGAAATCATTTTAGAATCTTTCCCTCTTCTCCAACCCACCACCTCACCCAACTCTGCCCCACCACTTGGGATGCATTAGCAAGATTATACCTAATGTTTAACACCAGCTGGTGAAGTTGCCATGAGCAGAAATGGGTTTCCAATTCTCCTCACTGAGCACCTATGTCTTCCTGATACAAATGAACACAATACTTCCTGGTGTCAAAAAATCAAGGCCTAGAGAGATGGAGAAAGCCACACATCCCATTACACAAGTGTCTTTCATTTCACTCAAGAGCATGACATCTCCTGTCTCCACACCCGTCCCTGGTTCCTGCAGATCCTGACACACACCTGCCACTGGCCTGCTTAGCCACAAAGAGGCATTGCTGATTCTCCATGGCTAGTTCTTACTCTTTCTTCTTGAAGACAAGTGCATCCCTGAGACAGCGCCCTTCATCCTGAAGCAGTGAACGGAAACCTTCCAAGACACGCTAGCAGTCACTGGAAACATTACATTTTACACTGGGCCCTTCAGACTTTGTTTTTTGTTCTTTTTAGAGACAAGGCTGGAGTTCTATGGCCATTCACGGGCATGATCATAGTGTGCCACAGCTGTGAACTCCTCCTGGTCGCAAGAATCTTCTCGCCTCAGCCTCCTGAGTAACTGGGACTATGGGCAGGCCACCAGGCCCAGCTCAAACTTGATTTTTTTTGTTGTTGTTGTGTTTTGAGACATGCTCTGTCACCAGGCTGGAGTGCAGTGGCACGACCTTGGCTCACTGCAACTTCCACCTCCCAGGTTCAAGCAATTCTCCTGCCTCAGCCTCCCAAGTAGCTGGGACTACAGGTGCACGCCACCACGCCCAGCTAATTTTTGCATTTTTAGCAGAGATGGGGTTTCACCATGTTGGCCAGGATGGTCTCGATCTCTTGACCTCATGATCCCCCGCACCTTGGCCTCCCAAAGTTCTGGGATTACAGGCATGAGCCACACACCCAGCCTCAAACTTGTTTTTTAAAACCTCCATATGTGCTGTGTTGACAACCCTGTAAAGACTTTTCAGAGTGAAAGAAATTGAAATTACAAAAAAAGTTGCCATAGAGGCCTCTGAAACCTATTGACAAACCTATTGACACAACATGACAGAAAGTGAATAAGAAATAAAGACTGGAAAATTGGAAGCAATGGGTAAGGTATTGCCTTTGGCGTTTATACATAAATACATATTCATTCAACCAACACTGTGTTACATGCTGAGCATCCAGGATGTCAAATACCTTACCCTTACAGCTTTCACAGGCTAGTTGGGCAGAGAGATGTACAAACAAATCATTGCCCAGGGGCTGCTGACTTTTACAGAAAGGAGAGCAAGGATTTCTGAAAGGACTGCGGGCCTCGGAGCAGCGGGATATGGATTTGAATTCCAGGAGGCACTTCAGCTTGTGTGATCTTTAACTGTGGAGAAAGTTAATCTCTTTGAGCCTTGTCAGATCTATAAGATGAAAATGAACCATAATAACTTGACAAGTTGTACAAGGTATAGATAATGTGAGCACGTGGAATATAGTATTTCTACAAAAAAAAAATTTTTTTTTAATTAGCTGGGAGTGGTGGTACATCTCTATAGTACCACCTAGTGGGAAGGCTGAGGTGGGAGGATCGCTTGAACCCGGGAGGTGGTGGTTGCAGTGAGCCAAGATCACGCCACTGCACTCCAGCCTGGGCAACAGAGCGAGACCTGTCTCAAAAAAAAAAAAAAAAAAAAAAAAAAAAAAAAAAAAACCACCCTATCATCTACCCCCCACCGTTACTATAATTACAAGGCTGCCACAAAGAAAGGCATGGTGAGTGAATGGGTGACTGAGAAGATATGGTGAAACTGCCTCCATGAAAATAATGAATCCCCAAAAGGCAGCCACAGGATAGGTGGACACTGTCCAGCAGCACACTCCTGGGTGGGCAACAGCAGGCAGGAGCGGGACAGCTGCCACAGCTGGGTTACAAGTGAGAGGCAGGAAATGAGGTCAGAGGCAGGGGCCAGTGCCTGAATTTCCTGTGGCTGTTATCTCACAGGACATAGATGATGCCAAGCCTTATGGCTTTCAACCAAATTGATTCTCCTTATAACCTGAAGCCTTTATTACCAGGTGCGTGGCCAGGGTTGGGGGCTACTCTGGCTGTGGAGTGGAGGATGGGAGAGCTAAAAGGCTCTTTCCATGGGAATTGAGTCCACCTTTATGGCTCTAAAAACTCAGGGCTGGGCACGGTGGCTCACACCTGTAATCCCAGCACTTTGGGAGCACCTGAGGTCAGGAATTCAAGACCAGCCTCACTAACACGAAGCTAAAAATATTAAAATACAAAAATTAGCCAGGCCTGGTCATGGGCACCTATAGTCCCAGCTAGTTGGGAGGCTGAGGCAGGAGAATGGCTTGAACCCAGGAGGTGGAGGTTGCAGTGAGCCAAGATGAGCCAAGCAGCAACCCGCCGAGCAGCCTCATGGGTTGGCTAGTCAGTGCACATCAGGGCACACACTCTCCTGGATGGCTCAGGACCAATGGGAGGGCAGGCAGGGTGAGGAAGAGGTGCTGGCTTCCACCACTCCCAGGAAGCTCCTGGGGGGCACAATCATGGCATCACCACTACCCATGAATGATCCCAGAAGGATACAAAAAAAGCATGCCAATGTTTGCCAGTGTTTTCATCCATATTTTATTTCCATGCCATCGGTGAATTAAAAATCCAACTGATTCATCCCCAAGAAATGAACTGGTGAGAGGAAAAGCCTGAAAAGTTTCTTGTCAACCTCTTCTTTATAGACAGGAAGCACATCTGACCTCAGGCTGAGCACAAAGCTCCAGGCCTGCTCTGGACCCACGTTTAAGGGGCCAACTGCTACCGTTACTGCCACTACCAAGCTGGGGAACTCTCTTGCAAAATATCCCAGCAGACTGTGCTGGGACTGGGGAAGAGGAGACATATACCAATCCTCCTCCTCCAGCAGAGCCGCTCTTGTCCCTAGATCTCCTCTGACGGTGTACAGCTCCTCCCTGCCCGAGCATCAGACCTCCCTCAAGCAGTGTGCCCAGGCAGGGTGAGAATCTGTCCCCAGCTCCCATAAGGGAAGGGTCTCCTGTGGAAGTGAGCCCAGGCTGGGAGCACCTTGAACAGGGCCCTTCGCCTGGTGGGTGTCTGCAGAGGGCGTGGGTCCCAAAGCGCTTCCTGCAGTTTGAGCTGACAAAGGCACAACTCTCCTCCTGCAGGTACCAGCTGCTCCTGATGCATTATTTTTTCATAATAGATGAAAGTTCTAGAAGCATGTTCTGAAAGAGATAGGAAACCAAAAACAAAACAGACTCAAAGGTCTTGTAAGAGTCAGGCCCTACCCACCCACCTTGGATTCTATATAAGTCAAAAATCCTGGGGATCAAAGAGCTGCTGCAGACGGCAGCTGTCCCTGTGTTTCCCCACAGGTGAACATGCGTGTAAGAGGTGGTGCCCAATAGCATTACAGTGAAAATTCTGGATCCTTCCTGCTGCCTCCTCCTCCTATTGTGGTTTTTGTTGTTTTGTGCAAAAATGTAGGCCTAAAACTAAAAAGTCAATTTGTTCCTAAGCTCCATCTTAATACCCTTACAATTAGCCAGATTTTTTGACTTTAGATCATATGGAAAGGGAAAACTAATTCAAATACAGAATTGTCTATTTTAGAACAATCTATCTCTGATGTTAAAAATATGTTAAACTCAGGAGGCCATGTGCCGGGAGAGCAAGGGGCAGCCATGGGTGTAGGAACAGGAGTTTGGGTTGAGTCAGACAGGCTGAGGGTCCAATTCCAGCTCACTTGCTCATCCAATAAATATTAATTTATCCCCTGCTATGTCCCAAGGACTGTGTGACTTAGGACAAGTCATTTCTTTCTTTCTTTCTTTTTTTTTTTTTTTTTTTTGAGACCGTCTTGCTCGGTCGCTAGGCTGGAGTATAGTGGCGTGATCTCGGCTCACTGCAACCTCCGCCTCTTGGGTTCAAGAGATTCTCCTGCCTCGACCTCCCGAGTAGCTGGGACTACAGGCACACACCACCACGTCCAGCTAATTTTTGTATTTTTAGTAGAGATGGGGTTTCACCATGTTGGCCAGGATGGTCTTGATCTCTTGACATTGTGATCCGCCCGCTTCTGCCTCCCAAAGTGCAGGGATTACAGGCGTGAGCCATCATGCCCGGCCACAAGTCACCTATTTCCTTATCTGTAAAATGGAAATTAGCACGTGGCTACAAAGAGGAAGTCCACAGCGTGTCCAGATGATGATCCAGCCCTCAATAAAGTGGTGTCCTTCTTCATCTTCTTCACATTCTTTGGTAATTGTTAAATTGTGTAAAACTCAGCCAAAAGGTTCAATAAATTATAACAATCCACCCTCCAAATATCCACCTCATAATCCTTGTTAATGATGTTGAGTCGGGCTGGGCACAGTGTCTCATGCCTGTAATCCCAGAACTTTGGAAGGCCAAGGCAAGAGGATCATTTGAGCCCTGGAGTCCAAGGCTGCAGTGAATGAGGCCACTGCACTCCAGCCTGGGGGACAGAGTGAGATCCTGTGTCTAAAAAAATTAAAGTAATATAAATAATAATGTTGAGTTGAAAAATACCTTCCCAAATGAGACAAAGAAACTTGAAGGCAAAGAGATTTTTCATACTAAATATAAAACTAAAAGTGTAAAGATGTCATAAACAGGGAAAAAAGACAAGCAGATTGGGAAAAGAATCTTTCAATGCCTGTATAGACAAGAGGTTAATATAATACCATACAAGAACTCCTAGAAATCAGAAGAACAACAAATATCCCAACAGAAAAATAAACAATGACAATTCATGGTAGAAATACAGATAGCCAATTAACACATGAACGACCTGAGTAGTAATCACAGAAATGTAAATTAAAACAAAGAGAAATATTTTTAGTTCATCAGATGGGGAAGGGGGTAAGATAATGTCTGCTGTTGGCAAGAGTATGAGGAAATGGGTGCTATGCTGGTGAGAGGTTAGTTGGAATAGCGCTTCCTGTGCAAAAATTGGCAGCATCTATCATAACGAAATGTAGCCAGGTCTCGTGGCTCATGCCTGTATTCCCAGTGCTTTGGGAGACCAAGGTGGGAGGACAGCTTGAGCCCAGGAAATCGAGACTACAGTGAGCTATGATTGCACCACTGTACTCCAAATTGGGCAACAGAGCAAGACCATGCCTCTAAAAAAAAACACCAAAATGAGCTGGGCACAATGGCTCATGCCTGTAATCCAAGCACTTTGGGAGGCCAAGGTGAGGGGATCACTTGAGGTCAGGAGTTTGAGACCAGCCTGGCCAACATGAAGAAACCCCATCTCTACTAAAAATACAAAAATCGGCAGGTATGGTGGTGCACACCTGTAATCCCAGCTACTCAGTAGGCTGAGGCAGAAGAATCGCTTCAACCCAGGAGGCAGAGGTTGCACTGAGCCAAGATCGTGCCATTGCACTCCAGCCTGGGTGACAGAGTAAGACTCTGTCTCAAAAATACACGCACACACAAAACACACACACACACACACACACAAAATGTGCATGTCCATTGAAACCAACAGCTCCACTTCTTGGTACCTATCAAAGATACATGCAGGAAACATTAAATACAACATTGTTTGTAGCAGGAAAAAAAGAAACAGCTTAAATGGCCATCAGACATATATGGTTCATCATACCACGGAAAAGTATGAGCTGAGATAAACACCAAGGCAGCTCTGTAGGAACTGACAAAGATGCCTGACATAGATCATTAAGTGAGCAAGAGCAAACTGCAGAGACATTTCCAGAGTATGGTCACGTTTATATTTTAAAAAACAATAGACTGGGGGGCTTCAAGAAGGCTGACTACATGCATATGGCATTCGCCTCTTCCATAAAAAGGAACCAAAATAGCAAGTAGATAATCACACTTCAAACAGATCATCTAAAAGAGAGCACTGGAATTCCACAGAGCAGTGGGAAACACCAAAAGCAGGGAAGGAGAGGGAAGCAAGACGGCCTGCTCATCTGGGATTGGCTGGGAGCCTGGAGAGGTCCGGTAAAGTGGGGCAAGGGTAAGTGAGAGACCCCCAGCAATCTACATTCCCACCACAGACTCTTAGCTGTAGGAGAGTCCCTCAACCTTCATCCCTCAAGGGCCCTGACTAAGGTAGGGAGCTGCCTGGAAACTGAACGGCAGCACCGCTCCAGAGAGGGAGGTCATGCTGTGTCCCACACACTCCCAAGCCCTAAGCAGCAGCAGCACGGCACCATTTTAAGAGCCCAGCCACCTCCACACTGGGGCTAGGCAGGAGCCACTGACAACAACCACCCAACTGCACCCCCAGCAGAGAGGCAACCAGGCATTTTCACATGCCCTGAGGACACATTCCACTGCCTGCAATGGCAGCACTGTGAACTGCTGCTGTGCCCTAGCTGCTCTCACTGAAAGTAATCCTGGCCTCCCCAGCAGCAGGGCCACAGTGCAGTTGCAGCTGTCCCTACCTAAGCATTGCACTGGCAGCCTGGGGATCACCCCACCCCTGTCTATCATAGCCAGCACCTGTACACATCACCAGAGAGCCTGAGGGCAGGTCTACCCAGCCGAGCTCTAACCCTCAGCCCAGTACCTGAGTATTCCATCTCAGGGTGTGGGAGTTGCCCAGCCCGGTCCACCATCACTGACACCTAAGCATTCCTCCCATAGTCTCTGGTCAGGCCCACCCAATCTCCCACTGCCACTACAGCGGCACCCACCCACATATATCACCTGCAGGCCTAGGGACTGGCCTTCCCAGACCATTGCAGCCACCACCACCACCAGTGCATACCACCTGGATCCCTAAGAGTTATCCCACCACTGCAATTGCCATCATCCACACCAGGCCTGCTGCTAAGGGGCTCAAGAACCTGCCCACCCACCTAGCCCATTGCTGCTATTCCTGCCACCCAAGCAAGCCACCTGGAGGCCCAAGAATTGGCCTGATTGGACACACTAATACCTGTGCCAGCATAAGCAACGCTGGGGTGCAAGAACAGGCATGCCCAGCCCACTGCTGTCAACACTGGGGCCTAAAGACTGGCCCACCTACTGGCCTAGCCCTCAGCCAAACTTCAACATAGCCTCCACTAATAATCACACCATGAGCCACCAAGAAAATCACAGGCAACACTGATACTGTTTACAGCTGAAGAAATCATACAGAGACTACTCCAGTGCATGCACCAAGAATCAAAGTGCCCTACCCAAATAACCACAGATACATCTTCAGGAAAAAGTCTCCCCATGAAAGCAAATTCAAAAACTAGAAAAAGCAACTTTTACAACAGATGCACAGATACCAATGTAAGGACACAAAAAAACATGAAAAAGCAAATAAATATAACACCTCCAAAGGAACATAATAATTCTCCAGTAACAAATCCCAATCAAAAAGAAATTTATGAAATCTCAGAAAAAGACTTCAAAATATTGACATTAAGAAGCTCAGTGAAATATAAGAGAATACTGAAAACCTATACAAAGAAATCAGAAAAAGAATGCAAGATACAAATGAGAAGTTTACTAAAGATATAGACATCATAAAAAACAACCAAACAAAAATTCTTGAACTGAAGAACTCATTGAATGAAATACAGAATACATTCAAAAGCTTCAACAACAGACTAGATCAAGCAGAAGAAAGAAACTTAGAATTTGAAGGCAAGTCTTTTGAAATAACCCAGTCAGACAAAAATAAAGAAAAAATGATTTTAAAAAATGAGCAAAGTCCATGTGATATATAGGACACCAATAAAGTGACCAAATATTCAAATTTTCAATGTCCCCAGAAGGTGAAGGGGTAAGGAAAACATTAGAAAACCTATTTAACAAAATAATACGTGAAAACTTCCCAAGTCTAGCAAGAGATTTAGACATCCAGATTCAGGAAGCCCAGAGATCCCCAAATAGATACAATTCAAGAAGGTGTCCTCCATGGCACACTATAGTCAAACTGTCAAAAGTCAAAGGCAAAGAGAGAATTCTAAAAACAGCAACAGAAAAGTGTCTAGCACTCATAAAGGAACCCCATCAGACTAATGGCAGATTTCTCAGCAGAAACTTGACAAGCAAGGAGAGAACAGGATGATATAGTCAAAGTGCTGAAATTAAAAAACTGCCAGCAGGCCAAGTGCGGTGGCTTGCACCTGTAGTCCAAGTACTTTGGGAGGCCAAGGTGGGTGGACTACTTGAGTTGACAAGTTTAAGACCAGCCTGGGCAACATGGGGAGACCCCATCTCTACAAATAAATGCAAAAATCAGCCAGGCCTGGTGGCAGATGCCTGTAGTCCCAGCTACTCAGGAGGCTGAGATGGGAGGATGGTTTGAGCCCAGCAAGGCAAAAGTTGCAGTGAGCCGAGATGGCACCACTGCACTCCAGCCTGGGTGACAGAGCCAGACCTTGTCTCAAAAAAAACAAAAACAAACCAAAAAGTCAAGCAGAGATACTATACCCAGCAAAGTTATTGTTCATAAATGAAGGAGGAATAAAGTCTCCTGGACAAGCAAAAGCTGAGGGAATTCATTACTAGACTTTCCCTACAGAACCACTTAAGATAGTCCTATACCAAAAAGTGAAAGAATAATATGAAAATCGTGAAAATATAAATACTACTGGTCAAGCAAGCACACAAACAAGGAAGATAAAAGACTCAAATGTTACCACTACAGAATATGCCAAACCACAATGATAAGCAATAAGGAGCAAAGGATATATAAAACAACCAGAACTTAATTAATAAAATGACAAGAATAAGCCCTCACACATAACCTTGAGTGTTAAACTTTCTACTTAAAAGATACAGAGTGGCTGAATGTATTTTAAAAACATGACCCAACTATATGCTGCCTAAAAGAAACTCATGTCACAGTTGAGATGATACACATAGACTGAAAGTAGAGGGATGGAAAAAGATATTCCATGTAAATGGAAACCAAAAGTAAGCAGGAGTAGCTATGTTTATGGCTGATAAAATAGACTTTAAGTGAAAACAGTAAAAAGAGACAAAGAAGGTCATTATATAATGATAAAGGAATCAACTGCAAGAGCATATAACAATTCTAAATATATATGCATCCAACACAGGAGCACCCAGGTACATAAATCAAATATTACTAGATTTTAAAGGAGAGATAGATAGACTGAAATACAGTAATAGTTGGAGAATTCAACACCCCACTCTCAGTATTAGACAAATAATCTAGACAGAAAATTAATAAAGAAACATTGGATTTAAGCTTAACTTTAGACCAAATAGACCTAACAGACATTTACATAAAAGACATTTCATCCACCAGCTACAGAATGCACATTTTTCTTATCAGCACAGGGAATATTTTCCAGGATAAATCATATTTTAGAACACAAAATAAGTCTCAACAAATTCTTCAAATATCTAGTATCTTCTCAGACCACAATGGAATAAAATAGAAAGTATTTAATAATAACAAGAGGAACTTTGGAAACTATATAAACACATGCAAATTAAACAAAATGCTCCTGAATGACCAAAGGGTCAAGGAAGAAATTAAGGAGAAAATTTAAAAGTTTTTGAAACAAATGAAAATTGAAACACAGCATACCAAAACCTTTGGGATTCAACAAAAGCAGTGCTAAGAGGAAGTTTAGAGCAATAAACGCTTACATTAAAAAGTAGAAAGGTTTTAAATAACCTAATGATGCACTTCAAGGAACTGGAAAAGCAAGGGCAAATGAAACCCAAAATTAGTAGAAGGAAAGACATAATAAGCATCAGAGCAGTGGGCCATGCAGACTACTGTAATCCTAGTACTTTAGGGGACTGAGGTAAGAGGATCACCTGAGACCAGTTCAAGACCAATCTGGTCAACATAGCAAGACTCCATCTCTACAATAAATTAATAAAATTAGTCAGACATTGTGGCACAACCCTGTAATCAGAAGGCTGAGATGGAAAGTTTGCTTGAGCCCAGGAATTCGAGTTTACAGTGAGGTATTATCACATCACCACAGTCTGGATGACAAAGCAAGACTCTCTCTAAAAGCAAAACAAACAAACAAACAAACAAACAAACAAAAAAAACAACCATCACTAATCATAATCAGTGACATGCAAATCAAAACCACAATGAGATATCATCTTACCCCAATCAGAATGGCTATTACTGAAAAGAGAGAAAACAAACACATAGATGCTGGTGAGGATGTGGACAAAAGGGAACTTTTATACACTGTTGGCAGGATTGTAAATCAGTACGGGCGCTATGGAAAACAGTATGGAGGTTTCTCAAAAACCTTAAAGCAAAACTACCATATGATCCAGCAGTCCCACTACTGGATAGTTATCTAAAGGAAATCAAAAGGATACCTGCACTCCCATGTTTATCACAGCACTATTCACAACATGAAATCAACCCAAGTGTCCTGTCCACCAACTGACAAATGAATAAATAAAATGTGGTATATGTACACAAGGGAATACTATCTGACCATAAAAAAAAAAAAAACAAAATCATGTCATTTGCAGAAACATGGGTGGAACTGGAGGTCATTATGTTCAGTGAAATAAGGCAGGCACAGAAAGGCAAATATCACATGTTCTCACTCATGTAAGAGCTATAAACGACGTCATTGAGGTAGAGAGTGGAATGATAGACACCAGAGGCTGGAAAGGGTATGTGGGTGGGAGCGGGGTGAAGACAGGTTGGTCAACAGGTACACACATACAGTTAGAGAGAAAGTTCTAATGTCTGATAGCAGAGCAGGGTGACTATACAATGTATTATATAATTCCAAGTAGCTAAAAGAGAGAAACTGAAATATTCCCAACACATAGAAATGATAACTATTCAAGGTGATGGATACCCCAATACCCTGAAATGATCATTATACATTCTATGATGCAACAAAATATCACATGTACCCCATGAATATGTAAAATATTACATATCAATTAAAAATATTTTTTAATAAAAATAAAAAACATGTCAGGCACAGTGGCTCACGCCTGTAATCCCAGAACTTTAGGAGGCCAAATCACTTGAGGCCAGGAGTTCGAGACCAGCCTGGACAACACAGTGAAAGCCCATCTCTACTAAAAATACAAAAATTAGCCAGGCATGGTGGCAGGTGCCTGTAATCCCAGCTACTCAGGAGCCTAAGGCAGGAGAATCACTTGGAACCAGGAGGTGGAGGTCGCAGTGAGCCGCAACTGGGCCACTGTACTCCAGCCTGGGCAACAGAGTAAGACTCTGTCTTTAAATAAAATACATAAAATAAAATAAAATAAAATAACAATAACAATAAATGTGCGTGGACATATATTTGTCCCCAAGGACTGATTATGAAGGCACTGAGGAAGGTACCAGTGACACACCGTATGGTGTTCACAGAGGACAGAGGTTGCCTTGGGGGGAAAAAGTAGGGGTTGAGTCCAGATGAGAACAAGAGGAGATGAACTTTCCCATGGTCAGGTTCACATTTTACTCTACAATATTTTATATTGTTTGAATTTCTTTAAATTAGCATGTATTACTTTAATTTGAAAGACAATAATTCTTTTAAAAACTGTTGTTCGTCCAAATCAGTAAGAGTGGTACCCCTTGTCTGAGCCACTCTCATAGCTCACTGAACCACTGCACAGTCTCCTACCTGATCTCCCTAATTCTACTCTTACCCCTACAACTGATTCTCCAAAAACAGTGATTTTTTTTTAACATATGTATCAGCCCATGCCAATCCCTGTGCCATCTAACTCAAATTTCTATTCATGGTCTCAAAGGCCTACACATCAGGCCCCTGCCCATTCCAACCTCATCCCTACCCCTCCCCTTCCTGGTCATGGTCACAACAGTGCTCTCCTTCTGTAGCTCCAGAGAGCCAAGGACCTTTGCACTTACCAGTCCCTCCGCCTGAGAGGCCCCATCTACCCAGGACTTCAGCACCTTTTCAAAGGCCCACCTCTGACAATCTCATCTAAAGTAATACCATCTACTTCCCAGGGTCCCTTTGTCCACATCACTGTGTTGTTTTCTCCTAGCACATAAAACTATGTGAAGTTGCTTTAAATATTTGTTTATTTTTCTCTACTGTGAGAAAAGGGACTGTGTTGTCCTGTGAGCTGTTATATCCCAGCACACAGCATCCAGTGCCTGGTACCTAGTAAGCATTCAAAAAACACTTCACGGGCCAGGCTCACACCTGTAATACCAGCACTCTGGGAGGTCGAGGTGGGTGGATTACCCGAGTCCAGGAGTTCAAAGCTACAGTGAGCCATGATCATGCCACTGCCCCGCAGCCTGGGCGACAGGGCAAGACCCTGTCTCAAAAAAACAAAAACAAAAAATTAATTAATTAATTAAGAAAGAACAGATTTGGGGGTGGTTAGAAGACAAAAATAAAACAGAAAATTTCTCTTTTGGGCCTATATATTTCTGTGTTGCCTGAATTTTTACAATTTAAACACTTATTTGCACAAAATAAATATTAAGGAAGCAAGTTTCTTTTTTAAAACTGTAGGGTAGTTACTACAGATTATATGGTATTAAGAAGGGGAAAGTGTTTCTCTATTTTTCTAGGAGCAAGTCGTCTCAGTACATTCTTCATCTCCCTAACATCCCAAAAGATTGGAAGAGTTCACAGGGCAACTTTCTTCCTAATGCCAAAATCTCCTTCCTCTACAGCCACAGTTCTGAACTCTGGCTGCAAATTAGAATCACCTGGGAGCTTTACAAAAACGGAAGAAAGAAGGAAGGAAAGAAGATGGGAGAGAGGGAGGGAGGGAAGGAAGGAAAGAAGGAAGGGAAGGGAAGGGAAGAAAGAAAAGAAAGAGAGAAAAGGAGGGAGGGAGGGAGGAAAGAAAAGGAAAGAAAATCATGACTCTATCAGACAGCTTTCTGACCTTATAAAACACAATGAATTCCTTTCACAAGACAATTCTCTGTAAGTAACAGCATAAGCGGCCAAACAACTGTGGTTCTATCAGGAGTCATTTCACTCTGAAATGTCAACTGCTGTAATCAGAATGTATCTGGCTGAGTCACAGAAATTCTGCCATCTCGAACCTAATACAACAAAACAGGCGGTTTACAGTTCATTTATTGAAAGTAGAGGATTATCATCCTTTGTTTGCTACACTAATTTCTTTTTTTCTCTTTTCCTTTTTTTTTTTTTTTTTTTAAGAGACAAGATCTCACTGTGTTGCCAAGGCTGGGCTTGAATTCCTGACCTCAAGCCATCCTCCCAGCTTGGCCTCCCAAAGTGCTGGGATTACAGGCATGAACCACTGCACCTAGCCCCTTACACTAATTTCTAATGAAAGATCCCTCTGTTTACAAGAAGCACCATGTGTCAGTCACTGGTCTGTGGAGTTCAGAGCTGTGGCCTCAATTCCCAAGTGTTTCCATCATTTGGGGAGTGAAGTGGACTGTCATCTCTATAAAAAGCTTGGGAAAAGTGACCATAATTAGGAAAGCTCTGTGGCCAAAGACATTATTTATAATTCCTAGAAACATAAAGAACAGCTGGGCGGAGCAAGATGGCCGAATAGGAACAGCTCCAGTCTCCAACTCCCAGCGCGAGCGACACAGAACACCGGTGATTTCTGCATTTTCAACTGAGGTACTGGGGTCATCTCACTAGGGAGTGCCAGACAATCGGTGCTGGTCAGCTGCTGCAGCCTGACCAGCGAGAGCTGAAGCAGGGCGAGGCATCGCCTCACCTGGAAGGTGCAAGGGGGAAGGGAATCCCTTTTCCTAGCCAGGGGAACTGAGACA
>NW_016806491.1:495628-498212 GCF_001698545.2 Rhinopithecus bieti
AAAGAAAAAAGAAGAAAGAAAAAAAAAAAGAAATAAGAAAGAGGGCTCCAGTCTGTCACATAAGGAGCTTAGAAGTAATCACTCTGCCCTAGCAACAAGTAGAAGTCTGAACAAACTAAAAAATCAGCAATTCTTCTTAGATGTGTTAGTGAAGACAGGTTACTGAACAAACCACTGCCTTCAAAATTAGAAAGTCTAGGGTGCAAAAGATTGAGACCCAGTCATTGGAATATAGAATGTTTCCCCTCCTCGCATACCTTACCACCACACCACTAAAGGCCTATTTACCAGAGTCTTTTTTCTCTTTTCTCTTTCTTGAGACAGGGTCTCACTCTGTCCCCCAGGCTGGAGTGCAGTGGCACAGTCCTGGTTACTTGGGAGGCTGAGGTAGGAGGATTGCATGAGCCTGGGAGGTTGAGGTGGCACTAAGCCACCTCGTGTCACTGCACTCCAGACTGGGGGACAGAATAAGACCCTGTCTCAAGGGGAAGAAAAAGAAAGAGAGACAGGGTTTTGCTATGTTGCCCAAGCTGGTCTCGAGCTCCTGAGCTCAAGGGATCCACCTGCCTTGGCCTCCCAAAGTGCTGACATTACAGGTGTAAACCACCACACCCAGCCCCACATTCTTTTCATCTCTGCAAAATATTCACATTTCAACAAAACAGCACAAAGCATATTAAAAGGCAAAAAACACAGTTTGAAGAGACCCAACGAGCATCAGAATCAGAGTCAGACAGGGCGCAAATGTTGGAATTATCACACCAGGAATTTAAAAGTATGATTAATATGCTAAGGGCTCTACTGGAAAAAGTAGACAATATATAAGAACAGGTAGATAATGTAAGTTAGGAGATGAAAAGCCTAAGAAAGAATCACAAAAAGTGCTAGAGACCAAAACATTGTAACAGAAATAAAGAATGCCTTTGATGGGCTCATTAGTAGACTGGACATGGCTGAGGAAAGAATCTCTGAGCTTGAGGATATAAAAATAGAAACTTTCAGACTGAAAAACAAAGATTAAAAAAAAGACTAAAACAAACAAAAACAAAATAGAACAGAATACCCAAGAACTGTGGGACAATTACAACAGGTATAACATACATATAAACCAGAAGGAGAAGAAACAGAGAAAGAAAGACAAGAAATATTTGAAGCTGTAATACTAATAAGCTCCCAAATCTGATGTCAGACATCAAACCACACATCCAGGAAGTCCAGAAAACACCAAATGGGATATACGCCAAAAAAAAAAAAAAAAAAAAAAAAACTACCTCTAGGCTTATCATATTCAAACTCCAGAAAATCAAAGAGAAAAAAAAAAATCTTGAAAGAAGACAGAGAGAAAAAAACACTTTCCCTACAGAGGCGCAAAGATAAGAATTATATTTAACTTCTCATAAATGATACAAGCAAGAAGACAGGAGAATGAAATAGTTAAAGCATTGAGAGGAAAACACCACACCACCAATCTAGTATTCTGTACCCTGAGAATTATCCTTCAAAGTGAAGGAGAAGGCCAGGCACAGTGGCCTGTAATCCCAGCACTTTGCGAGGCCAAGGCAGGCGAATGAATCACTTGAAGTCAAGAGTTCAAAACCAACCTGGCCAACTTGGTGAAACCCCATCTCTATTAAAAATATAAAAATTAGCCAAGTATGGTGGCACACACCTGTGATCCCAGCTACTTGGGAAGCTGAGGCAGGAGTATGGCTTGAACTCAAGAGGTAGAGGTTGCAATGAGCCGAGATCACATCACTGCATTCCAGCCTAGGCAACAGAGCGAGACTCTGGCTCAAAAAACAAAAAAACAAAAAGTGAAGGAGAAGTAAAGACTTTCTTGGACAAATAAGAATTGAAGGAATGTGGCTGGGCGCAGTGGCTTAAGCCTGTAATCCCAGCACTTTGGGAGGCCGAGACGGGCGGATCACGGGGTCAGGAGATCGAGACCATCCTGGCTAACCCGGTGAAACCCCGAGCTTGCAGTGAACTGAGATCCGGCCACTTGCACTCCAGCTTGGGCGACAGAGCGAGACTCCGTCTCAAGAAAAAAAAAAAAAAAAAAAAAAAAGAATTGAAGGAATGTGTGGCCAGTAGCCCTGCCTTGTAAGAAATGTTAAAAAAAAGTCCTTCAGAGAGAAAAAAAAATGATATAGGTTAGAAACTCAGATCTACATAAAGAAAGGGAAAACATTAGATAGGAAACAAGGGAAGGTAAAATACAAAATTGTATCTTTTGTATTCTTAAGAATAACATACAGACGCACATACATATGTTTGTATGTTTATGTATGCATGAATGAATGACAGCAATAGTATAAAGACAGGAGGGAGGCAGTAGGATTTTTTTTTTATTAATGGCAGTTATACTACCATAAAGCAGCATAGTGTTATCTGAAAGTGAACTTGGATTAGTTGTAAATGCATATTGCAAACTCTAGGACAACCACCAAAAAAGTTTTAAAGGAAATATAATATGTTAAGAAAGGAGAGAGGGCCGGGCGCGGTGGCTCAAGCCTGTAATCCCAGCACTTTGGGAGGCCGAGACGGGCGGATCACGAGGTCAGGAGATCGAGACCATCCTGGC
>NW_016806491.1:499389-507579 GCF_001698545.2 Rhinopithecus bieti
GAGGCGGGCGGATCACCTGAGGTCAGGAGTTCGAGACCAGTCTGGCCAACATGGTGAAACCCCGTCTCTACCAAAAATACAAAAATTAGCCGGGTGTGGTGGCACCTGTAATCCCAGCTATTCGGGAGGCTGAGGCAGGAGAATCGCTTGAACCAGGATGCGGAGGTTGCAGTGAGCCAAGATCATGCCATTGCACTCCAGCCTGGGTGACAAGAGTGAGACTCTGTCTCAAAAAAAAAAAAAAAAAAATTAGCTGAGAGTGGTGATGTGCACCTGTAGTCCTAGCTACTTAAGAGGCTGGGGTGGGAGGATCACTTGAGCCCGGGAGGTCAAAACTGCTGTGAGCCATGATCATGCCACTGCACTCTAGCCGGGCAACAGAGTGAGACCCTGTCTCTAAAAAAATAAAAATAAAAACAAGATGCATTATATGTTATCTATAAGAAACCAACTTTACATATAAAGGTATGGATAAAGTAAAAGTAAAGAAATGAAGAAAGATATATCATGCTCACACTAATCAAAAGAAGGCAGGAGTAGCTATATTAATTTCAGACAGAGAAGACTTTAGGAAAGTTATCAGGGATAAAGAGGGGCAACGCAAATGATAAAGGGGTGAATATTCTGAGAAAAAACAATCCTTAATGTGTATGCACCTAACAACAGAAGACCAGAATATGTGAGGCAAAACCTGCTAGAATCGCAAGCAGAAATAAATGAATGCACTATTATAGTTGGAGACCCTAGCTTCATTCTATCAGAAATGGACAGATCCAGCAGGCAGAAAAGCCAAAAGGACATAGTTGAACTCAACAGCACCATCAATTAGCTGGATATAATTAACATCTAAGGCTAATGGGAGGATTGCTTGAGGCCAAAAGTTCAAGACCAATTTGGTCATCATAGTGAGATCCCATCTCTACAAAATGTAAAATAATTTATTAAAAAATTAAGGCCGAGCTCGGTGGCTCATGCCTGTAATCCCAGCACTTTGGGAGGCCAAGGCAGGTGGATCACAGGGTCGGGAGACCGAGACCATCCTGGCTAACATGGTGAAACCCCATCTCTACTAAAAATTTTTTTAAAATTAGCAGGGCGCAGCAGCGTGCACCTGTAGTCCCAGCTACTCTGGAGGCTGAGGCAGGAGAACAGCATGAACCCGAGAGGCAGAACTTTCAGTGAGCCAAGATCGTGCCACTGCACTCCAGCCTGGGCGACAGAGTGAGACTCCGTCTCAAAAAAAAAAAAAAGAAAAGAAAAGAAAAAAATTAACATCTATTGGCTACTTCATCTAGTAAAAACAGAATACACATTCTTCTCAAGCTCACACAGAACATTTACCACGATAGACCACATTCTAGGTTGTGGTCTTCTCTTTTAAAATTTTAAAGACAGAAATCATACAATGTCTGTTTTCAGATCACAATGGAGTTAAACTAGAAATTAATAACACCTGGGGCCAGGTACAGTGGTTCACACCTATAATCCCGGCACTTTGGGAGGCCAAGGCTGGAGGGTTGCTTTAAGCCAGGAGTTCAATACCAGCCTGGGCTACAAAGTGACATCCCAGTTCTACAAAAAAATTTAAAAATTAGCCAAGCATGATGGTGCACAACCATAGTCCCAGTTACTGAGGAGACTGAGGTAAGAGGATCACTTGAGCCCAGAAGTTTGAGGCTGTAGTGAGCTAATATAGTGCCAATGCATATCAGCCGGGGGACAAAGCGAGAAACTCTGTCTCTTAAAAAAAAAGAAAAAAGGGCCGGGCGCGGTGGCTCAAGCCTGTAATCCCAGCACTTTGGGAGGCCGAGACGGGCGGATCATGAGGTCAGGAGATTGAGACCATCCTGGCTAACACGGTGAAACCCCATCTCTACTAAAAAAATACAAAACTAGCCGGGCCAGGTGGCGGGCGCCTGTAGTCCCAGCTACTCGGGAGGCTGAGGCAGGAGAATGGCATAAACCTGGGAGGCGGAGCTTGCAGTGAGCTGAGATCCGGCCACTGCACTCCAGCCTGGGTGACAGAGCGAGACTCCGTCTCAAAAAAAAAAAAAAAGAAAAAAGAAAAAAGAAAGATAGCTGGAAAATTCTAAAATACTTGGAGATTAAACTATACATTTATAAATAACACATATGTCAAGGAGGAAATCTTGGAAAAAAACATATTTTCAACTAAACACAAATGATAACAACTTATCAAAATTTGTGAGATACAGCAAAAGCAGTGCTTAGGGAGAAATTTATAGCATTGAATGTATAATTAGAAAAGAAGAAAGATCTAGGCTGGGCACGGTGGCTCACGCCTGTAATCCCAGCACTTTGGGAGGCAGAGGCAGGCTTATCACCTGAGGTCAGGAGTTCGAGACCAGCCTGGCCCACATGGTGAAACACCGTCTCTACTAAAAACACAAAAATTAGCTAGACATGATGGTGGGCACCTGTAATCCCAGCTATTAGGGAGGCTGAGACAGAAGAATCACTTGAACCCAGTAGGCAGAGTCTGCAGCAAGCCGAGATCGTGCCATTGCACTTCAGCCTGGGCAAAAAGAGCAAAACTCTGTCTCAAAAAAAAAGAAAAAGAAAAGAAGAAAGATCTAAAATCAATTATCTACTTTTAGGAAACTAAAAAAAATTAAATCCAATGGAAGCAGAAACAAAGCAATAATGAAAATTAGAGCAGAGATGAATGAAGTTGAAGCAGGAAATTAATAGGGAACATCAACAAAACCAAAATCTACCTCTCTGAAAACATCAATAAAATGTGTAAGTCTCTAGCCAGGCTAATATCATTTGCATATTTGTCCCTCCCCAAATTGTAATCCCCAGTATTGGAGGTGGGGCCTGGTGGGAGGTATTTAGATCACGGGGGCAGAGCCCTCATGAATGGCTTGGGCCATCCCCTTGGCAATAAGTGAGCTCTCACTCTGAGTTCCCATGAGATCTGGTTGTTTAAAAGTGTGTGGCACTCCCCTCTCACTCCCTCACTCCTGCTTTCACCATGTGACATGCCTACTCCCCCTTCCCTTCCGCCATGATTATAAGCTTCCTGAGGCCTCCCTAGCAACCAAGCAGATGCCAGCACCATGCTTCCTATAATACCTGCAGAACGTTGAGCCAATTAAATCTCTTTTCTTTACAAATTACTCAGTCTCAGATATTTCTTTATAGCAATCCAAAAATAGCCTAATACATAGGTTAACTAAGAAAAAAAGAGAGAAGAAATAAGTTACCAGTATCACAAATGAAAGAGAGAACATCAGTACAGATCCCACCAACATTAAAAGAATAATAAAGGAATATTATGAACAACTCTATGCCCACAGATTTGATAACCTAGAATGTACAATTCCTAGAAAAGACACAATCTGCCAAAACTCACACAAGAAGAAACAGACCATATGAATAGGTTTATATCTATTAAAGAAACTGAATCAATAATTATCAACCTTCCAAAACACTAGACCCAAATGTGTTCAATGGTGAATCTAACAGACACTTATGAAAAAAAAATTGTATGAATTCTCTACCATCTCTTCCAAAAGATAGAAGCAGAAAGAGTACTTCCTAACTCATTCTATGAGACCAGCATTATCCTAATACCAAAACCAAAGACATGCAAGAAAAGAAAACTACAGATCAATATCTCTCATGAATATAAATGTAAAAATTCTCAAAAAAATTATCAAATCAAATCCAATAATGTATAAAAAGAATTATAGGCCAAGTATGGTGCTCACATCTGTAATCCCAGCACTTTGAGAGGGTGAGGCAGGTGGATCGCTTGAGCCAAGAAGTTGGAGACCAGCCTGGGCAACATGGTGAAACCGTGTCTCTACCAAAAAATGCAAAACTTAGTTGGGTGTGATGGTGTGCGCCTGTAGCCACAGCTACTCAGGAGATGGAGGTGGGAGAACCACTTGAGCCCAGGAGACAGAGGCTGCAGTGACCTGAGATCATGCCACTGCACTCCAGCCTGAGTAACAGAGTGAGACCCTGTCTCCAAAAAAATAAAAAATGCAAATAAAGAATTATACACCATGGCCAAGTGGGATTTATCCCAGGTATGCCATGCTGGTTCAACATTCAAAATCAGGCTGGGTGTGGTGGCTCATGCCTGTAATCCCAACACTTTGGGAGGCAGAGGCGGGTGGATCACCTGAGGCCAAGAGTTCAAGACCAGCTTGGCCAGCGTGGTGAAACCCCATCTCTACTAAAAATCAAAAATTAGCTAGGCATGGTGACACATGCCTGTAATCCCAGCTACCTGGGAGGCTGAGGCACAAGAATTGCTTGAGCCTAGGAGGCAGAGGTTGCAGTAAGCCAAGATTGCACCTCTGCACTCCATCCAGGGTGGCAGAGTGAAACTCTGTCTCAAAAAAAACAAATCAAAATCAATTAATATAATCTATCACATCAATAGGCTACCAAAGAAAAATCACATCCCATATCAGTAGATGCAGAAAAAGCACTTGACAAAATCCAACACCCATTGTGATTAAAAACTCTCAGAAAACTAAAAGGGGAACTTGCTCAACTTGATAAAGAATGTCTACAAAAAAATCTATAGCTGACATTATATGTATTGGTAAGAAACTTGAATCTTTCTCTCTATAATCAGGAACAAGGAGGATATACCGTCTTACGACTGCTTTTCAACATTTTACTGGAAGTCCTACATAATGCACTAAGACCAGACAAGACGAGATAAGACAAAAAAATAAAGAAAGGGTATATGGATTGGGAAGGAAGAAATGACTGTCTTTGTTCCCAGAAATTACGGTTGTCTACATAGAAAAATCTGAAAAAACTGCCCTGGTGCGGTGACTCATGCCTGTAATCCTAGCACTTTAGGAGGCTGAGACTGGTGGATCACCTGAAGTCAGGAGTTTGAGACCAGCCTGGCCAACATGGTCAAACCCCGTCTCTACTAAAAATACAAAAATTAACCGGGCCTGATGGTGCATGCCTGTAATCCCAGCTACTCGGGAGGCTGAGGCTGGAGAATCGTTTAGAACCTGGGAGGCAGAGGTTGCGGTGAGCCGAGATCGCCCCACTGTACTCTAGCCTGGGTGACAAACCGAGACTCCGTCTCAAAGAAAAAAAGAAAGAAAAGAATAATCTGAAAAAGTTGATAGAAAATACTCCTGGAGTATTTATAGTATTTATATCCTGGATTTCAAGACATAAGGTTAATGTGCAAAAGTCTATGACTTTCCTATATACCAGCAATGAGCAAGTAAAATGTGAAATTAAAAACATATCACCAGTCAGGCACGGTGGCTCACACCAGTAATGCCAGCACTTTGAGGCGGGCGAATCGCCTGAGGTCTGGAGTTTAAGACCAGACTGACCAGCATAGTGAAATCCCGACTCTACTAAAAATACAAACATTAGCCCAGCGTGGTGGCAAGTGCCTGTAATCCCAGCTACTCAGGAAGCTGAGGCAGGAAAATTGCTTGAACCCAGGAGGCAGAGATTGCAGTGAGCTGAGATGGTGCCATTACACTCCAGCCTGAGGCAATAGAGCGAGACTCCATCTCAAAAAATAATTATATATATAATATAATATTTATATATATTATATATATACATACACACACATACACAAAGAATACTTAAAACTCAACAATAAGAAAACAGAAAACCCAATTCAAAAACGGGCAAAAGACCTGCAAAGATAACTCACCAAGGAAGATATAGATGGACAGTAAGCATAGGAAATATATTCAACATCATAGGTAATTAGGGAATCGCAAATTAAAACAAGATACTGGCTGGGTGCGGTGGCTCACACCTGTAATCCCAGCACCTTCGGAGGCCAAGGTGGGCGGTTCACCTGAGGTCAGGAGTTTGAAGCAAGATGCCACTACACACCTATTAGAAGGGCCAAAATCCAAAACAATGACAATAGTAAATACTGGCAAGAGTACGAAGCAACAGGAACTCTCATTCATTGCTGGTGGGAATAAAAATGGTACAGCAACTTTGGAAGACAGTTTGCCAGTTTTTTATGAAACAAAGCTTACTCTTGCCACATGATCCAGCAATTATGCTCTTTGGTATTTACCCACATTAATTGAAAATTACATTCATATAAAAACCTGCACATGGATGTTTACAGCAGCTATATTCATAATTGCCAAAACTTGGAAGCAACCAAGATGTCCTTCAGAAGGTAAATGGATAAATAAACTGTGGTACATCTAGATAAAAGAATATTATTCAGTGATAAAAAGAAATGGGTTATCAAGCCATGAAAAGACATGGAGGAAACTTAAATGCATATTGCTAAGAATAAGAGGCCAATCTGAAAAAAACTACATATTTTATGATCCAACTGCATAACATTCTGGAAAATGCAAGACGTTAGATTCAGTAAAAGATCAGTGGTTGCCAGGGCTTGGGGGAGGAAGGGATGAATAGAGGAAGCACAGAGGGTTTTTAAGACAGTGAAACTCCTCTGTATGATACTATACTGGTAAATCCATGTCATTATACATTTGTCCAAACCCATAGAACGTACCATACCAAGGGTGAATCCTAATGTAAATATGGGCTTTGGGTGATAATGATATGTCAGTGTAGGTTCATCAGTTGTAACAAATGTACCACTCTGATAATAGGATGTCAATAGCTGGGGAGGTTCGCACATGTAGGGGAACAGTGAGTATATGAGCACTCTCTGTATTTGCCATTCAACTTCACTGTGAACCTAAAACTGCTCTAAAAAAATAAAGTTGATAACACTCTGTGCAGTGACTCTATGGCTCTCTGCAGCCTTGAGTGGCGCCATCCCACCTGGCTCCCTCTGCTGTTATCTACTGTTTCCTTTTCTCTCTTGTCCTTGTGTCTCAGTCAGGAAATAAGGGTGTCAAATCCCATTCTGTCTCTAATTTGACAACAGGACTGGATGTTGTGTATTGTGGAGGTTTTTGTTTATATTGTTCCTAAAGTATGAAAAATAAAGGGGAAAACACTGAATTGGAAAAAAACAAAACGCTTTAACATTCAAAAAGTAAAACAGGCCTGATTAGACGTTCACGTCTTGTATTTATAAAAGGTTAGTGGCCAGGCGTGGTGGCTCACGCCTGTAATCCCAGCAGTTTGGGAAACCAAGGCGGACGGATCACAAGGTCAAGAGATCGAGACCATCCTGGCCAATATGGCGAAACCCCGTCTCTACTAAAAATACAAAAGTTAGGTGGGCATGGTGGTGAGTGCCTGTAGTCCCAGCTACTTGGAAGGCTGAGGCAGGAGAATTGCTTGAACCCAGGAGGCGGAGGTTGCAGTGAGCCGAGATCATACCACTGCATTCCAGCCTGGCGACAGAGCGAGATTCCATCTCAAAAAAAAAAAAAAAAAGTTAGTGATGCATTTCCTCAGTGCAAATTATTTTTTACTCCTACTTATATTTATGAATACAATAAAGTCCATACAGAAAAGAAAAGAGAGAGCCTATCAGCTTCATCATCTTCACTCCAGGATTCTGAGCTTGGCTGGCCTCTCTCAAAAGATAAACTGAAGGATTGGGAAATCTATCTCGGCCGGGCACGGTGGCTCACGCCTGTAATCCCAGCACTTTGGGAGGCCGAGGTGGGTGGATCACGAGGTCAGCAGATAGAGACCATCCTGGCTAACATGGTGAAACGCTGTCTCTACGAAAAATACAAAAAATTAGCCGGGCGTGGTGGTGGGCACCTGTAGTCCCAGCTACTCGGGAGGTTGAGGTAGGAGAATGGCGTGAACCCGGGAGGTGGAGCTTGCAGTGAGCCGAGATCGCGCCACTGAACTCCAGCCTGGGCGACAGAGCGAGACTCCATCTCAAAAAAAGAAAAAAAAGAAAAAGAAAAAAGAAAATCTATCTCACCTAAAAACTTCCTTATCTCCCTCAACAGCCCGCCAATACAAAGGCTTCTCTTGCATGGAAGGTACAAGAAAAGGAAAATGATGAAATTGTATTGCTGACTTTGTAAATTCAGATGAGAAGCGGTGGATGGTCTGAATGTAGTGAGTTATCCCAACTGATTGTTGACAGTCACAGACCGAACTGTTAGTTCTACTCTTTCCCCCCTTCTTACTGCTGCACAGGGAAGGGAAGAAGGGAAGAAGGGAAGAAGGGAAGAAGGGAAGAAGGGAAGGAAAGGAAAGGGAAGGGAAGGGAAGGGAAAGGAAGGGGAGGGGAGGGGAGGG
>NW_016806491.1:508168-514425 GCF_001698545.2 Rhinopithecus bieti
GCGCTTGGCTGAAAGAAAGGAAATTTTAAAAAAAGAAGCAGCTTCCACTCGCCAAATAATTCTATTTATTTTTTTTTATCTTTTAGAGACAGGGTCTCATTCTGTTGCCCAAGCTGCAGTGTAGTGGCATGATCATGGCTCACTGCAGCCTCTACCTTCCAAGCTCAAGTGATCCTCCCAAATAGCTGGGACTAGAGGCATGTGTCACCACACCTGGTTGATCTCTGTATTTTTTTTTTTTTTTTTTTTTTTTTTTTTTTTTTTTTTTTTTTTTTTTTTTTTTTTTGAGAAACAGGGTTTCATCATGTTGCCCTGGCTGGTCTTGAAGTCTTGAGCTCAAGTGATTCGCCTGCCTCAGCCTCCCAAAGTACTGGGATTACAGGCATGAGCCACCACGCCTGGCCCCAAGTTATTCTAAAATAGTCGTTCTTAACCCTGGCTGCACATTGCACTTACCATGGAAGTTTCAAAAATATTGATGCATGCATCCCACCCACAGAAATTCTGGCTTAATTAGAATTGGATGGGTCCTGGGCATGACGGCTTTTAAGCCTCCCAGATGACTGTAATGTATGGCAAGGGTTAAGAACCCTGCTCTAGTTTGGCATAGGTTTCTAAGCACCCATACATTGATCCTAAACACAGTCTCCTGAATAAATGGCTGGTCACTGACAAGAAATGAATATCAGTTTGAGAGAAGTATTTTAGTAAAAATCCAAGTAGGTTGATTTGCACTCATGGTATGGCTGTAGTACAGTAACATCAGTATCTAAACCCATAGGAGATGTAAAACTAGGGTAGAGGGATTCAGTCATTATCAACACACACACACAAAAATGGAACAAAGGAAGAAACAAGCATGTGAGCTCAACTCAGAAGCTCCCCAACCAACCTTGGGGGAATTTTCTTTTTAATGGAAACAATTGACTATTGGGAGCAGAGAGGAAGCAAGTGTCATCCTTTGTTCCAGAATTGAGAAGAATCCACAGTAAATATCCATTTCATGTTTATAATGGGTAAGAAATGTTTATCCCACAGTGGTTTTTCAGAGAACAAAATTAAAATCAATACAATATTGATTCTTGTCTTTGTAAAATATATCACCAAATATTTGTATATGACTTTGAAATGTCAAAGGTATTAAAAGAATGAAGTACACCCTCCCTTTTTTTTTTTTTTCTTTTTCTTTTTCTTTTTCTTTTGAGACGGAGTCTCACTCTGTCGCCCAGGCTGGAGTGCAGTGGCCGGATCTCAGCTCACTGCAAGCTCCACCTCCCGGGTTCACACCATTCTCCGGCCTCAGCCTCCCGAGTAGCTGGGACTACAGGCGCCCCCCCCCTTGCCCCGCTAGTTTTTTTTTTTTTTTTTTTTTTTTTTTTGTATTTTTTAGTAGAGACGGGGGTTCACCATGATAGCCAGAATGGTCTCGATCTCCTGACCTCGTGATCCGCCCGTCTCAGCCTCCCAAAGTACTGGGATTACAGGCTTGAGCCACCGCGCCCGGCCCACCCTCCTTTTTTAGTGAGACGAAGGCAACTCAAGGTTACAAATGATCCCTCCTCTGGACCATTTTCTATACTGTGACAGAAGGACTTTCTCAACCGCAACTCTGATCTGGTCCCTCCTCTGCTCCACATCCTCTGTCAGTTCTCTATGGCTTCCCTACGGGGCCTCCATGCCCACTTCTCCAGCTTTCCCTCCCTCTGCGCCTCCTACCACAATGTGCTCCAGCCGCACACAGTTCCTCAGACAGCACTGCTGTGTCTCACCTCTTAAACTTTATCTGCGCTGCTCCCTCTACCAGGATGGCTTCTTTCATGTGCCCCAGTCCTCTCAGTATTGGAAAAACTTGTCACATCTTTCAAGATTCAGTTCAAGGTAACTTCAACTATGAACCTTTCCCTGACCTATCCATATGACCACTCCCTCCTTTGTTCACTCATTCTCACTAACATGATGCCTTACACTTGATACATTTACATGTTTACCTGTCTAAATTTTCCTCCTACATCCTGAGTCCTTTGATATCAGAGACTGTATTTTATCCATTTATATGCCCAGCACTTATAAAAGCGATTGGTATAAGTTTTTTCTATTTTATGAATTGAATTTAACTGAATGTATTGAATGAATAATTTTATCTCTCCATAAATAATCTCCCTCTCCATCTGCCTCTCTGTCAACAGAAACATACATACGCACCCCAGGAAGGAAGAAAGGAAAAAGAAAGCATCCAGAATGGAACAGTTCTTGGGATAGTTCCATGATCGGTAGGGCTGTCTGTCTTACCATTGATGTTCTGTGCCCAGTGACTGAAGGCAGAGGTGAGGGGCTGTTTTCCCAGTGAGGAAAATCCAAGCAGGAGCTATTCCGAGAACCAGAACTTCCTGAGTCACTGTGCAGATGTCGCTTTTCAGACAACAATCTGGACAGAAAGCTGGCCTTGCGACTACCCGGGCGAGATCTCTCTATCCAGACCCCACTCTCTCTCACGCTGCCTTCACTGTCTCTGCAGTGACTATGAAGATCTGTGAGAGGCTCACCTGAGGGTTCTGGGTCCTGGGACTGCTCCCAGGTTCCTATTGCATAGGATGGACAGTTTCTAGGAGCCGTAGTTGTACCTAGCCAGGACTGAGACATTGTATTCTGCAGGCCAAATGAAGACTGGTCTGATTGCTGTCCCAGGTGCTGATTTCCAGCACTGCCAGCCCAGGGACATGGGCTGTGAACATGGAGCTGTCCGATGTGCTGATCCTTCTCAGACCAGTCTTTTTTCCCATTGGAAGGGTCTACTTCAAGTTGCCTGGGCTGTGGGATTTGCCACATGGTTTTAGACTTTGGCACATTAACTCGAATGACTTGCTGTTGATTGTTAGCTTGAAGTGGAGAGATTCTTTCAGGCAAGGAAGAGCAAATCATACACTGCTGGGCCACCGAATATTTCTTCAAATGGAATGGAGGGCCTGTTTCATCCTCAATGCCCTCACCGCTGGATTTCTTATAAAGTGTCCTCATAATTTTTCTGATGCCCAGATGAAATATTTCCAGTATATTGAGTAACAAAGAAATGGCTGCAATGCTGTGCATAAAAAGCATGAAAATTGTCTTCTCAGTGGGCCTGGATACAAAGCAATCCACTGCATTGGGGCAAGGAGGTTGAGTGCATTTGTAAAGGGGGTGCATTTGAAACCCATAGAGAATATATTGGCCTATCATGAATCCTACTTCCAGCACAGATCTGGTCAAGATGTGTAAGACATAAGTACGCAGCAGACATCCTTTCAGAGGGACTTTATGGATCCTCTTCTGCTCCTCTAACCTCCTCAGTTCCCTGTCTATTCTTTGCTGCTCCTCCAAGTCAAGCTCTGGATTCTCCATCTGGGCTCTAAGGTGTGACTTTTTCCTTTGTCTCTCTTTCTCAAAGGCCCTGAGCCTATAAAGTGCATGGCCCATATAGACCAAAGAAGGAGAAGACACAAAGATGATCTGTAAAACCCAGAACCTGATCAGAGAGATAGGGAATGCATCATCATAACAGATATTGTTGCAACCTGGCTGCCGGGTGTTGCAGTCAAATGCTGACTGTTCATCATCCCAGACATCCTCAGCAGCCACACGAAGTACCAGCATTCGAAAGATGAAGAGGATGGTCAGCCAGATTTTCCCCACTATGGTTGAGTGGGAGTGAACTTCCTCTAGGATGCCACCCAATAAGTTCCAATCCCCCATGGTTAAAGACTAATGTCTGAAATATACAGAAAACACTGAGGTTAATAGCACCCATGGTGGTAACATATAGACACAAGCTCAAAAATACAGCAGGTTCTTTTGTATGTCAGCAAAACTATGAAGGATATTCAAGCCCTAATATTTATGGCCCATGCTTAAAATAGGATATTTCCAAAGACATTAATTTTCAAAAAAACACTAAAGACCCCCCCACAATTTCACCACAGTTTATTTCTTCCTATTCTCTTTTACTCTCCCCCACACAGCTGCTTGTTATTCTAGTATACAAATAGGTCTCCATATTTGTACAATTCATTCTAATTGCACAATTGTATTCATTTTTCTATCCATATGAGATACTCTACTTACCATACATCTGACATGATCATAGAAGAGTCTCAATTCCTCAGGAAGTGTTCCCTACCCCTCCCAAGTTGTAGTTATTTTTCCCTTTCCTGAATCCTCACAACACTATTATTAATATTATTCACCTGGGACTGTGCCTAAATGAGTTTTGTGATGGTTGTGGCTTATGTTCCCCTTCCTAGAAAGGTACACCCCTTGCAGATAGAGACACTTTCTAAAGTGTGTTGGTCATTGCACACAGAAGTCATCAATATATAATAGCGAATGGAATTGTCTTTTCACTTTAAAATTATGTTCCTTGACCCTATCACCAAAATACCATCAACAGGCAAAATAAAGTAGATCCTCATAATATATTATCCAGGGCTTTAACTGCAAGACAAAGTATAGGTAAAGAAAATACAAATCAGTCAAGTAAACCCTCAGGAACTGGTTCATATCAGGATAGCGGTAAAGATTAGGCAGACACAGAAACAATACCAGCAATAACACATAATTACATCCATTAAGCCACATCTGGAACATCATGTTTTCATGGAATTTTTGCTAACTTAGAAGAAAAGTGAATATAAACTGCTTATCTAGCAAGCTTAGGATCTGGAAAACAATCAAGGTATAGCTGACATGAACAGGTTACTTGGTTTACCCTGAAAACTAATGTTTTTCAAGATTCAATAAGGTTAAAATACTTAGAAGGTTAAAGCTTTCTAAGATATGGAAGACTTCCAGATAAGAAAGATACAGAGGAAAAATAGGAAATCATTATTAAGTTAAAATAGATAATGAGGCTGGATGTGGTGGCTCATGCCTATAATCCTAGCACTTTGGGAGGTTGAGGTGGGTGGATCACGAGTTCGAGGTGGGTGGTCAGGAGTTCGAGATCAGCCTGGTCAACATGGTGAAATCCCATCTTTAGTGAAAATAGAAAAATTAGCTGGTGTGGTGGCATGCGCCTGTAATCCCAGCTACTCGGGAGGTTGAGGCAGGAGAATCACTTGAACCCAGGGGGCAGAGATTGCAGTGAGCCGTGAGCTGAGATCACGCCACTTCACTCCAGCCCGAATGAAAGAACGAAACTCCATTTCAAAAAAAAAAAAATAGATAATGAAACAATTCTCCCCTTCCATAATTCATTCATTCAGTAATATTTGCTAATACCTTGCTATTGGCTGGGCACAGTGGCTCACGCCTGTAATCCCAACACGTTGGGAGGCTGAGTCGGGCAGATCACGAGGTCAGGAGATTGAAACCAGCCTGGCCAACATAGTGAAACCCCATCTCTACTAAAAGTACCAAAATTAGCCAGGCATGGTGCTGTGCACCTATAATCCCAGCTACTCAGGAGGCTGAAGCAGAATTTCTTGAACCTGGGAGGCGGAGGTTGCACTGAGCCAAGATCCTGCCACTGTACTCCAGTCTGGGTGACAGAGCAAGACTCCATCTCAAAAAAAATAAATAAAAATAAAATAAAATAAAATAAATCAAACCTTGCTATCGCCTAGGCATTGTGCTAGATGCCAGGAATTCAATAACAAGCTATATTTGGTCCGAGACCTCACAGCACTTGATCACTAAGGACTCCCACTAACCTATAAAATGAATCAAGACTGATAATACAAAAATGAATATCAACCAAAAAAAAAATGAGGGAAAAACCTGGAATCCTTAGATTTTTTTCCAACTATCTCCAAACACAACAATTGATTCCAGATGGAACAAAACATTAACTGTAAAAACATATTAAAATAAATTATAAAAGAATATGTTTTTTAATCTTGAAGTAGAGGACTTTTTAAGCACATCAGTGCCAGAAATTATAATTAGAAAAAAATACAGATTCTAGCTGGGCATGGTGGCTCACTCCTGTAATCCCAGAACTTTGGGAGGTGGAGGCGGGAGGACTGCTTGAGCCCAGGAGTTGCAGACCAGGCTGGGAAATATAGTGAGGCCCCCGTCTCTATAAAAAATAAATGTAAAAAGTTGGCCAGGCACGATGGTGAGTGCCTATAGTCCTAGCTACTAGGGAGGCTGATGTGGGAGGATCACTTGAGGCCAGGAGTTTGAAGCTGCGGTGAGCCATAATGGCACTACTGCACTCCAGCCTGGGTGACAGAGTGAGACAGGAAGGAAGGAAGGAAGGAAGGAAGGAAGGAAGGAAGGAA
>NW_016806491.1:516679-519660 GCF_001698545.2 Rhinopithecus bieti
AGAGAGAGAAAAGGAAGGAAGGAGGGAAGGAAGGGAGGGAGGGAGGGAGGGAGGGAGGAAAAGAAAGAGAGAGAGAGAGAGAAAGAGAGAGAAAGAAAGAAAGGAAGGAAGGAAGGAAGGAAGGAAGGAAGGAAGGAAGAAAGAAAGAAAGAAAGAAAGAAAGAAAGAAAGAAAGAAAGAGAGAGAAAGAAAGAAAGAGAAAATACAGATTCCACCAGCAAAACTGAATAGCAAAAGTGGAGTTGTCCAGAAGGCATCTGGGTCTAGAGGACAACAACAACAAAAATGGTACAAACAGGAGATAAACATTAATGAATTACCATTGAATAGGTAGAGAGGATCACTCAGAGACAAAAAGAAAAAGTGAGACAATGACAGAACCCTGAGACTAACACAGGGGAAGAAAGAGTCTGCAAATAAATATGAGAAATGGCCAAGGAGAGAAAGGAGGAAAACCATGAAAGTGTTGTCTCTGAAACCAAAGCCCAAAGTCAGAGTTTCAAGAAGGGGGATAGTTGACAACGCCAAATACACACACACACACACACACACACACACACACACCACTATACAAATAAATTTAATTTAATGGTGATATACCATGCTCAGGGATTGAAATTGCAATATAGGTAAAGATGTCAATTCTCCCCAAATTAATCCAAAGATTCAGTGTGGAATTGCAAATCACTCAGTAAAATAAAAGTCTGTAAATGTACATGTATATGTATGCAGGTGTATGTGAAATATATATGTATGTGATTTTAATGAGCATGGAGAAAAAAATGCAGAAGGATACACACCAGGAATTTAATATAGGTTACCTGAGGTCTGTTGAAGGTGATGAAATTGGATGGGAAGTTAAGGTGGAAAAAAGAGAGGCAAGAAAGAGAAAGGAAAGGAAAAAAGACTTCTAAGAAAGCATGAGTGATTTTATCAAAAGTGTAGGTTTATGTACATTTTACCTGTATGTACATATATAAAGAATTTTTTAATGAAATTGAAAAGTGATAGATACCTCTCAGAATTTGGAAGAGGTATTAATGAGACTTTTATAATTTACTCTATATAGTTGTGAATTGTTTGAAATTCAAAAATTAAGAATGCAGTCATTTATATTACTTGTAAATAAAAATTAGATATTAAAATGAGGACTCAGACCTCATTAACCAAAAGCAATAATTTACTAAATTCTATCCTGTCTTAGAGTTTTGGTCTTTTCCCATAATTATTCCCTTAAAACTTTCTGTTCATTATTCTTTATTTTAAAAAGAGATTTCCTCTGCAGGTAGAGATCTGGAAAAAAAAAAATAAAGGATTCCTTTAGCACTTAAAAAAACCTATAGCTTCTATTTTATATAAAAACCCCGAGGTGGGAAAGCTAACTCGTGTCAATCTTACTCCTATTTGGCAGTACTAAACTATATAATACTTCATTTTGCCACTATCTCTTTAAAATGTGGAAATTATTATTTTAAATAGCAAGGAAAACTGAGCTTAGCCTACATCAAAACAAAATACAATCTTACATATTAGAATACAAGACATTTTGTCCTTTAGACAACTAGTCCATTTTCTAAAATAACTACTTTTACCATTAAATGAGTGTGGGTCTTAGAACTATTACTGAATTTTCTTTTATTATCAAATACAAATCTAGTATATCCTATATAAAAAGCTGATGGCCGGCCGGGCGCGGTGGCTCAAGCCTGTAATCCCAGCACTTTGGGAGGCCGAGACGGGCGGATCGCGAGGTCAGGAGATCGAGACCAACCTAGCTAACACGGCGAAACCCCGTCTCTACTAAAAAATACAAAAAACTAGCCGGGCGAGTTGGCGGGCGCCTGTAGTCCCAGCTACTTGGGAGGCTGAGGCAGGAGAATGGCGTAAACCCGGGAGGCGGAGCTTGCAGTGAGCTGAGATCCGGCCAATGCACTCCAGCCTGGGCGACAGAGCGAGACTCCGTCTCAAAGAAAAAAAAAAAAAGGCTGATGGCCCTTTTCTGCATATTATTTCAGATCTTGTCTTTCTATCCCCACAAGGATTTTTTATATATTTCTCATAAACAAGAAACTCCACGTATTTACTACTTACCTTATGGGTGAACCAAAAAATCACGATTGGGTTCGCAGAACCTTGAAGTTGCACCGTGTGTGGCTCATTAGTGGAAAAATTGCTGCTGGTTGCAGATATAAAGGCTCTGATCAGGTGGCTGTGGGGCCCTAATCCAGAATGAGCACAGTTATTTTGATCAATGGAGTTTAACCTAGTCCTCCCCCAAGGTTCAAAATGTCCTCTGGTGCTTTGCAATTTTCTTACAGTATTTTTTTCTAATTGATATCAAGCTGGGACCTCTCCGGGTATATCATATTTGGAAACGAAACGTGAAACAAATGAGAATTTTCCTTTTGCGTTGGTGAATGCATACAGTGATTTATGTTTGGGTGCATTTCTTTCAGTCTGTTGATTGTTCTAGGAATCGATGCTCACAGATCAATGAGTCATGTCCGATTTCATAAACAAGTGCCTGGGGTGAGTCTGGCCTCATAAATGTGAACAAATAATAATGGAGTGGCAATCAAACCTAAAGTCTTATTGCAAATCAGGACATGCTGAAAGAAGAAACATCTCAAAAAGAGAATAAACATTTTTAGGGTCGGGTGTGATGGTTCACACCTATAATATCAGCACTTTGGGAGGCCAAGGCAGAAGGATTGCTTGAGGCCAGGAGTTGGAGACCAGCCTGAGTAACACAGTGAGACCCCCGTCGTTAAAAAAAAAAAAAAAAAATTAACAAGGTATTGTGGTGCATGCCTGTAGTCTTAGCTACTCAGGAGGCTGAGGAGGGAAGATAACGTTAACCCAGGAGTTCAAGGAGGCTGCAGTGCTCTGATTGCACCACTGCGTTCCAGCCTTGGTGACAGAGCAAGACTCTGTCTCAAAAAAAAAAAAAAAAAAAAAAAAAAAGAAGAAGGGAAAAAAAA
>NW_016806491.1:519940-530894 GCF_001698545.2 Rhinopithecus bieti
AAAAAAAAAAAAAAAAAAAAAAAAAAAAGAGAGAGAGAGAAAAGAAAAAGAAAGAGAAAGAAAAGAAAAGAAAAGGCCAGCACTTGGTGGCTCATGCCTGTAATCGCAGCACTTTGGGAGGGCTCAAGCAGATCGCTTGAGCCCAGGAGTTCGAGACTAGCCTGAGCAACATTGCAAAACCCTATCTCTACAAAACAATACAAAATTAGCTGGCATGGTGGTGTGCACCTGTAGTTCCAGCTATTCCGGAGGCTGAGGTGGAAGGATCGCTTGAGCCCGAGAGGTGGAGGCTGCAGTGAGCCCAGATCGCGACACTGCACTCCAACCTGGGCAACAGAGCAAGACTCCCTCTCAAAAAAAAAAACTCTCCTCTCCTCCTCCTCCTCCCCCTCCTCCTCCTCCTCCTCCTTCTTCCTCTTCCTCTTCCTCTTCCTTTTCTTCCCCCTTCCCCTCCCCCCTCCCTCTCCCTCCTTCTCTTCCTCCTCCTTGGAATAGGAGGTTTCCGGGAGGTGGTGCCTCCTCAGCGCTGCACAGCCTGCTCCCTGGGTACAGCCACCCACGCGGTCAAGCCCTACAGGCCCCGCCTTCCAGGATGGCTAGCGGCCGCCTGCCTCCCAGGCCCCAGCACAGGACACAGGGGGTACGAGGGCACACGGGATGCGAGGGTACACAGCAGCCAGGCCTTTCACTGGGCCGCGAGCTGCCTCGAGGTGAACAGGTCCATGGGGGCGGGAGGGTTTGCAGACCTCCGGAGGCTGAGGGCCGCCCCTCAGAAGCTGGTGTTCATTGGGACTGGCTGTTGGCCGGAGTCGCCTCCCCGGCTCCCTTCTCCGGGAGGGATTTCACGTGGATCTGGTTGCGCAGCACAGCGTCTCTCAGCATCCGGCCTTGGGCGCTGTGCTGAAAGTCCCGCGATTCGCAGAGACTTCTCGAAGGTGGTGCTTGCGCTGATCCACATCCTCCCGGATTTGCTGCCTCAGCTCACCCTCCCGCGCTGCCACCGCGGGGCTGAGGGCGCAGTTGCGAATCTGGGCGTACAGGGTCCTGACGGTGGGGCGGTGGGGGAGTGGAGGTTGGGGAGGTACACATGTCCGAGAGCAGGTTGTCCTACATTTCCCCTTTTTTTGTTTTTTTGGAGACAGAGTCTACCTTTGTCTCCCAGGCTGGAGTGCGGCGGCGCGATCTCGGCTGACTGCAACCTCTGCCTCCCAGGCTCAGGCAATTTTGCCTCGGCCTCCCGAGTAGCTGGGATTACAGGCGGACACCACCACAACCGGCTACTTTTTGTATTTTTTAGTAGAGACGGGATTTCGCCATGTTGACCCAACTGGTCTCAAACTCCTGGCCTCAAGACTCAAGGTGGCCACATCGTCCAGCATCTTCAGACACGGGGCACACTTGGACTCGTGGAATTTGAAGATGATGTCTCCAACCTGCGGCTCCAGCTCCAAGAACAACTTGAAGGAGCTGCTGGAGATGAGGTGGTGCTGCAGCTCCTGCCGGTCGAAGGTGGCCAAGGCGCACAGGCCCCCAAAGACGGCCTCGTTGCTGGGGGACAGCAGCTCGGGGACGTCACAATGATCAAACCGAGCCAGCAGGAAGCATTTGGCAGCCTTCTTGTACTTCCTCGCGGCCAGCTCGGCCAAGCCTGCAGCGCATGGGAGGGAGTTCGGTGAGAACCGCCTGCGCCTGGCTGGCTGCCCCACTGTCCTCGCTGCTCGGCAATCTGCAGGATGGACTTGGCCTTGCAGACGCGGCTCAGCACGTAAGGCCAATTTTGCAAGTAGACGCTGACCTTGAAGACATTGAGGACATGTTGAAGGCGTGCTTGGCGCTGCTGCAGTAGCCTCAGGCCGTGAGTGACACTTGAGGGCATTGCTGAATCATCGTGGCCACGCCTGGTGCGCTCCTTGGTGGAGTTGCCCTTGTAGTTCTTCAGGTCTGCGTCCGGCTTCTCCAGCTTCAGCAGGGTCTCCTTCTGAGTGGCCTCCACCCAGGCCATGTCCAGGGGCGGGGGCTCCACGCCACTTTCGGGGATGGCGTCAGGTGAGTTCCGCAGTTTCCTGTTGGCCTCCGAGAGCTTCCGGTGGACCTCTTCGTACAGGTCCACGTTAAAGATTATCTGCAGGGAGGAGAACGCCATCTTCAGGCCCTCCGCCCGCAGCAAGGGTCAATAGCCAGCAATAAACAGCAGCGGCTCGGTGCGCATCGGGCAGCTGCAGCTGCCAACGCACTGCTCCAGTTCCAGGGTGAAGTCCACCACGTAGTTGACGTCGGGTGCATTCTGCAGGTCCTCCGGGGGATCCTTGTCGACTTGCATGGGCTCCACGGCCGCCTCTTTAGAGCAGCATACAGGACGACAAGCTGGCACTCAAGATTAAGTTCCTGGCCATGCGGGGCAGGAGGTAACACCTACAGCAAATTTTATTTGTGTGTGTGTGTGTGTGTGTGTGTGTGTGTGTGTGTGTGTGTGTTTAATGAGGTGGAGTCTTCCTCTGTCATTCAGGCTGTGGTGCAGTGGCGCCATCTCGGCTCACTGCAACCTCTGCCTCCCGGGTTCAAGCGATTATCCTGCCTCAGCCTCCTGAGTAGCTGGGATTACAAGCATGCGCCACCACGCCAGGCTTTTTGTATTTTTAGTAGAGACGGGGTTTCACCATGTTGGCCAGGCTGCTCTCGAACTCCTGGCCTCAAGTGATGTGCTCTCCTCAGCCTCCCAAAATGGTGGGATTGCAGGCATGAGCCACCGCGCCGAGCCCCTACTGCAAATTAAGCACCTGAACCGGCAGCGGCATCTTGCACCTGCCACGCCACAGCATGCCGTCCATTTCTGTGCCAATACTCTATTATTATTGTTATTATTATTATTTTAAAGATAGGGTCTTGCTCTGTTGCCCAAGCTGGACTCCAACTCCTGGGCTCAAGTGATCCTCTTACCTCAGCCTCCTGAGTAGCTGGGACTACAGGTGTGTGTCACCATTCTTGTTGTAGCAATACTCTATTAGGTCAAAACAAACGACTCAAGAAAGTATTTTTCTTTTTAAATAGAGAATCGGGAAGCCAATAGTAACCTTAGAAACCTAGGTCTGATTTTTTAGAGAAAGAATGAGAATTCCAGAGAGGTCAAACGACTTGCCCAGTACTGATAGACCAGGTCTCCAAACTCTCAGTGTGCAGCATCTTTCACTAATCACATCTCAAGCATATAATCTTCTTGCTATCTTAGAGGTGTTGACTGCAAGGGCATCACTAGAATCCAATAAGAGTTTCAGATCACAGCTCTAAGGCACATTTCTAAGCTTGCTCTTTTCCATATAAAATGTAGAAGTGCTTAAAATTACTGATAGTTCATCGTTATCATCTGCCTATTCTATTTTTGGTCATTTAGTTTTTTAAAAAGGATGATAATGAAAGGTAGATAGGTGACATTAAACTTTCACTAGCCTGGCACATCAGCCCAAAGTACAAATTATCTGTCAGAATTAACTAGAGGTAAAAACATATGCTTTATTAATAACTGTATTTGTACAGTATTAGGTAAAAAGTCACCTGAAAAGTAACAGATGTAATATCTTGAATCTATTTATCAGAGTCAGAATATTAAACATTGATAAGCAAAGGACGCATGTGTAATCTCTCAGAGAACAATAAAGTTAAGAGAGGTAAAATTGAATTAAAAATAGTCAACCGAAAAGAAATTAAAGAAGAGGAGAGGAATTAACACAGAGGAGATAGGACATAATAGAGGAAAGAGTTGGATGGAAGATTTAAATTCCCCCACAGAAAACAATACTTCATCCTTAGGACAATTGCAGAGATTAGTGTCTCCATTAAAGTCTTGAAAGGGGCCAAGCACAGTGGCCCCTTTCAAAGGGCCAGCACTTTGGAAGGCTGAGTCGAGTGGATCACTCGAGGCCAGGAGTTCGAGACGAGCCTGGGCAACATGGTGGAACCCATCTCTACTAAAAATACAAAACATAGCCACATGTGGTGGCACATGCCTGTAATTCCAGCTACTTGGGTTGGTTGAGACACGAAAATTGCTTGAACCCAGGAAGCAGAGGTTGCAGTGAGCCAAGGTCACGACATTGCACTCCAGCCTGGGGCCTGGGCAACAGAGTGAGACCCTGTCTCAAAAAAAAAAAAGACACTAAAGGTGTAGCATGGTACTACCTATCTCATCCTTTGTACAGAAAAAGAATATTAGATCTTAGAAAATTATCACCTTAATCATGCACTGACTCCAATTGCAGTTACTGCTCCAGATGTGGTGTCTTTAATGGAAGAAATCTAATTAGTCTTGTTACACAGTATGCAGCCATTTACATGGCAAATACTTTTTCTCTATATCAATTTGCAAATATTAACAGAAGTCATTTGCCTTAAAAAAGAACAAAGTGAATGAGGCTATCTTAACATAAATTTTAAAAATATTCTTAGTGACTGGGCACAGTAGCTCATGCCTGTAATCCCAGCAATTTGGGAGGCCAAGGCGGGTGGATCACCCGAGGTCAGGAGTTCGAGACCAGCCTGACCAACATGGTGAACCCCCCCCCCCATCTCTACTAAAAATTTTAAAAAATTAGCCAGGCATGGTGGCACATGTCTGTAATCCCAGCTACTTGAGAGGTTGAGGCAGGAGAATTGGTTGAACCTGGGAGGTGGAGGTTGCAGTGAGCCCAGATCGCACACACTCTAGCCTGGGCAACAAGAGCAAAACTCCATTTAAAAAAAAAAAAGAGGCCGGGCGCAGTGGCTCAAGCCTGTAATCCCAGCACTTTGGGAGGCCATGTTGGCCAGGCTGCTCTCGAACTCCTGACCTCGGGCGGATCACGAGGTCAGGAGATCGAGACCATCCTGGCTAACACAGTGAAACCCTGTCTCTACTGAAAAAAAAATACAAAAAACTAGCCCGGCTAGGTGGTGGGCGCCTGTGGTCCCAGCTACTTGGGAGGCTGAGGCAGGAGAATGGCGTAAACCCGGGAGGCGGAGCTTGCAGTGAGCTGAGATCCGGCCATTGCACTCCAGCCTGGGCGACAGAGCGAGACTCCGTCTCAACAAAAAAATAAAAAGAAAAAATAAAAAGAAAAAAAGAAAAAAAAATCTGAGTGAATAAAGGAAATCACAGAACAATACATACGTTGGAATACTCTCATAAATTTAAAACTCTCAAATAATTCTATATGTTGTTTATAGAAATACATATTTTCATGAAATATATATATATATTTTTTAATTCTAAGCTTCCATGAGCTGAGCAGGCCTGACATCTGAGAATGGCTCCTTTCTTAATTTTTATAAGGCCCTCGAGTGTTAAAATGTATGCTGCCAACCTCCATCAATTTGCTTTTATCTGGCAGGGTCAACAATACATCTTTCACCATCTTGCCTGAAGGCTACATCAATTTTCCTGTTCGCTGCCATAATCTAGACCACAGAGGTCTAGATGATCTTGATATCCCCCGAAATATCATACTGGGTTACTACATTGATAACATAATGCTGATTAGACCTGATGAGCAAGAGAAAAGTACCACAGATGTTTTAGTAAGAAGACAAATGCAGGCCACAGGGTAGAATACAAGCCCCACAAAAATTAAGGGACCTGCCACGTCAGCAAAGTTTCTAGAGATCCAGTCCTCCCTAAGTGAAAGCAGTTTCTATCCCTTGCACTGCAACTACCACTATCACCAACACCATACAAAAAAAAAAAAAAAAAACAGGTGCAATGCTTGATAAGCCTTTGTGAATTATGGAGGTCATTTGATATGCTACTCTGGTCCATTAAATGAGTAACCTGTAAGGCTGTGAGCTTTTACTGAGAAACAGAGAAAGAAAAAGCTCTGCAATAAGTTCAGGCTGCAGTGCAAGAGTGTGCAAAATCCCAGCAAATTCAATGAAACTCAAAGAAACTTTAACTAATAAATATGTGATATGGTTTGACTGTGTCCCCACACAAATATCACCTTGTATTGTAATAATCCCCAGGTGTCAAGGGTGGGGCCATGTGGAGATAATTTAATCATGGGATGGTTTACCCCATAGTGTTCTTGTGGTACTTAGTAAGTCTCATGAGATATAATGGTGTTATGAATGGGAGTTCCCCTGCACAAACTCTCTTGCCTGCCACCATGATTGTGAGGCCTTCCCAGACATATGGAACTGTGAGTCCACTAAACCTCTTTTTCTTTATAAATTACCCAGTCTTGGGTATATCTTTATCAGCAGCATGAGAACTGACTAATACAATATGTCACGTGGAGACTCTAGCAAGCCTCCATAAAAGAATCACAGTGCAGAGCATCAGCGTTCTGGAGCATAGCTATGCGCTGTTAGAGACTGAATGCCTGACCATGGTACATAAAGTGACCAGGTGACCTGAGATATCCAGAATGAAGTGGGTATTATCTGATCCATGCCACCATAAGGCTGGGCACACACAGCAGCAATACGTCAATAAGTGTAAATGTTATATACAACATCAGTCTGAAGCAGGTCTGGAAGGTGTATTAGTTATATAAGCAGACTCCTCTGATACCCAATACTGTACCTGCTTCTTTTCTCACTCAGTCAACACCTGGAGCCTCATGTGAAGTTCCTTATGACCAGTTAACTGAGGAGGAGAAAAAATATTTGGGCCTATTTTCCAGATGTTTCTGACTGATGTACCAGCAAAGGCCAGAAATAGACTGCTGCAATGTTACAACACTAACCAGGAGACAATGATGAAGGGAAATTTTCCTGGGGGGTAAAACTTTGAGCAGCATGTATGATTGTCTTCTTCAACTGGAGTGAGAAAAGGCCAGACATAAGATGTACATTCAAGGGAAGTGGTTAAAGGTTTGGCTGGATGGTTTAAGACTTGGAAAAAACAAAATGTGACAAGGTCTAAGAAAAAAGTATTGTGAAGGGGCTTCTAGGATTAGAGACAAAATGTGAAGACATTTGTGTTTTGTCAGTGTTCACCAAAGACACCCACTGTAGAAGAGAATCTCAATGAGATGAACAACATAATACATTCTGGGGATGTCAGTCTTGTCTTTCCCTTGCAAATCCAGTGCTTGCTCAATGGACCCATATACAAAATCACCATGGTGGTGAGAAAGAAGGCGATGGGCTCAGCGACACGGACTTTCACTCACCAAAACTGACCTGGGTGCCTCCATTGTGGAAGGCTTAATATGTCAAGAACAAAGTCAAAGTTAAGTCCCAATATGAACTAGCCAACTACCTACTAGCAGGTTTCTTACATCAGACTGACCCTATCCATGGAGGGGAATGTAATTTGTTCTCACTAGGAGAGACATATTCTTCAGCATGGATTTACCTCCCTGACCTTAATGCTTTTGTCAGCATCAGAAGCACAGCCAAACGGAATACTTATTAACCATTTTGGCATTGTATATATTTTCTGTTCAAGAAACAGATTTCACAGGAGAAGAAGCTCAGCAATGGGCTTATGCTCACGTAACTTTTCAAGAATTTAAAAAGAGGGAACACATTCCAATTCATTTTATGAAGTCAGCATGATAACTTGGATACCAAAACCTTACAAGACATTAAGAAAGAAAAAAAATGTGGCCGGGCGCGGTGGCTCAAGCCTTGTAATCCAGCACTTTGGGAGGCCGAGACAGGGGATCATGAGGTCAGGAGATCGAGACTATCCTTGGCTAACCACCGGTGAACCCCCGTCTCTACTAATAAATACAAAAAACTAGCAGGGCGTGGTGCGGGCGCCTGTCATGTAGTCCAGCTACTCGGGAGGCGCTGAGGCAGGAGAAATGGCGTGAACCCGGGAGGCGGAGCTTGGCAGTGAGCTGAAGTGAGCTGAGATCCGGCCACTGCACTCCAGCCCCGGGCGGCAGAGCGAGACTCATCTCAAAAAAAAAAAAAAAAAAAAAAAAAAAATGTAAGCCATCTCACACACAAAAAAACAAAGAATACCTAAACAAAAACATTAGTTTAAACTAAATCCAACAATATATTTAAAAAGGATATAAATACATTATACTTTAAGTTGGGTTTATTGTGTTGGACAATGGAGTTTTAAGAAAATGAAATAAAAATAAATTAAGTTATTCTGAAACTGCAAGATTTAATTTTTTTAGATGATTTATTTTACCACATTTAATAAAGGAGAAAATAAATAAAGGAGGAAATTTTTTTTTTTTTTTTGAGATGGAATCTCACTCTGTCACCCAGGCTAGAGTATAGTGGTGTAATTTCAGCTCACTGCAACCTCTACCTCCCAGATTCAAGCGATCCTCCAGCCTCAGCCTCCCAAGGAGCTGGGATTACAGGTATGTGCCACCATGCCCAGCTAATTTTTGTATTTTTAGTAGAGACAGGGTTTCACCATGTTGGTCAGGCTGGTCTCGAACTCCTGACCTCAAGTGATGCGTCTGCCTTGGCCTCCCAAAGTGCTGGGATTACAGGCGTGAGCCACCACGCCTGGCCTAGAAAGAAACTTTTGTAAGCTGATAAACAGTACACATTTTTTCCTTTTTTTTTTTTCTGAGACAGGGTCTCACACTCTCTCCCAGGCTGGAGTGCACTGGCACAATCATGGCTCACTGGAGCCTCGACTTCCCAAGCCCAAACAATCCTCCCACTTCAACCTCCTGAGTAGCTGGGACCACAGGAGTGTGCCACCACACACTGGCACCACCACATCTGGCTAATTTTTTTTTTTTTTTTGTAGAGACAGGTTCCCACTATGTTGCCCAGGCTGGTCTTGAACTCCTGGGTTCAAGTGATCATCCTGCCTTGGCCTCCCGAAGTGCTGTGATTACAGGCATGAGCCAATGCACCCTGCCAAGCTTTGTGTTCTTGATGTAGAAGCTGATAAAAAGGAAAATACATTAAAATACATTAAATAAATGAGTAAATAAAAGAAAGCAGGTGCCCAAATATGAACACCTGTGTTTATAATACTCCACAGTAGCCTAAATGTGGAAACAACCCAAATGTCCACTGAATGGTTAAATAAAAAGTGGTAGGCTGGGCACGGTGGCTCACACCTGTAATCCCAACACTTTGGGAGGCTAGGAGGAGGATTGCTGGAGCTCAGGAGTTCAAGACCAGCCTGGGCAACACCGTAAAACCTTGTCTCTACAAAATATACAAAAATTAGCTGGGTATAGTGGTGTGCACCTGCAGTCCCAGCTACTTGGGAGGCTGAGGTGAAAGGACCACTTGAGCCCAAGAGGTCGAGGCTGCAGTGACCAGTGACTGCACCATTGCACTCTATCCTGGGCAACAAAGTGAGACCTTGTCTCAAAAAAGAAAGTAAGTAAATAAATAATAAAATAAAATAGGCCAGACATGGTGGCTCATGCCTATAATCTCAGTGCTTTGGGAGGCCAAGGTGGGTGGATCACTTGAGGCCAGGAGTTCGAGATCAGCCCGGATAACATGGTAAAACACCGTCTCTACTAAAAATACAAAAAAAAGTCTGGGTGCAGTGGCTGACGCCTGTAATCCCAGCACTTTGGGAATCCGAGGTGGGAGGATCACCTGAGGTAGGGAGTTTGAGACCAACCTGGCCAACATGGAGAAACCCCGTCTCTGCTAAAAATACAAAAAAAATTAGCCAGGTGTGGTGGCAGGTGCCTGTAATCCCAGCTACTTGGGAGGCTGAGGCAGGAAAATCGGTTGAACCCAGGAGGTGGTGTTTGCAGTGAGCTGAGATCACACCATTGCACTCCAGTCTGGGCCGCAAGAGTGAAAGTCCATCTCAAGCAATTCTCCTGCCTCAGCCTCCCGAGTAGCTGGGACTACAGGCGCCCCACCATGCCCAGCTAATTTTCGTTTTGTATTTTAGTAGAGACAGGATTTCACCGTGTTAGCCAGTATGGTCTCGATCTCCTGACCTCGTGATCTGCCCGCCTTGGCCTCCTAAAGTGCTGGGATTACAGGCATGAGCCACTGCGCCCGGCCAATGGCATTATTTCTAACAGTTCCGAACTAGAACACAAATGTCTACAACAGTAGGGTAGATAAATTGTGGTTCAATTGAAATATATACAGCAGTGAGAAAGAATTTACTATTGCTATACTCAACACAGGCATGAACCTCACATACTGATTAATGAAATAAGCCAAATAGTATCTACAGTTATAATTTCACTTGAAAGTTCAAAGACAAGCAAAACTAATCTATGATAATATAAATCAGAGATAGTGTTCTGATAATGTTTGTCCGTAGGGAGAAGGAAGGACTATTACTAGGAATGGGGGGCACTCTGAAGGGCTGGTAATGTTCTAATTCTTGTTCCGGGTGCTGTTACACAAGTGTTCACTTGGTGAAAACTCTATTTCTTTCATGTACTTTTCTATGTGAATGCCATACCTCAATTTTAAGTTTGACATTTTTATGTTTTTTATTTTTTTTATTTTTATTTTTTTCAACAGAACTATTTTTTATTACAATTTTTGAGATCTCACTGAGGTAAAATGGAACATCTTTAACATGTAAACTTTGATTCTTATTTTGTTTTATTTAAATTGTCAGAATAATTATATGTAATTATTGTGTACATCGTGGTGTTTTGCAATGTAGATGCATTGCCAAATGGGTAAATCTAGTTAGGTAATATATGCATGTCCTTGAAAAGCTGTCATTTTTTTTTTTTTCCCTCAAAAGCCTGTTTTTTTTTTTTATTATCATTATTTTTTTATTATTATACTTTAAGATCTAGGGTACATGTGCATAACGTGCAGGTTTGTTACATATGTATATTTGTGCCATGTTGGTGTGCTGCACCCATCAACTCGGACAAAGCTGGAGGCGTCACGCTACCTGACTTCAAACTATACTACAAGGCTACAGTAACCAAAACAGCATGGTACTGGTACCAAAACAGAGCTATAAAACAAAGGAACAGAACAGAGTCCTCAGAAAAAAAACCCCCCAACTCCACCCATCTTTTCTTTTTTTTTTTTTTTTTTTTTT
>NW_016806491.1:533174-540668 GCF_001698545.2 Rhinopithecus bieti
TTTTGAGACGGAGTCTCGCTCTGTCGCCCAGGCTGGAGTGCAGTGGCCGGATCTCAGCTCACTGCAAGCTCCGCCTCCCGGGTTCATGCCATTCTCCTGCCTCAGCCTCCCGAGTAGCTGGGACTACAGGCGCCTGCCACCTCGCCCAGCTAATTTTTTGTATTTTTTAGTAGAGACGGGGTTTCACCATGTTAGCCAGGATGGTCTGATCTTCTGACCTCGTGATCCGCCTGTCTCGGCCTCCCAAAGTGCTGGGATTACAGGCTTGAGCCACCGCGCCTTGCCCATTTTTATGTTTATACCTTCTTTCTAACAAGGCAAGAACTGTAACACTTGTATGCTTCCTTGATCTCCTCTACTTGCCATTATGTTGATATTGTCTAAAATTGTAATTCTGGTTTATTGCTTTCTAAAAAAATCTTTCTCCCCCTGTACACATGTTACCAAGATATCTGAACACTGCTATCCCTATAGCTTTTGCAGTATCTTCTGGACTTTTTGTTGAGTATGTTTTCCAAACTTTTCAATGTGAATCATTGGCAAATCTTTTTCTTTTCTTGAGATAGAGTCTCGCTCTGTCGCCAGGCTGCAGTGCAGTGGCCCAGTCTCGGCTCACTGCAACCTCTGCCTCCTGGGTTCAAACAATTCTCCTGCCTCAGCCTCCCGAGCAGCTGGGATTACAGGTGCACGCCACTACACCCAGTTAATTTTTGTATTTTTAGTAGAGACAGGGTTTCACCATGTTGGCCAGGTTGGTCTTGATCTCTGGACCGAGTGATCTGCCTGCCTCAGCCTCCCAAAGTACCGGGATTACGGGCGTGAGCCACTGCACATGGCCTGGCAAATTTTTTTTCATTTAAAAAAAAAATTTTCCAGTAGCTTTAGAGGTACAAGTGGTTTTCAGTTACATGGATGAACTGCATAGTGCTGAAGTCTAGGATTTTAGTGCACCAGTCATCCAAGTCACAAACATTGTATTCAATATGCAGTTTTTCATCCCCTCCCTGTTCCACCTTCTGGGTCTCCAGTGTCCATTATACTACTCTGTATGCCTTTGCATACCCATTTATTTATTTTATTTTATTTTATTATTATTTTTTTTTTTGAGACGGAGTCTCGCTCTGTCGCCCAGGCTGGAGTGCAGTGGCCGGATCTCAGCTCACTGCAAGTTCCGCCTCCCGGGTTTACGCCATTCTCCTGCCTCAGCCTCCAGAGTAGCTAGGACTACAGGCGCCCGCCACCTCGCCCGGCTAGTTTTTTTATCTTTTAGTAGAGACGGGGTTTCACCGTGTTAGCCAGGATGGTCTCGATCTCCTGACCTTGTGATCCGCCCGTCTCGGCCTCCCAAAGTGCTGGGATTACAGGCTTGAGCCACCACGCCCGGCCTTGCATACCCATTTATAAGCAAGAACATGTGGTATCTGGCTTTTTTTTTTTCCTCTGGTTCCCAAGTTTTATTCATGAACTCATACAAAATATTCCAGATAAATGAATTTTAATCCCTCATCTTCCTCCTCCTGTTTGTCCTGGCTAATTTGGAAGTAACATAATTCATAACTTTCTTCGCTGTTAGCAACTACATGCAACCAATCACACAGATTATTCTTCTTCAAATATTTTTTTTTTGTGAGTTATTTCAAATACCTTTAGGAAAAAGTCACCTCAGAAGTCATGGTGATCTTGCTCTTGGTCCATTCCATGGTCACAACCCCTCCACCTAGATTCCGAGCTTTTCCATTCACTTTGATCCCCTCTTGCAAAAACTGCTCAAAGTTAGCAGCATCCATGTTTCCATCTTCTACAGCAGGTGCAATTAAGAGTAAACTTCAGAACCTGCTTCTTTCTTTTTTCTGCCCTGGTTTGCCACAAGCTTTTTCATGAGTGCCATGGTGGCAGTGGGGGCAAAAAGGGGTATCTGGCTTTTTTGTTTTTTGGTGCAGACTCTCGCTTTGTTGCCCAGGCTGGAGTGCAGTGGCACTATCTCGGCTCACTGCAACCTACGCCTCCCAGGTTCAAGTAATTCTCCCTGCCTCAGCCGCTGAGTAGCTGGGATTACAGGCGCCTGCCACCATTCCCAGCTAATTTTTGCATTTTTAGTAGAGACAGCGTTTTGCCACGTTGGCCAGGCTGGTCTCAAACTCCTGACCTCAGGTGATCTGCCCACCTCACCCTCCCAAAGTGCTGGGATTACAGGCGTGAGCCACTGTACCTGAATCTGGTTTTGAATTCCTGAGTTACTTCACTTAGAACAACAGCCTCCAGTTCCATACAAGTTGCTGCAAAATACATTATTCTTTTTTGTGGCTGAGTAGCACTCCATGATATATGTGTACCACATTCTCTTTATCCACTCATTGACGGACACTCAGGTTTATTCTATGTCTTTGCAACTGTGAATTGTGCTGCAATAAATGTGTGTAGGTGTTTTTCTGATACAGTGACTTCTTTTCTTTTGGATAGAGATCTTTGGTAAATCTTGATGTTTTTATTATACTCACATTTGAATGACAATTTAGATTAAAACTTTTAAGTCCAGTACTTTAAATACATTACTTTCCTGCACCCAGTATTGTTGAGAAGACTGAAGTCAATCTTATTCTTGTTCCTTTATACATTTACTCTAAAAGCTTTTAGATTTTTCTCATTATCTTGATACTCTTAAATTTCAGTATGTCTCTCATTTGGCGCCCTATGGCCTTTCAATCTGTATTTTTTCCTCCTTCTAGGCCTCTTACCTGAATGTTGGCACACCTGCTTCTGGCTTCCATCTTGCTTAAATCCACTTTCGTGTTTCCTATGTTATTATTATTATTTTTTGCTTCCTTCTGGGGGTTTCTCAGCCTGATTTTCCAACTAATTTATTCTGCATCTATCCTATTTTTCATTTTAGTTTTAATTTAATTTTATTTTTGAGACAGAGTCTTGCTCTGTCTCCCAGGCTGGAGTGCAGTGGCGTGATCTCAGCTCACTGCAACCTCCACCTCCCAGGTTCAAGCAGTTCTCTGCCTCAGCCTCCTGAGTAGCTAGGAATACAGGCACCCACCACCGTGCCCAGCTAATTTTGCTATTTTTAGTAGAGACAGGGTTACACCACCTTGGCCAGGTTGGTCTTGAACTCCTGATCTTGTGATCCACCTGCTTCAGCCTCCCAAAGTGCTGGGATTACAGGCATGAGCCACCGCACCTGGCCTGTATCCTACTTTTACTCCATTTATTGTTATTTATTTTAAATGTTTCATTATTTCTTGTATCACGTTGCTAACATCTTTTAATGTTTATTAGTTTCATTTTAGATTCTGAAAGTCTTACGTAATCCAGTAGTATCTTTCAGTCATACTGTTTGGGAACTCACTTACCTGGTGGTATGAGATCTTCTGCATGACAGTATGCACTGGAGGAGGACTGATGGCCAACCCTCTAGTCGGTATTAAAGGTTCAAAGAGAGGGAAGGGACAAGCCCCATGCTGGAGAGCCCTAGCACAAAAATATCACTGCTATTTATTTCAACGTGTAATCCTTTAGGACAGGGCTTCTTCCTTTGAACACCCTGAGAAAAATGGCAATGACAAGAGGCACTTCCTAGACTCTAGGGCCTAGATTATTAACTAAGAATTTCTGTGAGTCTGAAGGCAGAGGGGTGAAGTAACGCCCAAGCTAATCAATCCTTACACCTGTTTTCTTCAAATCTTCACCCAAAAAGCTATTGTGCTACTCTGATTTTATCTGTGAGGACACCTGCAGCAGAGATACGGCTTACCATTCCGGTACTTGCTGTGAGAAGGCAGACAACAGCAATCAGTTTTCTCAAATAATCTACTCAGAGTCATTCAGCCAGCCACACCCCTACCAGGAACCACTTCAAAATTGCTCCCTATGTTAACTGGGACTTTTACCTCTTTTGATTTTTTAAATTATTACCTAAACACAATAAAAGTAAAACATTCCAATCAAAATACAACAAAACTTTACATGGTTTTATTATACATAACTGTTACTGAAAGCAAACTTTATACAAAAAGTTTTATACAGATAAAAAAAATCCTTGGCTAGGCAAAGCCATTTTATGTGTGTGCATACACAGAAACACACATACATACATATACACACAGTATTTTACATCATCATTATACATATTTATAAATACATTATTTAAATTATTTTACAATATACCAAAACAAGGAGAGGCAATTATAAAAGCAAATAAAAAAATGGATGAACACTTGAACTAAATAGTCACTAAGTTTAAAATGCTACAAAACTATTTTTTTAATCTACAAAGTCATTTAAAATATCAAAACTAAGATTTCAATACATCACTGTTGCTTTCATTTTGATAAGTTCTAATATGTTTAAAAATAAATATTTTGACCAAAAACAGACAAGCAAATCAGAGTGATGACTAGAACAAGCTGAACATGCTGATGTGAAATTAGTCACCAAGTAATAACAAATGTAGATTATCATCTGGTAATCAAAAAGGTGATAAACCTCCCTCTAGTGCTCATTTAAAACATGAGGAATTTGAAGCTTCTGTGTAGTATGCAATATCAATTAAGAGTCCCAGGAATTCAGCAACTTATCTGTAATGTAAGAAAATGCTAAAGTTATTATTCTATTTTTCTGATAGGACTATGTCAAAATATGCTACCTTAAATGAGCTCCATTTAGACAATATTGGTGTTTTAATAAACTAGCTTTCTCATCTTCCAGTTGGTCTCAAAATTTAAAAAAAAAAACTAGCTTTTGCAATCAGTTTGGTAACTATCATTATACTTCGATATTGATAAAAATTTAATAAGACTATAGTACTTGTGGGGAAAAAAATCAGTTAAGAGGTAAGCTACCAATGAAATAACACACAATATGTGCTATCCTATAAGCAAAGAAAATCTCAAATATCAAATTCATTAAATGGTTTAAGATTTTTGGCCAGATGCAGTAGCTTATGCCTGTAATCCCAGCACTTTGGGAGGCCAAAGCAGATGGATCGCTTGAGTCCAGAAGTTCAAGACCAGCCTGGGCAACACGGTGAAACCCCATCTCTATTTAAAAGAATTTATATTCCCTTCACGAGAGAATCATGACATTAAGGTAAAAAAAAAAAGAAACTTGATTTAATTTCTTAAAGGCAGCAAAATCTTAAAAGCACAGTTAATCTAAAAGATAATCAAGCCACTTTTGCCTAGTTCTTTAGAATAAGCTTTTTTAAAAAAAAGTTCTTTAAAATAAGCTGCTTCTCCAAATTCCCCATTATTTAAGCTTACATTCTGTTGTGTGTGTGTTTTGTTCAAGTGATTCTCCTGCCTCAGGCTCCCAAGTAGGTGGGATTACAGGCATGTTCCACCATGCCCAGCTAATTTTTGTAATTTTGGTAGAGAGGAAGTATCGTCATGTTGGCCGGGCTAGTCTCGAACTCCTGAACTCAGGTGATCCACCCACCTTAGCCTCCCAAAGTGCTCAGATTACAGGCATGAGCCACTGCACCCGGCCACATTCTGAATTATACAAAGAGAAATTTAACATTATAATCACTTGAACCCGAGAGGCAGAGGTTGCAGTGAGTTGCGATCATGCCACTGCACTCCAGCCTGGGCAACAGAGTGCGACTCTGTCTCAAAACAAACAAACAAAAAAGAAATTTAACATCATAGTAAACTACTACACAATTCTGAAGATCTCACTAGCACTGTGCTCCATGTCCAAATCAAGTTTTTTGGTTTTTTATTTTTTTCTTTTCTTTCTGTGAAGGCAGAGTCTCACTCTGTCTTTCAGGCTGGAGTGTAGTGGTGCAATCTTGGCTCACCGCAACCTCCGCCTCCCAGGTTCAAGCGATTCTCATGCCTGTCTCCCAAGGAGCTGGGATTACAGAAAGGTGCCACCATGCCTAGCTAATTTTTGTATTTTTTGTAGAGATGGGGTTTTACCATGTTGGCCAGGCTGGTATAGAACTCCTGGCCTCAAGTGATCCACCCACCTCGGCCTCCCAAAGTGCTGGGATTACAGGCATGCCACTGTGCCTGGCTCTGTATGTCCAAATATAGTTTGTATTCAGATTTAATTCAAACTTCATTTAAAATTGCATGTTTTGCATTCAAATAATTAGGACAGCAAATCAATTAAAAATATTGTGATACATTAAATATCTTTAAAATTTTGCTTACATAAAAATCCAAAATATTTAAGCAATTGGCTGAGATCTTACAGAAAAACCTGCTGGTAATTTATTTACTTACTTAGGTTTTAGAGACTGGGTCTCACTATATTGCCCAGGTTGGAGTGTATTGGTTATTCACAGGCACAATCCTAGTATCCTAGCCTCAGATTTCTAGGCTCAAGCAATCCTCTTGCCTCAGCCTCTCGAGTAGCTGGGACTATAGGAGGGTACCACCATGCCCAGTCTTCTGCTGCTAATTTAAATATTATTGCTCTAATAAACCTGTATTGTACAAGAATGACTTGTATGACAAGTACAAAAACAAAAACTGAGGAAACATGTCTGTGAACATTAACAATTTAATATGGTAAATCATGTCATCAATTTAGATGACGATAGACTTTATGTTTTGTACTTTATTTAGCACTAATTAAAAATGTGAGAAATATTAAATTACCATCACTACACAGACTTCACTGCTTATGAACCACATACTGCTATTCAAGAATGTTTGATTTTATATTTATCTATAAAAACTTTATTATTAATCAAATGGATTTCCCCCCACCTTAGGCTCATCAGCAATCAGAAGGTTGAGGAGAGATGCCATGCTGATCTGAACTGCAGCAGGCTTCACTCTGAGCACGTCCCTGTGGATGAGGTCACCTTAGATGCCTGCTCGAGCAACCATCCTCCAACCTGTGACTGAAGCAGGAACTCAACTGGATGTCTCTCACCCACTATTCACATCTTCAATGACTAACAGGCCATTAACTGCACAACTACAGTGTCAAACATTTATTTTAGTAGTCTCCTGTAGTGGAACCATTAACTACCTGCATTTTGACTTTTCAAAGAGCTTCATTAGCTGCTGGAATCTTTCTGAGACCTGAAAATTTAAAAATGAGTGTTAATTATAAATACTTTGTAATCTTTTCTCATCTTTGAAGAATACTTTCATAAGACAGCTAAAGACAGAGAAAGTCACCTTCAATAACAAAGAGGTGAAGTAATGTTTACAAAAATATCTTCATGGCCGGGTGTGGTGGCTCATGCCTGTAATCCCAGCACTTTGGGAGGCCGAGGCAGGCGGATCATCTGAGGTCAGGAGTTTGACACCAGCCTCACCAACATGGAGAAACCCTGTCTCTACTAAAAATACACAATTAGCTAGGCGTAGTGGCGCATGCCTGTAATCCCAGCTACTCGGGAGGCTGAGGCAGAAGAATCACTTGAACCCAGGAGGCGGAGGTTACAGTGAGCCAAGAGCACGCCACTGCACTCCAGCCTGGGCAACAAGAGCGAAACTACATTTCCAAAAAAAAAAAAAAAAAAAAAAA
>NW_016806491.1:542888-563642 GCF_001698545.2 Rhinopithecus bieti
AAAAAAAAAAAAAAAAAAAAAAATCCCACTGCCTTAAAGTCAACCAACCAGGAAAATTTAAACCCATAGGAAAAAGTGTATATATCAAAATATGGACAATGGGTATCTCTGAGAAATAAGATTTAGATGATTTTGCTCTATGAGTTCATATGTATTCTATAACAAATGTACTGATTTATTTTCCTAATAACAAAATTAAAGTATTTCTTTTTAATTTTACCTTTAATGTATACACTAAAAAACTTAGCGACCAAAGATGGTCACAGACATACAAAGCAGAAGAACCAGAACTAAAATAGAATCCACATCTCCTAATTCCCAGACTTCTGCTTTTACTACATACTCTGACCAAATGTGTATTAATACAATTGCTGAGATTGTATACTGCCATCTGCAAAGTTACTTGAAATGGGGATTTGAGGACTGTGGAATTAACAAAACTAATCACCAGTTTTCACAAAATTAAGCTTCTCTCATTAAGCATTCTAGTCAAGTATATCTACCTCTAGTCCAATGATTCATAACTGTGGTTACTTTTACATCTGAATGGGGTCTTGATTTCCTTAAACAGTTCATATAAAACTCGTAAGTGTATGGGCATAGTGGCTCATGCCTGTAATCCAGCACTTCAGGAGGTGGGCGGATCACCTGAGGTCAGGAGTTCGAGACCAGCCGGACCAACATGGAGAAACCCCGTCCGTACTAAAAATACAAAATTAGCTGGGCGTGGTGGCATGCCCCTGTAATTCCAGCTACTCAGGAGGAAGAGGTTGCAGTGAGCCAAGATGGTACCACTGCACTCCAGCCTGGGCAACAAGAGTGAAACTCTTTGTCTCAAAACAAACAAAAACCCTCAAAAGTACAAATGGTTTACAAAACTGTAAACTTTTTTTTTTTTTTTTTGAGACGGAGTCTTGCTCTGTCGCCCAAACTGGAGTGCAGTGGCCAGATCTCGGCTCACTGCAAGCTCCGTCTTTCGGGTTCACGCCATTCTCCTGCCTCAGCCTCCCGAGTAGCTGGGACTACAGGCGCCCACCACCTCGCCCAGCTAGTTTTTTGTATTTTTTAGTAGAGACGGGGTTTCACCAGGTTAGCCAGGATGGTCTCGATCTCCTGACCTTGTGATTCGCCCGTCTCGGCCTCCCAAAGTGCTGGGATTACAGGCTTGAGCCACCCCGCCCGGCAAAACTGTAAACTTCTAATTTGGAAGAAAAATCAAATTATTAGGTTGCTGCAAAAGTAATTGTGGTTTTGCACCAACCTGTACCAACACTCCCATTTTCTGCTGTTTCATCACTTGTCATTCCCTCTAAGATGTGCTTACACCAGTTCCTTCCAAATGAAATAATTGTTTTAATTTAAAAGTGAAGTTAAAACACACTTTTTCACTTTTTTTCACTTCACTTTTTTCTTTTTAACTTCACACTAGAGCTTTTCAAAGTGAAAAGTTCTATCCATGGTGCTACTGCACACCTTTGGTTAAAAGCCACTGTTCTAGACTGTACAACAGTACAGCAGGACTATACTCTAGAATGTATCTTCAACTAAATTTGGTCACTTTTGAAGTCATCATTTTCTTTATTTTAGGATAAAGTTATGAAGACATGACAGATTAGATCTCTTTAGGCTTTTCTTTGAGACAGGGTTTTGCTCTGTCACCCAGGCTGGAGTACAACCTTTGCCTCCCGGCTCCCAGGCTCAAGTGATCCTCCTGCCTCAGCCTCCCAAGTAGCTGGGACCACAGGCCTGCACCACAACACTTGGCTAATTTTTGTATTTTTTTTGAGATGGAGTCTTGCTCTGTTGCCCAGGCTAGAATGCAGTGGTGCTATCTTGGCTCACTGCAAGCTCCGCCTCCCGGGTTCCTGCCGTTCTCCTGCCTCAGCCTCCTAAGTAGCTGGGACTACAGGCGCGTGCCACCACGCCCGGCTAAATTTTTGTATTTTTAGTAGACACAGGGTTTCACCATGTTAGCCAGGATGGTCTCGATCTCCTGACCTCGTGATCCGCCTGCTTCGGCCTCCCAAAGTGCTGGGATTACAAGCGTGAGCCACTGCGCCTGGCCCTAATTTTTGTATTTTTTATAGAGACATAAATTTGCCTTGTTGCTCAAGCTGGTCCCAAACTCCTGGGCTCAAGTGATCCACCTGCCTCAGCATCCCAAAGTATTGGGATTACAGGCATGAGCCACTGTGCCCAGCGAGACAGATTAGATTTCTGAGCTCAAAGTTTCCTGGTGATTTAAATGCCTCACAAGATTCTTACCTTGTCCATAAAATGATAATTTCTCCCTTCTTTTTAATAACATTCTTTGCAGAAAGGCTTGTAGAAGTGGCAAGTGCTGCTGATGAATCCTTAATCCCTGGGGTTGTCTTTGATGAGGGATCTTTATTCACAGGAGGGGCCCTCTTCTTATTGGCTTTCTTTCGGTGAGCTTCAGTATTCTCACAAGAATCTTGGGTAGGTTTCTTGGTCTTTTCCTTATTGGCTAAGTCTGTTTCCTTTCTTTGTTTCTTATGAGAATGATTTAGATCAGAAAGGTTTCTTCTCTTTTTGTGAGCATTATGCAAAGTCCCAGGCAACTCCGAGTTAACACAATTTGATCCCAGCTCTGATTTTAATTCATCCTTTTTTACTTCACATGAACTGGGAGATTCTGTGGTCAAGTCGATATAGCTTTCCTCAACAATGCACTCCAAAGGCCTGTTTGCCATTTGTGCCTTTTCTTCCTTACAATTATCTTCATCTACCTGTATCACCCCACATCCCAAGTCTTCAACAGCTAATTCAGGATGATTACCTTCACTTTTAGTTTCACTTGAAGCATCTTGTGTCAAATCAATAAAAGCACCTACAGTATCAGCCTGCAAAGAATTGTCTAATATTTGAGCACTTTGATTTAAATTGCCTCCAGAACATCCCAACTGATCAATATTTAAAACTGTTACTTCTATGAATTCCCCCAAGTTTTTGGTTTCAGTGACTGGATCTTTCGTTAGATCTATGTATGTGTTTGGAAGATGATCCCCGACAGAGTGTGAGATTTCTTCCATTGAAGGCAATTCTTCAATGCTTTCAGGCACTTTTGTTTCCCATACTTGATGCAATTTGAAACATTCATCAGCCACTTCATCACGATGACCCATCTTACCTGAAGCATCTTTAAGAAATTCATATATATCAGGAACCTGTGTTTGTATCATAGAGCTCTGTTCTTCATGAGTTGACTTGCTGTTATCAACATTTTTGTTGGAATTTTCCAATTCCTCCACAGATGTAAAAACTGTGTTCTGACATGAAATATATTCTTTATCTGCTCCTTCATCAGCTTCCTTTCCATGTCTGGGCAAAGATGTCAATGATTCATCAGGTATCATACTCTGTTTAAGACCAGAAGAGCTAGATGGTGTTGCACGTCGTATTTTCACAATAAAATGATCATTGGACTTTTCCATTATGACGGCATGCATAGGTAGATTAGGGTGGTACTGAAAGCCTGGAGCAATGGATCGGCTTGTCCAGGAAGAAGAACAACTTGATTTACTGCTTGAATTATCAGACTCCAGAGCTAAATGAATATCTTGCTCAGATGCATCCTCTTCCTCAAGTAAGGCATCTTCACTAAAATGAGCACTAATGACTTCTTCAGGAGTTGAACTAGACGAAACATCAGGCTTTAAAAAACTGAGATGACCATCTGACTTCAGAGGTGACGGTACTGTTAAAGAGACTGCTAGATCTTCAAAAAGTATGGAAGAAACGCAGGGCTTGCTCTTTTCTACACTACACATATTATCTTTACTTAAAGGTAGGTTAGTAGACACTTCAAACATACAACTTTCATCCAACACATCAGGATGAACTGGCAATGAAAGCCCTGAAGACAGAGATGGACCTTTCTCAGATGATAATAATGACCAATTATCATCACTAATTATTTTAGGACACGGAGAAGCCACCCCTGAAACTAGCTCTTCTGTTGTACAAGCTGGTATAGACTCGCACTTAAGAGTCTCTAGCAACTGCTTCTCTGGAGTCTTTAACTCCCACTCACTTTTTTCAGTACAGTTAACACTACTGTCTAAAAGATCAGAACCTTGCAACAAACTTTTAAATATTTCACCCATTTGTGCATCACTCACTAAATTAAAAGTAAGGCTAGATGCTTGCTGTTCAGTAAGAATCTCGAAACTTCGTTCTGGCTTCAAAGTTGCATGCTGGGATGTCTGTGCATCCTCTATACTGCTTCCTTCGTTTTTTTCTGACTTTGGGGTGCTTGAACAGTGTAGTTCCAAGGAGCGCTCTTCGGATTGAGAGTTCTTTGTATTATCAAAGCAGGTGTTAAAATTTTTTTTAATGTCATGCTTTACAGTGTTAATACTGGCGTTATTTTGGTCTTGATATTTTTCCTCAGATTTTTTACATCCCACTAAAGACTTATAATGAACACAGTCTTCTGATTTTGAGAATTTTTCTTTCAGCAATTCTTTGTTGGAGTTGTGCCCACTCCCTTTCTGACAATCTGAATACTGTGCATTCTGTTTACTTGTTTTCTCAGGTTTGCCTTCATCACTGTCTCTTCCAAAGTTTTTGGAATCACAAAAGTTAACTAAGATTTTCTTAAGCTTTGCAAACAAATAATCAAGTTGGTCATCTACAAACTTCCACAATTTTTTTTTCATATCTGGTAGCTGCTGTTCAAATAAACGATCAACTATGCCATTCTTTTTAACTTGCTTAAGTTTAGACTCTATAACATCACAGAGATTCTTCTGTAAGGTAGTCACTGACTTAGAGATTTTGTGTAAGTTGAGATGTTTAATTAGAGATGTAAAACTCAAAATTGCTGATTCAATAATTCTATGAAATTGTATTAATGAAAATTTTGCCTTGAATTTCATATAATTTTTCCTTACATGTTTTCTTATCATTCGTAACATGTGCATGATCTCTTGTTCAGAAGAGGGTACAGCAATAATTGGAACTATTTTTTCCAAGCTGGAAGTGCTCATCACTTTATCTTTCTTCTCCGTTTTTGAAGATCTGCTAGATTTATCAGGTCTTTTATTCCATTTGTTATTGGTCTGATGAATTCTTACATGTGTTTTCCTACTGTCTTTATCCAAACCCACAGTACTTTTCCCATGTCGTGGGATAGTCTTTGACTTCCGCACATCAGCTGACGCTCTAGGCTTGGAATTTTTTTCAAAACTTTCTTGTGGTTTAGATGTTTCACTATCACTTCTAATTTCCCCTTCTTCTAATTCATCTAATGGTGAATTCTTACATTTGTCTGCTTCTGTACATTTGTCAGATTTGTAAATTGGCTTTTGATTTTCCTTATTGAGATCAGACTGACTCTTAGAGGTAGAATGAGCTGAATTTGGTAAAAACACATCTGTAGAAGAGTAAAATATATTAAATACATTTATAGAAGATAAAAGTATATTAAAGTTTAGTCATTTGACATGTCCATATTAAATATTACATGTAACAAAAAATTAAATACTGAGGCAATTCACTGTTTTACTAGTTCTTTTTGAAGCAGAATGTTAATGCCTAATACTTGCATCATTGATTTTTTTTTGAGAAGTCTTGCTGTGTCACCCAGGCTGGAGTGCAGTGGTGCAATCTTGGCTAACTGTAACCTCTACCTCCCGTGTTCAAGCCAATTCTCCTGCCTCAGCCTCCTGAGTAGCTGGGACGACAGGCGACTGCCCCCACGCCCAGCTAATTTTTGTATTTTAGTAGAGACAGGGTTTCACCATGTTGGCAAGGCTGGTCTTGAACTCCTGACCTCATGATCCACCTGCCTCAGCCTCCCAAACTTCTAGGATTATATGTGTGAGCCACCACGCCCAGCCTGTATCAATGGTTTTTATTGGTCTTAAAAAGTGCTCAGGGCCAGGCATGGTGGCGGGTGCTTGTAATCCCAGGTACTTGGGAGGCTGAGGCAGGAGAATCACTTGGGCTGGGAGGTGGAAGTTGCAGTGAGCTGAGATCACGCCACTGCACTCCAGCCTGGTGACACCATGAGATTCTGTCTCAAAAAAAAAAAAAGAAAAGAAAAGAAACAGAAAAACAACTCTGGCTGGGTGCAGGGGCTCACGCCTGTAATCCCAGCACTTTGGGAGGCCAAGATGGGCAGATCACAAGGTCAGGAGTTCGAGACCAGCCTGGCCAATATGGTCAAACCCTGTCTCTACTAAAAAAAGTATACAAAAATTAGCTGGGATTGGTGGCACGTGCCTGTAGTTCCAGCTACTTGGGAGGCTGAGGCAGGAGAATTGCTTGAACTCAGGAGGCGGAGGTTGCAGTGAGCCGAGATCTCACACCACTGCACTCCAGCCTGGGCAACAGGGTGAGACTTCGTCTAAAAAAAACACACACACACACACAAAAACCTTCCATGTACACTTCTAGATAACAGGGGCTGAGTAATATGCTGTTTTTTTTTTTTTTTTTTTGATACAGAGTCTTGCTCTGTCGCCCAGGCTGGAGTACAGTGGCGCAATCTCTGCTCACTGCAAGCTCCACCTCCTGGGTTCACGCCATTCTCCTTCCTCAGCCTCCTCAGTAGCTGGGATTACAGGCGCCTGCACCAGGCCCGGCTAATTTTTTTGTATTTTTAGTAGAGACGGGGTTTCACTGTGTGAGCCAGGATGGTCTTGATCTCCTGACCTCGTGATCCGCCTGCCTCAGCCTCCCAAAGTGCTGGGATTACAGGCGTGAGCCACTGTGCCCGGCCTACTTTTTATCTTATCAAAAAAGAATATCACCAATTTATCTTATGTATTTTACATTCTCAAAAAAAGCAAAGTTATAGAATATAAACTATTACCTTTATGACTGTTATTATACACTGGAACTTGAGGTGGGCTTTCATTTCTAAGAACTTTTGCTACAGGTCTCACTGGACTATTCAGAGGACTGATGGCTTCCGGAATAGGTCTCAGGTGATTAAGGTCAATGCTCAAAACTGAGTTATCATCATCATGATATACTGAGTTTGTTTCACCAGTTGCCATTCTGTGGTCCATTAACTCAGTCTGCTGAAGTGAAGAATCTAGAGTATCTTTAGGTAAGCAAGGCTCCAAATGACACGATTTACTCTCAACCAGTGGTGTAACTACAACAGAAGGCTCAAATTTTGGGTTATTATCTTCTGAAAGCATTATTGGCAAAATATCAGCTTCCTCAATTGAAGGCTGCAAAATGCTTTCAGTGGTTTCACCCACGGTTGTTGAAAGTGCTACCTTCATTTCCATACCTTCAGAAATACCACAAGAATCTGAATTATCATTTCTTTTGGTATCCAATTCCAATCCAAAGTTTTGAGACACATCTGTTTGTAATACATCCATTACCACAGGAGCTGCTGCCCTTCCATTATTAATGGTTTGTTTCATTCCTGTTGATGGAAACAAGGATTCTGTCTGTTGTATTTCCATAGGAGATGGGAAGGAAGTCTCTGTATCACAAATGGGCACTTCACAATGCATAGTATTGTCAACAGATCTAACTAACAAACTATTTTCTTCTTCCATTTTGGTTTCCGAGATACCAATCCTGGGTTCAGTCACTGCTAGAAGAGCAACTTTTGGTTCCAATAATGATGATTTCGTTTCCCCCATGGTATGTTCACTGACAGAAGCTTCCCCCAAGATATGTTCACTGACGGATGGAACATACGCCACTGTTTTAGCTTGCACTGAAGACTCTGAATCACATACACCACTGGACTTGGGAACATCAGTTATGTTATGCTGATTATCCTGAGAAACGGGTTGCTTTTTAGCAGGAGAAAGAGTTAAGTTCAATTTTTCCATAAAACTCAATTTTAGGTCTTTGTTTTTTGTTTCATTTGGACCATTCTCAGCTTTCATTGCAAGCTCTTTATTATCTGCTCCTTCAGAAACACCATTATCAGGGACTTCTCCCTTATCAGTCTTTGGCTCATTCTGTTTCTTTAAATCAGAAGTGGTTTTCTTAGTTTCCTTATTAGCCTTCTGAAAATGTTCTGTAGGTACTCTTTTTTCATTTCTAATATGCTTATTATCTTCTTTGCTTTCTCGTTCTCTTTTCCTCTTATCTTCGGTTCTATGTCTTTCTGCTTTTAAAGGTGTATTTTCCCACTGGTGCATAGCATCAACTTCCTTAGAGTCAATGTTTTTGTGAGTTCTACTGTTTGAAAGAAAAGATGGACATCTTCCATCTTGAAAACTATGACTGTTTACACTCCTGTCTCTTTTACAATCTTCCCATCCTCTTCTCTCTTCTACATGGTATTTACTTGAATTATGAGAAAATGTTATTTCGTTCTTGGAATGAGGAAGTGATGCTCGTTCAGATCTTCTCCAGTGATCTTGGTCCTTTACTACTGACTTAGGTTTTTGATCAACTTTTCTTTCTTCTTTGTCTTGTGATTTAACTTCTTTCCTATTTATATTTTGTGATCTTTCACTTTGTCGTTCTAGTTTTTTGTCACTTTGAGAGTCTACTCGACTGTGTGACCTTTCTCCGAGGGTCTCTTTCTCCCAAGAAGAGTTAATGCGTTCACCTTTATAGTCAGAATCTGAGTTACTTTTAAACTTTGAACTTTTGCTTTCAGTCTTTGGTTCACCTTTACCATATTTCTCAGGATGTCCTTGCAGCCTTTGACTAGCCTCCAGTATCCTTGGTTCACCATCACCACAGCCAGGACTTAAGTCTTTTCGTACTCTTTCAGCTCCTCTGTTGAACTGGCTATGTCTAATATCTTTTCTTCCTCTTCTACTGTCCTCATTTGAGCTACTCTCACCAACCTGATAATGAGAACGCGACCAAACACCATTAGTGCAGTGTTTCTCGACAGATGTAGGTAAATGTGAAGTACTCCTTTTATCAGAATGTGATTTTCCTTCCTTTTCCAGATTTGGCAGTGAAGTGCTATGATGTACATCTTTGGAAACATCACTTTTAGCTCTGTGATCAGTCTTTGAACAATCATCCAAATGTGGAGATCTAGATTTAAGATCTTTTGTTTTAACTGTATCAAATGTCCTTGCGGTTTTATGATTATTTCGAAAATGTGGAAACTCAGACAATCTATTGAGAAATAATAAAAAAAAAAAAACAAAGTTCAATTATATTTGCAATATTCCAAACTTTATTCACATGAGTAATTCATGATTAAGAAATTACCAGCTTTGGCCGGGCATGGTGACTCATGCCTATAATCCCAGCACTTTGGGAGGCCGATGCGGGTGGATCACTTGAGGTCAGGAGTTTGAGACCAGCCTGGCCAACATGGTGAAACCCCGTCTCTACCAAAAATACAAAAAAATTAGCCAGGTGTGGTGGCAGGCACCTGTAATCCCAGCTACTTGGGAGGCTGAGGCAGGAGAACTGCTTGAACCTGGGAGGCGGAGGTTGCAGTGAGCTGAGACTGTGCCACTGTACTCCAGCCTGGGTGACAGAGCAAGACTCTGTCTCAGCTTCAACCTCCTGGTTGAGAAAGAAATTATCAGCTTTGGCCAGGTGTGGTGGCTCATGCCTGTAATACCAGCATTTTAGGAGGCCAAGGCAGGAGGATCACTTGTTTGAGCCCAGGAGTTCAAGATCAACCTGGGCAACATAGTGACATCCTGTCTCTAAAAAAATTTTTTGTTTTAATTAGTCAGGCATAGTGGTACATGCCTGTGGTCCTAGCTACTTGGAAGGCTGAGGTGGGAGGATCACTTAAGACCAGGAGGTTGAGGCTGCAGTGAGCCAGGACTGCGCTATTGCACTCCAGCCTGGGTGACAGAACGAAGTGAGACCCTGTCCCTAAAAAAAAAGAAGAAAAAGAAATTACCAGCTTCCAACTAAATTAGCCCGTTTTTAAAACATGAAATTCTCTTTCATGTGCTTTGCTCAAATAAGTTTTGAGGACCTGAGGATCTATCCCAATACTTGCCAATGGCTCTCAGACTTACTTCACCACACTGCATAACTCCCCAGCTAACCACAAGTTCACTTCTTTTAGAACAAGTGACATTATTTTCTTGCCTTATTCATTCTGGCTCAACTGAAACACAAGGAAAAGTAAAATCTTGCTAAACAACAGACATGATCAAAGTAAAACTCTACATAATTCTCTATCCTAGTTTTTCTGTTTCACATACAATCCCATAGCAAGCCAAAGCACCAATGGCCATCTTAAGGTGTTATATACTATGCAAAAGTAAAAAGGAATAAAGAGTTGTAATTCTTTCCTAGGAGAATGGTATATATTTACTGTTTAAAACAAACAAAAATCTAAGTCTTAAGGTTTTATATTAGTGTTTAAAAAAACTGTTAGGTTTCCTAGCAATAAAATGCAGAGAGCTCAATTTAGCTTTTTTTTTTTTTTTTTTTTTTGAGACAGAGTCTCCCTCTTTCACCCAGGCTGAGTGCAGCAGCATGATCATGGCTCACTGCAGCCTTGATATCCTAGGCTCAAGCAATCCTCTCACTTCAACCTCCCAAGTAGCTGGGACTACAGGCACATGCCACCACGCCCAGCTAATTTTTAATTTTTTGTAGAGATGGGATCTCACTATGCTGCACAGGCTGGTCTCAAACTCCTGGACTCAAGCAATTCTCCTGCCTTTGCTTCCCAATGTACTGAAATTACAGGTGTGAGCCACTGTGCCTGGCCTATTTTAGCTTCTGGTAATAACTTCATCTTCCTGAACTTCCATAATTTCTTTGAAATTTCATATATCTATTTCTAATCAGTATTAAATGTGTAGAAAAACCCAAAACTTAAAAAATTCAGAAATATAGGGCGATTGTTATAAGAGAGGATTAGAAAAACATACAACCTAAAACAATATGTAAACCTCATATGAACCCTGTTAAGAGTTGATTGTGTCCCCTCTCCTGACCAAATTCATAATTTGAAGTTCTAACCCATTGTTCTTCAGAATATGACCTTATTTAAAGGGTCTTTACAGAAGTAATCAAGTTAAAGTGATATCCTAAGAGACACAGGAAGTAGACAACCATCTACAACTACAGAGGCCTGAATCAGATCCTTCCTTTAGAGCCCTCAAAAGAAACTAACTTTGCTGACACTTTCATTTTGGACTTCTAGCCTCCAGAACTGTGAGACAAATTTTGGTTGTTTAGGCCACCCATTTCTGGTAGTTTTGTTACACTAACCCAGGAAACCAATATAGATACTGACTCAACCGACCAACTGTTGGTAGATACCTTTGAGATCACTGGAGAAATGTAAACACGAAAAGCACTAACCATAAAAGGAACACCCTTGAAGCTGGGTGCAGTGGCTCATGCCTGTAATCCCAGCACTTTGGAGGGCCAAGGCAGGTAGATCACTTGAGGTTAGGAGTTCAAGGCCAGCCTGGACAAAATCGTGAAACCCTGTCTACTAAAAATACAAAACACCATTGTTTTTTGTTTTTTTTATTTTTCACAGGTGGTGCATGCCTGTAATCCCAGCTACTGGGGAGGCTGACGTGGGAGGATCACTTGAACCCAGCAGGCAAAGGTTGCAATGAGCTGAGATCACGCCACTGCACTGGGCAACAGAGCAAGATTCTACCTCAAAAAAAAAAAGGCTGGGCACAGGTGGCTCATGCCTGAAATCTCCGCACTTTTGGGAGGTCAAGGTGGGTGGATCACCTGAGGTCAGGAGTTCAAGACTAGCCTGACCAACATGGTGAAACCCTGTCCGTGTCTACTAAAAACACAAAAATATTAGCTGGGTATAGGCTGGGTACAGTGGCTCGTGCCTGTAATCCCAGAACATTGGGAGGCTAAGGCAGGTGGGTCACCTGAGGTCAGGAGTTCGAGACCAGCCTGACCAACATGGTGAAACCCCATCTCTACTAAAAATACAAAAATTAGCCAGCGTGGTGTGGGTGCCTGTAATCCCAGCTACTCAGGAGGCTGAGGCAGGAGAATGTTTGAACCCAGGAGGCGGAGGTTGAAGTAAGCTGAGATCACGCCACTGCACTCCAGCTGGGCAACAGAGTGAGACTCTGTCTCAAAATATAAAATAAAAATTTTCTTTAATTAGCCGGGTGTGGTGGCGAGTGCCTGTAATCCTGGCTACTCGGGAGGCAGAGCTGCTTGAACCTGAGAGGCAAAGGTTGGGGTGAGCCGAGACTGCACCACCGCACTCCAGCCTGGGCAACAGAGTGAGGCTCTGTCTCGGAAAAAAAAAAGGCCAGCACACAGTGGCTCATGCCTGTAATCCCAGCACTTTGGGAGGCTGAGGCAGGCGGATCATGAGGTCAAGAGATCGAGACCATCCTGGCCAACATGGTAAAACCTCATCTCTACTAAAAATACAAAAATTAGCTGGGCATGGTGGCGCGTGCCTGTAGTCCTAGCTACTTAGGAGGCTGAGGCAGGAGAATTGCTTGAACCCAGGACGGGGAGGTTGCAGTGAGCCAAGATCGTGCCACTGCACTCCAGCCTGGCGACAGAGTGAGACTCCATCTCAAAAAAAAAAAAAAAAAAGTGAGTTAGTAGAAAGAAAAAAAATGAAAACAAGTTTAGACAACTTCTTCAGAGGTTTGGCTATGAAGATATGAACTTCTCTCTGGAGCAAAATATTGCCTCCAACCAATAAGAGAGAGAAATTAATGGAGAAAATCCCCTTGAGAAAGGAAAGAATATACAATTGAGGGATAGTATAAAGGCTGTTTATTAATAGAGTACATGAGCACAGATGCCCTCTTGATATTTTGGTAATTTAGTGGGGACCTAGAAGAAGCCATGACATATACACCATCATCCCATCAGGGCAAATAATAGTAGAGCAAGAACTCAGTGTTTTAGGAAACTAAATATATTCAGAGAAATATGTGGCAATGTTCTATTTTTATTTGCTTCCTTTTTTTTGAGATGGAGTCAGGCTGTCACCAAGGATGGAATGCAGTGGTATGACCTCAGCTCACTGCAACCTCTGCCTCCCAGCTTCAAGTGATTCTCCTGCCTCAGCCTCCCAAGTAGGTAGAATTATAGGTGTCCACCACCACACCTGGCTAATTTTTTTTTTGAGATGGAGTTTCATTCTTGTTGCCCAGGCTGGAGTGCAATGGCACAATCTCGGCAACCTCTGCCTCCTGGGTTCAAGAGAGTCTCCTGCCTCAGCCTTCGGAGTAGCTGTGATTCTGGGGATGCACCACCATGTCCAGCTAATTTTGTATTTTTCTTTTCTTTTAGTAGAGATGGGGTTTCACCATGTTGGTCAGGCTGGTCTCAAACTCCTGACCTCAGATGATCTGCCCGCCTTGGCCTCCCAAAATGCTAGGATTACAGGGATGAGCCACCACGCCCAGCCAAATATTTGTATTTTTAGTAGAGACAGGGTTTCACCCTGTTGGCCAGGCTGGTCTACAACTCTTGAGCTCGAGTGACCTGTCCCCCCCAGCCTCCCAAAGTGCTGGGATTACAGGTACGAGCCACTGAGCCTGGCCACAATGTTCTATTAATAATCACATATGGGCCAAGCATGGTGGCTCACCCCTATAATCCTAACACTTTGGGAGGCAGAGGCAGTAGGATCACTTGAGGCCAGGACTTCAAGACCAGTGTGAGCTACATAGTGAGACCCTGTCTCCACCAAAAATAAAAAATAAAAAAATTGGCCGGGCGCGGTGGCTCAAGCCTGTAATCCCAGCACTTTGGGAGGCCCAGACGGGCGGATCACGAGGTCAGGAGATCGAGACCATCCTGGCTAATATGGTGAAACCCCGTCTCTACTAAAAAAAAAATACAAAAAAACTAGCCGGGCGAGGTGGTGGGCGCCTGTAGTCCCAGCTACTCGGGAGGCTGAGGCAGGAGAATGGCGTAAACCCGGGAGGCGGAGCTTGCAGTGAGCTGAGATCCGGCCACTGCACTCCAGCCTGGGTGACAGAGCGAGACTCCGTCTCAAAAAAAAAAAAAAAAATTAGGAGACATGGTGTTGTACACCTGTTGTCTCAGCTACTTGGAAGGCTGAGGAAGGAGGATCCCTTGAGCCCAGGAGGTGGAGGTTGCACTGAGTTATAATTACACCACTGCATTCCAGCCTGGGTGACAAAATGAGACCCTGTCTCTGAAAAAAAAAAAACAAAAAAAAAACAAAAAAAAACAAAAAAAAAACAGAAAACAAAAAACATTATTTTCATCTTTCCTCTCAAAGTTAAAAATATTCCACATATCAATACCCACGTAATTTATAACAGCTACACCGCTCAGTAATACCTTTGGTGAAGATTACTTATTTCTTCATCCTTGCGGTTTATTTCCACCCTGGCAGTTTTGATAAGTGCTGAAATATTCTTCTTAAGAGACTGGTTTTCATTTATTAAGCTGAAATTCTAAAACACCACAAAATATATTAATGAAGTACGTACCTACAGGGTTACTAATACTACTACATATATTAGCTGATAATTATCGAATGTTAACTACATGCAGGCATCACACATTCATAAGCCATTTGAGGAGTACTATTATCCCCCTTATACAAGTGGGGAAGCTGAGACTGAGAAGATAACTGGCACCAGAAATAGTCCCACTTAAAGTGAAACTACTTAAAACAGAGATTGAAATGAAAACCAATGAACAGCAGAAAAGTAAGTTCTGCCTGGCCATGATCTTGAAAATTTAAAATAAAAATGGTAAGAATTAGGTTATATTCAACAGCTTTGGTTAAACTTGCAAAGATGTATTAGTCCGGTCTAGGTGCGGTGGGGCTCATGCCTGTAATCCCAGGACTTTGGGAGGCCGAGGCGGGTGGATCACCTAAGGTCAGGAGTTCAAGACCAGCCTGGCCAACATGCTGAAACCCTGTCTCTACTAAAAATACAAACATTAGCCAGGTGTCGTGGCGGGTGCCTGTAATCCCAGCTACTTGGGAGGCTGAGGCAGGGGAACCGCTTGAGCGTGAGAGGCGGAGGTTGCAGTGAGCTGGAGGTTGCAGTGAGCTGAGATTATGCCACTGCACTCCAGCCTGGCAACAGAGCAAGGCTGCGTCAAAAAAAAAAAAAAGAAGATGTATTAGTCCCTAAGATAAACTAAGAAAGAATTGATAGTTCACTGGTTCTTTCAGGGGAACGAGAAGGAAGAGAAACAATTTTACTAAAAAGTATAAACTAGAATAGGACATAACATTCCTGATTTTTGCAGTGCAGTCACAAAATTGGTCATTCTGGCAAAAGCTGTGACGGCATCATAAGTGTCTCCCAACAGCCATTTTAAACCCGTATCTTTGTTCCTCAAAACCATTGTTTTAAACCAGTTGTCATTATCTCCACAAATTTTCTATTAATTAACTATTAATTGACCTAAGTCTAACAGACCCTTTATATCAAGTCATTTAACAAATCAAGCCGTTTTCTTTTATCAGTTTCATCAACTCAGGAAATAATGCATATTTGTCATATTTGCTATTTCATTCAATTTCATCAATTCAGGAAATAATGCATACTTGCCACATTTGCTATTTCATTTAATACTAAAAGAAAGCTTTCTTATAAACTGTCAACATTTTAACATTTTAATTTCTATTTATAACAACTTTTTTTTTTTTTTTTTTTAAGTGATAGGGTCTTCCTCTGTCACCCAGGCTGGAGTGCAGTGGCACAATCACAGCTCACTGTAACTTCAAACTCCTGAGTTCAAGGGTCCTCCCTCCTCAGCCTCCTAAGTAGCAAGCACTACAGGGGGGCCATACACAGCTAATTGTTTTATTTTTTTGTAGAGATGAGGTTTCGCTACCTTGCCAAGGCTGGGCTCAAACTCCTGGCCTCAAGCAATCCTCCCACCTCTGCCTCTCAAAGTGCTGAAACTACTGGTGTGAGTCACTGTGCCCGGTAATTTGTTTTTTATGTTTTCATTTATACCCTACCTGTGTCTGTATTTCTTTAAACTTTTTCATCAGCTCTTTCATTTGCAGTTGACATTTTCCATATTCTACTTGCAACTATAAAATATAAAAGGATTAAGTATCATTCAAAATTATTTTCTTAGTTTAATTGGCATTTCAAAATATTTTAAAATTTGCAAATCAATTCACTAAGAAGGCAGATGAGGTCTACTTCTACCAGAAAGATTACCAGTTTTAAAGTTAAGCCTACAAATAATCTATTTTGTTTACTTTCACATTCAACATCCAAACCTTAAAATTCAAATATAGTAGAAAGAAATAGAAGTCTCAGGACATTTTATGCAACATATGATTTAACTTTGTACATTTCATGAAAAGAAAAAATGTTATAACACTGTTTGCCTGTTGAGGTTTTATACTCAGATGCTTAAATTGGGTCAAGCAAAATTATAACTAAATTTAGACAAGTATTCAGAAAACATTCCTTTAAAAAGCAGGTCTGAAGACAAAAACTGACTTAAATATTTATTAATCTAAGAGCTAAGTTCCTAAACAAAATATTTGTTCAAAACTAAGCAGCTGATTGCTCTTCAGAAGCTACAAAATAGTAAATAACTGTCCTTAATAATTGTAGCAACCCATACATCATTATATGTTGCCTCCTTTGCAGTTCCTTCTTCAGTCAGGATCTCTTCGTATAAGTCCAAACAATTTCTTGATGGTACACAGGATTTGGAAGCACTGTCTAAAAACAAACAAAAAAACCTTCCATTAAATTACTTGTCATACTTTTTTGTTTTGTTTTTTGAGTCTCACTCTGTCACCCATGCTAGAGTGCAATGGCAGTGGTGCAAATCTTGGATCACTGTAGCGTCACCCTCCCAGGTTCAAGCCATTTTCATGCCTCAGCCTCCCAAGTAGCTGGGATTATAGGTGCACGCCCCCATGCCCCACTAATTTTTGTATTTTTAGTAGAGATGGTGAGATGGTGTTTCACCATGTTGGCCAGGCTGGTCTCGAACTCTTGACCTCAAGAAATCTACCTGCCTTGGCCTCTCAAAGTGAAAATATTTGTTTACATTTCTTTTTTTTTTTTTTGAGACGAGTCTCGGCTCTGTCGCCCCAAACTAGATGCAGTGGGCCGGATCTCAGCTCACTGGGCAAGCCTCCACCCTTTTCGGGTTCAGCGCCATTCTCCTGCCTCAGCCTCCCGAGTAGCTGGGACTATAGCACCTGCCCACCTCGCCCGGCAGTTTTTGATTTTTAGTAGAGACGGGGTCATCGGTTAGCCCAGGATGGTCTCGATCGTCCTGACCCTTGTGATCCGCCCGTCTCAGCCTCCACAAGTGCTGGATTACAGGCTTGAAGCCACCGCGCCCGGCTAACTTTCTTTTTTTTTTTTGAGACACTGTGTTGCCAGGCTGGAGTGCAGTCACACGATCTTGGCTCAATGCAACCTCCGCCTCCTGGGTTCAAGCGATTCTTCTGCCTCAGCCTCCCTGAATAGCTGGGACTATAAGCACATGCCACCACGCCCAGCTAATTTTTTTTTTGTATTTTTAGTAGAAACGAGGTTTTGCCATGTTGGCCAGGCTGGTCTCCAACTCCTGACCTCAGGTGATCCGCCTGCCTCAGCCTTGCAAAGTGCTGGGATTACAGGCGTGAGCCACCGTGCCCAGCCTTGTTACACTTTTTGATATTTTGTCTACTTCAAAGATTATACATTTCTCCATCTCCTATACTTCATCCTACATTTCACTTCTCCTACATTCCAAATTTATACTGATTTTACAGATGGACTACCAATTTACCTAAATGGTTGTTGTCAACCAAATTAGGTATGAAGATCATAACTGTTCAAAACTTTAAGAAACCTGGCCGGGCGCGGTGGCTCAAGCCTGTAATCCCAGCACTTTGGGAGGCCGAGACGGGCGGATCACAAGGTCAGGAGATCGAGACCATCTTGGCTAACACAGTGAAACCCCGTCTCTACTAAAAAATGCAAAAAAACTAGCCAGGCGAGTTGGCGGGCACGTGTAGTCCCAGCTACTCGGGAGGCTGAGGTAGGAGAATGGCGTAAACCCGGGAGGCGAAGCTTGCAGTGAGCTGAGATCCGGCCACTGCACTTCGGTCTGGACCACAGAGCAAGGCTCTGTCTCAAAAAAAAAAAAAAAAATCTGATTATGGAAAAGATTTCTAATTTGAATAGGTCATTAGATTCTCAGCATATCACTCTTACTGATACATTTAAAAATACTTATAGTAACTTACACTTTTCAAATGTTCTAATATCATATAACCTGCAAGAGTATGAGTGCAGTCAGGCGTGGTGACCTATGCCTGTAATCCCAGCACTTTGGGAGGCTGAGGCGGGCAGATCACGAGGTCAGGAGATCGAGACTATCCAGGCTAACATGGTGAAACCTTATCTCTACTAAAAATACAAAAAAAATTAGCCGGGCGTGGTGGCACGTGCCTGTGGTCCCAGCTACTTGGGAGGCTGAAGCAGGAGAACCACTTGAACCCGGGAGGCGGATGTTGCAGTGAGCCGAGATTAAGCCACTGCACTTAATCCTGGGCGATAGAGTGAGACTCTGTCTAAAAAAAAGAGTATGAGTGAATAGTAACAGACACCAGTACTAGTTGTACTTCAATAGTAGAAAATGTTTTTGCACAAGGCTCAATCAAATCTGAGACCGAGATGAATAAACCTGTTTGCTAATTTGTTTTTCTGATCAAGCTTTGGTTAAGATTGGGTTCTGGAAGTTATCGTGGGGGAAAAAGAAAGAAAAGAATTACCTCAGTGTAATTACAAAGAATGGGCAAATTGTTTAGGAGCTATGATATACCAGGATTTGGTAACCACAAAACAAACACAATGAACTGACTAAAAAAATGAAACTATTTTTATGGAATTCACATACCAGAAACAGCACTGTCCAACCCAGCATATATGTCCAATGAGCCTTCATCATTGTTCTTAAGAGGAGAAGCTGCAAGAAAGGCAAAGACTAGTTAAAAATGACGTTAGGCACTGCGATTTTTCCATTCCTACACTGAAGGACCAGGAAAAGAAAGAGACTTAATAGTTTTGCTTTAAAAAAGAGATAAGCCAGGCACGGTGGCTCACGCCTGTAAACTCAGCACTTTGGGAGGCTGAGTCAGGCGGATTGCTTAAGCTCAGGAGATCAAGACCAGCCTGGACAACACAGCGTGTCAAAAATAAAAATTTAGCCAGGTGTGGTGGCACATGGGAGGCTGAGGTGGACTGCTTGAGCCCAGAAGGTCAAGGCTGCAGAGAGCCATGACTCTGCCACTGCACTCCAGCCTGGGTGACAGTGCGAGATCCTGTCTCATATATATATATTCTACTGAAAGAGTTCCCATACCAGTTACAGCGGAGTAGTTTCTACGAAACCAATCCTCCTGCAGATAACTACTGTAAACACTAAATAAAATATTCGAAGCTATCTAAAGAGCTAGAGAACACCCTAAAGCAGGCAAAAACTGAAAGGGTAGTGACAACTGAAAGAAAATAGCACCTCCCAAGTTCCCTGTCCCCCTTTATTACTGCTTTTTGTAGAAAGACAGGCCCTAGTTGTAGCTATACTGGGCAGTGACAACTCAAGATAGAAACCTCCAGTCCTTTAGTAGCTTGAAGAACTGGAGAAAAGAATTTGTCATGATAACAGTGACTAGTACACGAAAGGGGAATTACAGAAATCCACAAAGAGCATTACCTAAATTCTGCCCAAATCTCTGGGTGACTCTCAAAAAAGGGTAGAACTCCAAAAAGCCAGCTAAACCTAAAACAGAGATTTCAGTTGCTATTACAGAAGGGACCGAATCGCAAGTTCAGCTAAGTTAAATATCTGCTAAAATTAAAAACAACTCTTCAGAGGAATGTTAACAGCATCCAGCCTCTCACATTTCATTTACAATGTTGACTATTCAATCCAAAGTTACTACATGGTGGCCAGGTGCAATGACTCACACCTGTATTCCCAGCACTTTTGGAGGCCAAGGCCACAGGATTGCTTGAGCCCATGAGTTTGAGATCAGCCTAGGTAACATGGTGAGACTCTGTCTCTACAAAAAAATTAAATGAAAACTAGCTTGAGCATGGTGGCAGATGCCTGTAGTCCTGGCTACTCAGGAGACTGGGGCAGGAGGATGACTTGAACCTAGGAGGTCAAGACTGCAGTGAGCCATGTTCATGCGACTACACTCCAGCTTGGCTGACAGAGGAAGAACTTGTCTCCAAAAAAACCACACAGACAAGCACAAACTTACTACACAGAAAATCTCAGAAACAATGAAAAAGAACCAAAGGAAAAAGCTACAACTGAAGATTACAATATGTAATATAAAAAGTTACTGGATGTGCTTGACAGGAGAACCACTGAACTTGAAGAGAGATCAACAGAAATTACCCAATCTGTAGATAGACAGACTTTCTTAAAAAAGAACTGAGTCTTAGTGACCTACATGATACTACCAAAGTTCTCACATAATGTGTATCTGGAGTCCAGAAGCAAATAGAGAATGGGGAGAAACTGCTACTAGAAGGATACCAAAGAATGCTAGGACTGGAAATGGTAAATAAATGAGTAATCATAAAAGACTAAATTTTCGGCCGGGCGCGGTGGCTCAAGCCTGTAATCCCAGCACTTTGGGAGGCCGAGACGGGCGGATCACGAGGTCAGGAGATAGAGACCATCCTGGCTAATACGGTGAAACCCCGTCTCTACTAAAAAATACAAAAAACTAGCCGGGCGAGGTGGCGGGCGCCTGTAGTCCCAGCTACTCGGAGGCTGAGGCAGGAGAATGGCGTAAACCCGGGAGGCGGAGCTTGCAGTGAGCTGAGATCCGGCCACTGCACTCCAGCCTGGGCGACAGAGCGA
>NW_016806491.1:564010-596413 GCF_001698545.2 Rhinopithecus bieti
TTTTTGAGACAGAGTCTAGCTTTGTTGCCCAGGATGGAGTGCAGCAGTGTGATCTCGGCTCGCTGCAACCTCCGCCCTCTGCCTCCCGGGTCCAAGCAATTCTCCGGCGTCAGCCTACAGCTGGGACTACAGGCGCACGCTGCCACACCCGGCTAATTTTTTGTATTTTGGTAGAGACAGGGTTTCACCATGTTAACCAGGTTGGTCTTGAACTCCTGTGCTCAGGCAATCCACCCGCGTCGGCCTCCCCAAGTGCTGGGATTACAGGCGTGAGACACCACGCCCAGCCCAGTAAACACTAGCATTTTATTGTGGGGTTCATAACATGAAAGGCAAGGGTGCAGATAGATGCAACTATACATGCAAGATTCTATATTTCATGTAAAAAGGTACAATACTAGTAAACAGACTACAAAATGTTAAAGATGTATACACTTCCTCGAACAAGTACTAAAAATAATACAAAGAGGTACCGTGAAAAGCTCATACATAAATGAAATGCAATTCAAAAAATACTCAAACATTACTAGCAGTTAGCACTAGTCCGAAAGGGAGAAAAAAATTTTATTTTTATTTATTTATTTTTTGAGACGGAGTCTCGCTCTGTCGCCCAGGCTGGAGTGCAGTGGCTTGATCTCAGCTCACCTGCAAGCTCCGCCTCCCGGGTACACGCCATCAGCCTCCCGAGTGGCTGGGACTACAGGCGCCCGCCACCACACCCGGCTAATTTTTTAATATTTTCAGTAGAGACGGGGTTTCACCGTGTTAGCCAAGATGGTCTCAATCTCTTGACCTCGTGATCCGCCCGTCTCGGCCTTCCAAAGTGCTGGGATTACAGGCGTGAGCCACCGCGCCAGGCCGAGAAAAAAATTTTAAATAAGTATATATTCAAATAATATTTGAAAGAAATCAGAAAAAATAACTGATGAGACAAATTAAACTCAAATATTAAAATGACCTAAATCCAACTACAATAATAAAGAACATTATTCACTGGAATAAAAATAGCAAATCAAATACAAAAGTATTTTATCAGTGTTAAATCTAATGAACATGAAATTACACTGTGGTTATATAAGAGAACCCACCTTTTCTTATGAAGTACATACTGAAATACTTAGGGGTAAGGGACCATAAGGTATGCAACTTACTCTCAAATGGGTCATGAAAAAAAAATGGGTGTGCATCTAGACGTGTGTGTGTGTTTACAAAGAAAGAGTCCAGGCTGGCGAGGTGGCTCACGCCTGTAATCCCAACACTTTGGGAGGCCGAGGCAGGTGGATCACCTGAGGTCAGGAGTTAGAGAACAGCCTGGCCAACATGGTGAAACCCCGTCTCTACTAAAAATACAAAAATTAGCCAGGCATGGTGGCAGGCGCCTGTAATCTCAGCTACTCGGGAGGCTGAGCCAGGAGAATTGCTGGAATTCAGGAGACGGAGGTTGCAGTGAGCTGAGATTGCAACATTGCACTCCAGCCCAGGCCAACAACAGTAAGACTCTATCTCAAAAAAAAAAAAGAAATTCTATTTTATGAGCTTATTTTACTACCAGGTATTGACAGTTATTTATTTCTTTTTCTAACTAATCATCCATTGTGACTATTCATTTTTTTTTTTTTTTTTTTTTTTTTTGAGACAGAGTCTCACTCTGTCGTCCAGGCTAGAGTGCAGTGGCTGAAATTACAGGCACATGCCACCACGCTTGGCTAATTTTTGTATTTTTAGTAGAGATGGGGTTTCACCATGTTGGTCACGCTGGTCTCAAACTCCTGACCTCGTGATCCGCCCGGCTCGGCCTCCCAAAGTATTGAGATTATAGGCATGAGACACCACACCTGGCCCAATTTTTTCCTGAACAACAAACAACCATAAGTGCATTTACTGGAAATATTAACTTCAAGAGTAACAACGACCTATCTTACATATTTTTACATATAATAATAAAAATCATTATCATTCATATTAGTAAAATCACTAATTTGACTACATTCTGAAGCTTGAAAGCATACAGTAAGTTCACACTTACTAAGCATTCCCATGTACCAGGCATTTTATTGTATTAATTCATTTATGTATAGAGAAAAAAGGCTGATAATGACTGTGTTTCCAATGAGAATAGGTAAATGATTTTGTAATTTAAAAAGTAAAGTTAGGCAAGGCATAGTGGCTCACACCTGTAATCCCAACACTTTGGGAGGCAAAAAGGGAGGGTTGCTTGAGTCCAAGAATTACAGACCAGCCTAGACCACATAGTGAAACCTTGTCTCTACAAAAAATAAAATGATTAGATGGCCGTGGTGGCATGTGCCTGTAGTCCTAGCTACTCAGGAGGCTGAGGCGAGAGGATCCCTTGAGATCCGAAGTCTGAAGTCATAGTGAGCTATTGATGGCGCCACTGCACTCCACCCTGGGCAAGTGGGGGAGACCCTGTCTCATTAAAAAAAAACCAAGAAAACAAAAAAGTAAATTAGAAAGACAATTAAAAGTAGCTCTTACCGGAAAAGACATCAAATAAACTTGTTCCATCACCATTGTCATCATCTGCTGCCATGATCCTATTTCCTTTTGAAAGTCACCACCTATGGTATTAAATATTTTAAAATTTCCACTGTTAAAATAAACCTCACAATTCAGAGAATAAACCTAGCTTCAAAACAAAAAGCAATTTTCAAATTTGGACACATTGAAAAAGCTCACTCTCTATCATTCTTTGTTTTGGAGACAAAGTCTCACTCTGTCGTTCAAGTTGGAGTGCAGTGGCTTGATCTCCGCTCACTGCAACCTCTGCCTTCTGGGTTCAAGCGATTCTCGTGCCTCAGCCTCCCGAGTAGCTGGGATTACAGAGTAGCTGGGATTATAGGAGTGCACCACCATGCCTGGCTAATTTTTGTAATTTTAGTGAAACAGGGTTTTGCCTGTCTGCCATGTTGGCCAGGCTGGTCTTGAACTCCTGGCCTTAAGCAATCCACCCACCTCAGACTCCCAAAGTGCTGGGATTACAGGCGTGAGCCCCCGTGCCTGGCCTTTCTCTCTACCATTATTAAAAGCAGATTTGTGTTATCAAAAAAAGTGCCTAATACTTTCTAGTAAAAAGTCAAAACTATGAAACAAAAATTTTAAACTTGTTAATATGGCTAGGCATGATGGCTCATGCCTCTAATCTCAGCACTTTGGGAGGTCAAGTCAGGTGGATCACCTGAGCCCAGGAGTTTGAGACCAGCCTGTGCAACATGGTGAAACCCCATCTCTACAAAAAATACAAAAATTAGCCAACTGTAGTAGCCTGTGCCTGTAGTCCCAGCTACTTGGGGGCTGAAACAGGAGGATCACTTGAGCCTGGCAGGCAAAGGTTGCAGTGAGCCGAGATAGTGCCATTGCACTGCAGCCTGGGTGACAGAGTGAGACCCTGTCTCAAGAAAAAAAAAAAAATTGTTAATATCATTAAGCTATGTACAAAGTAAATGATGCTAATTTTATAAAACAGACCAAAATACAAATTAACTTTTTTTTTTCTTTAGACAGAGTTTCGCTCTTGTTGTCCAGGCTAGAGTGCAATGGTGCAACCTCGGCTCACCACAACCTCCACCTCCCGGGTTCAAGCAATTCTCCTGCCTCAGCCTCCCAAGTAGCTGGGATTACAGGCATGCACCATCATGCCCAACTAATTTTGTATTTTTAGTAGAGATGGGGTTTTTCCATGTTGGTCAGGCTGGTCTAGAACTCCCGACCTCAGGTGAACAACTGGCCTCAGCCTCCAAAAGTGCTGGGATTATAAGCCTGAACCACCGCACCCGGCCAAATTAACTTTTGCACTAAAATAAGAACCATCACTACTATCACAACACACACATGCACACACAAACACATACATATTAGTACTAACAAGAAATACTGATACCAAAAAAAGGTAATCACTTAGACCAAATAGAAAAATGGTCAAAAAACACAGACAAATCTTTAAAAAAAAAAAAAAAAAAAAAAAAAAAAAAAAAAACCAAAGTTTTTAAAAAAAAAAAATAAAAAAGACTGAAAAGAAGTAAAAAAAAAAAAAAAAAAAAAAAAAAAAAAAAAAACCAAAGCTTTTGAAACTAAAAGATGTTTGACTTCACTAAACACAAATTAAAACAATGAGATATGCCATGCTGTATAGGAAAGTGTTGGCATAGCCAGGCATGGCTACTTATTGTTCGAAAGGCTGCTCACTAAGACCCTTGGCTGGAGTTTAAGAACTCAAATTTCAGGAGGGTTCCCACAATTTCCAGACCAATAAGAAGTGGCTCGATGTGCCTAAACTGTTCATACACACAATTTGGTTTATCATAAACACCTGTATCCTTCTGGGAGTCTTAAAATTTTAGTACATAACAGGCAGAGGTGGCCTATGTGACCAGCACCCAGTAAAAAGCCTGGGCACTGAGTCTCCAACATGCTTCCCAGGTAGACAACATTTCACACCTGCTATCACTAGTTGCTGGGGGAACAAACAGTTAAGGACATGACTCCACTGGGAGCAAAACCATGGGAACTTTAACGTGGTTTCCTCTAGACTTTACCCCATGGACCTTTTTTCCCTTTGGTGATTGTGCTTTGCATCCTTTCATTGTAATAAATCATAGCTGTGAGTACAACTACATAGTGAATTCTATAAGTCTGGAAAATCATCAAACTTAGGGGTGGTGCTCGGGACTCCTGACACTTGTTTTCACCAATAACATAGTAAGACAAGCAAATAACAAACAGTTTGATAGTACACTAGGTTGACAAAGGTATGGGAAAAGAGGTACTCTCATAGCTCTCTCAAGTGTACTCTGGTAAAAGCTCTGTGAAAGCAATTTGGTAACAGCTTTGATTTGATTAAAAATTTGATGAAATCTTTAAGTGCAATACTCTGACCTAACAATTTCACATCTAATAATCTGTTACTAGTGTTGTTTATGGTAAAACTAGAAACAACATAAGAATCCAAAACAGTAAAAAAACAAAAACAGGCCGGATCGCAGTGGCTCACGCCTGTAATTCCAGCACTATGGGAGGCGGAAGATGGCGGATTAACTGAGGTTAGGAGTTCGAGATCAGCCTGGCCAACATGGTGAAACCTCGTCTCTACTAACTACAAAAATTAGCTGGGCGTGGTGGCAGGTGCCTGTAATCCCAGCTACTTGGGAGGCTGAGGCAGGAGAATCACTTGAACCCAGAAGGTGGAGGCTGCAGTGAGCCAAGATTGCGCCACTGCACTCCAGCCTGGGCAACAAGAGTGAAACTCCGTCTCAAAAAAAAAAAAAAAAAAAAAAACGGGCCTCTCTTCACTAACTTATCTGGGATCCTCTAATCTGTCAGTAAAACCCAATGAATGACGCTTATGGCCACTGAACTATGGCCACTCTGGCCACTTGGGGCTATGAAATTATTAGCAAGCCTGCACCTGCATACTTCTGCTCCCACCAATTGAGATATATGCTTATGTAGTGGAGGGTGTATGTCTGCTGCCTGAATCCTGAAGGACAGGAGATGAGCCAAGACCATGGTGCCAGGCTGAAGAGCCAGTGCCCATGAGAACCCAAACATTCCGGAGAGTATTTGAGAACCTACCAAGAAAAACAGTCTCATCGCTTAAATACAGTAGGCAATGAGCCAGAAAGTTAGCTTAAAAACAGACAAAAGGGCAGCATGGATCTCTAAAGTTGTCCTGCTGCCATCCAGAGTGCCCTTGTAAAAAATAAACTTATTAGTCCTAATAAATGTATCTATTCACCAAGCTGGACTCGTCTGAATCATTCTTTGGTCTCCTGGCTCCCTCTTAGTTTGGGGGAAGGTTTTCTATATACGATTCTGGGTTTTTCTCAAAGCTTACCAATGTATATTGTCAAATCCAATTATGCCCATTTTCATATTTTTCTAAATCACAACATGATGAAAGATCACATTACCAAAGGGAGTTATTTTCTACTGAAAACTAAGCAGAATGCTGTGGAAAGATAGGTAGCAAAACACTCACACACACACACCTGCATGTCAAATCAAGTGCAGAAAAAATGATCCAAAGTACTAGGGGAGAAAATCTAGTCTATACTCATATCAATTAAAAAGTATCTAAGTTTTTTTTTTTTTAAAAAGACAGAGTCTCCCTCTGTCACCCAGGCTGGAGTGCAGTGGCACAATCACAGCTCACTGCAACCTCCCTGGGCTCAAGCAAGGACAAAACAAAAACTGAAAATCATGGGCAATGTCTTATGGGTGTAGTTCATGCCAGAAAGATGTCAATACTCTCATCATTGGATTCATATTCAAAGATAAGATCATGGTTCTACCTCAAGAGATAAATAAAATCAAGGTGTATTATCTTTTTTCCTCCATTGCTCACATTCCTTAATCTAACATTTGTTTCAATTAGCTCATTTGATTAACTGTTATAAAATAGCCTGCACAATTACAAAAAGCACAAATAACATAATCACGTTTGGTAACTAACATAACTGACTCTGCAAAGCAAAATTCAACTGGTGAAATCAGATAGTCAGAGGTTTCCTAATGAGAAATCTACTAGTAGTAGCTGTAAGCTGTCACATGGAGAGGGGAGCATTAGTCATGGGGTTTCCTCTCAGAATAATGGAGAATCTAATGATTTGGTTAAAGAGATCAAATAGATCAAAGCTTTCCCTGCACTATTATTTCATACAGCTTTAGTTTATACTAATGACAGGTATTACTTAAAAAAAAAAAAGTGTGGTAACTCACACCTGTAATTTCAGCACTTTGGGAGTAAGGTGGAAGGACTGCTTGATCTTAGGAGTTTGGGACCAGCCTGGGCAACATGGCAAAACCACATCAAGACAAAAAAAAATACAAACAAACGGGCTGGGCACAGTGGCTCATCCCTGTAATCCCAGCACTTTGGGAGGCCAAGGTGGGTGGATCACAAGGTCAAGAGTTTGAGACCAGCCTGGCCAACATGGTGAAACCCTGTATCTACTAAGAATACAAAAATTAGCCAGGCATGGTGGTGCGTGCCTGTAATCCCAACTAGGCTGAGGCAGGAAAATCACTTGAACTCGGGAGGTGGAGGCTGCAGTGAGCTGAGATGGCGCCACTGCACTCCAGCCCGGCCGACTGAGCAAGACTCTTGTATACATTCTAGCTCCGTTATTTACTGTCTCAAGGTCTCCAAAATCCCAAGGTTCAATTAAATTAGGCTCATGTTTGCAAACACTTCTTGACACGATCTCCCCACATCTGTTCCTCACGACATCTATCTATAAGTTCACAATCAAGTATGGGTGTGAACACCCACAAAACAGAACATGTGAAGGCAAGATCAGAATGTGAGAATAAAGTGTAGAAAGTCACAGGCTCGGAGGGTACAGTGAACCAAGATCGTGCTACTGTACTCCAGCCTGGATGACAGTGAGACTCTCTCTCAAAAAAAAAATAAAGTCAGGGGATGTATTACATGATTAAGATACTTGGATTCCATCTAGAAGGGAATGGGGGAACCAGTGAAGGTTTTTAAAGCAGGGGAATATAATGATCAAATCTGCATCTTAGAAGTTTAACTCTGGCAAGAGTCTGGAAAATATGAGTGGGAAGGGAGATATAAAAGGCTACCAAAACAAGGCAGAAGACAAAGAGGTGTCACTCTAAGTTCTTAGTAGTGGAAATAAAAATAAGAAACAGATCTTGGCTGGGCACGGTGGTTCATGCCTGTAATTCCAACATTTTGGGAGGCTGAGGCAGGAGGATTGCTTGTGCACAGTTCAAGACCAGCCTGGGCAACACAGTGAGACTCTGTATCTACAAAAAATAGAAAAGTTAGCTGGGTGTGGTGGCACATGCTTCCGGAGGCTGCAGTGAGCTGTGACTGCACCACTGCACTCCAGCCTGGGTCAAAGAGCGAGACTGTCTCAAAACAAAACAAAACCAAAAAACCCACAAAACACTAAAAACAGATCTGAGAGGTAGTCAACAAGATTTAATGGAAAGTGTATTCATATGGCCAGTCTTCCCCCATTTCAAATTGTTCTTCAAACCTCAGTATGAGTTATTTTCGAAATGTAAACATGATCGTGTTCCCAACTCTGCTTAAACCCTTCAGTGCCTAGGCTGGATGCAGTGGCTCATGCCTGTAATCCTAGCACTTTGGGAGGCCGAGGCGGGCGATCACCTGAGGTCAGAAGTTTGCGATCAGCCTGGCTAACATGATGAAACATCATCTCTACTAAAAATACAAAAATTAGCCAGGCGTAGTGGCGCATGCCTGTGATCCCAGCTACCTGGAAGGCTGAGGCAGGGGAATTTCTGGAAGCTGGGAGGGGGAGGCTGCAATTAGCACAGATCGTGCCACTACACTCCAGTCTAGGGGACAGGGCACTTTGTCTCAAAAAAAACAAAAGAAGGCCGGGCGCGGTGGCTCAAGCCTGTAATCCCAGCACTTTGGGAGGCCGAGACGGGCAGATCACGAGGTCAGGAGATCAAGACCATCCTGGCTAACCCAGTGAAACCCCGTCTCTACTAAAAATACAAAAAACTAGCCCGGCGAGGTGACGGGCGCCTGTAGTCCCAGCTACTTGGGAGGCTGAGGCAGGAGAATGGCGTGAACCCGGGAGGCGGAGCTTGCAAGTGAGCTGAGATCCGGCCACTGCACTCCAGCCTGGGTTACAGAGCAAGACTCCGTCTCAAAAAAAAAGAAAAAAAAAAACAACAACAACAACAACAACAACAACAACAACAAAAGAAAACAAAACCCCTTCAGTGCTTCCTGCTGATTTCAGGATAAAAAACAAATTCTGAGGCCAGACGCAGTGGCTCAAGCCTGTAATCCCAGCACTTTGGAAAGCCGAGGCAGGCAGATCACCTTTGTTCAGGAGTTCGAGACCAGCCTGGACAACATGGTGAAACACCATCTCTACTAAAAATACAAAAATTGGCCAGACATGGTGGCTCACACCTGTAATCCCAGCTACTTGGGAGGCTGAGGCAGGAGAATCAGTTGAACCTGAAAGGAGGTTGCAGTGAGCCGAGATCACGCCACTTAACTCCAGCCTGGGCAACAAAGAGAGACTCCGTCTCAAAAAACAAAGGAAATATATAATATATACACTTTCTTTTTTTTTGAGTCTCACTGTGTCGCTCAGACTGGAGTGCAGTGGCACAATCTCTGCTCACTGCAACCTCTGCCCTTCGAGTTCAAGCGATTCTCCTGCCTCAGCCTCCCGAGTAGCTGGGATCACAGGCGCCTGCCGCCGCGCCCAGGTAATTTTTTGTATTTTTAGTAGAGACGGCGTTTCACCATCTTGACCAGGCTGGTCTTGAACTCCTGACCTCATGATCCACCTGTCTCAGCCTCCCAAAGTGCGGGGATCACAGGTATGCGCTACCGTACCCGGCCCTATATATACACTTCCAATGTGTAACTTTTGTATGCTGAGTGGTACATTTCTTTATTTTTTTCGCTTTTGAGTGAATTAATAAGGTATAATTAATTGTGTCTTGACTTGTAAAACAAATTTTTAGATGGAGGCAACTGGGATGTTTGTGATGATAAGACATCCTTGACCTGTAAATTGGTTTGAATTGCAGATATTCATTATTGAATTTACTCCTATTTTCTCATATTTTGGAAAAGACACCTGAACAATAAATGAATCCTGGATAGCATACTCTCCTTCAAACAATGAAGTGATATTAATACTTGCCTGCAGGAGATGCATACTACAGGAGAGAGCCCTTAGACTATGTCAGGCCACACTATGAACCTCCCCCCATCCTCCATTTTTCTCCTTTGTGTTTCTGTTACTGTACTAACGTTGTGGATAAATGACACTGAAATTCTGCATAATGTGAACAGGATAAACTATTTATAAATTGAAAAAAAAAACAACAACAAAAAGAACCATGGGGCTTCTGCAGGGAATACTCTTTCCTCAATATTCTACTTTCACTTAGCTCTTCTTTGATATTTTGCTTAAGTCATTTTGAGTCTCCCCTGTCCACCCTCTCTTCCCACTAAGTCAGGCCTTCTGTTATATACTCTTACCCCATTGTGTCCTTTCCCTACATGACCTCTTCTTGAAGTTCATGATTCCATTTTTGTGGGAATCCTGGAGAAATGTCCATCTCACCCAATGGACCACCCAGTGGTTCTCCATAAAGACTAGGACCATCTCTGTTCTGTTCCCCAGCTCTCACTGTATCCCTTGCTCTCAGCAGGCCTAGCAGAATGGCAAGTAATAAAAGAATATCTGTTGAATTAATGAAATTCCCAGTTTGTTAAAGACGATTTTCATGTTTCTAGCTATCAAGGACAGTCATGCTTTAACAGCAATGGAGAACCAGTGAAGTCATGTTATCTGCAGGACATCCAGATAAAGATGTCTAACAGCAGCGGGGGGCGGTGGCTTATGTCTGTAATCCCAGCACTTTGGGAGGCTGAGGCAGGCGGATCACGAGGTCAGGAGTTCAAGACCAGCCTGACCAACATGGTGAAACCCCGTCTCTACTAAAAATACAAAAAAATTAGCTGGGCGTGGTGGTGCGCACCTGTAATCCCACTACTCGGGAGGCCGAGGCAGGAGAATTGCTTGAACCCAGGAAGGGGAGGTTGCAGTGAGCCGAGATCACGCCATTGCACTCCAGCCTGGGTGACAGGGCAAGATTCCATCTCAAAAAGAAAAGAAAAAAAAAAGGCCGGGTGTGGTGGCTCATGCCTGTGATCCCAACACTTTGGGAAGCTGAGGCTGGCGGATCACCTGAGGTCAGGAGTTCGAGACCAGCCTGGCCAACATGGTGAAACCCCAATCTCTACTAAAAATACAAAAATTGGCTGGGCATGGTGGCGTGTGCCTATAATTCCGGTTACTCCAGAGGCTGAGACAGAAGAATTGCTTGAACCTGGGAGGCAGAGGTTGCAGTGAGCTGAGATCGTACCACTGCACTCCAGCCTGGGCAACAGAGCAAGACTCCATCTCGGGGTGGGGGGGAGGTGTCTAACAGGTGGAAATGTCATACAGAAAAGGCATGGTAGGTATTATGATTTGGGACTCATTAGCACCTTAGTGATAGGTGAGATTACACTCTTGAAATCACAGTGATTCTCCTGGAAGGAGAGGAAGAAGAAAAATGTATCAGAATCTCTTGGGAAATGGGTCTTTTTCACTTTCCCTCACCTTCTCCCATTTGAGGATCTCAATATATGAGAGTTGCTACCGATAGAAGTGATGCACCTGTGAAAGTGTAGAGGCAAAATTTTCAAAGTTGAGAACCATCATGCTGAAAGAGTTTGTACTGGGAGGCCAAGGCAGGCGGATCACCTGAGGTCAGGAGTTCAAGACCAGCCTGGCCAACATGGTGAAACCTCATCTGTACTAAAAATACAAAAATTAGCCAGACATGGTGGCACACACTTATAATCCCAGCTACTGGGGAGGCTGAGGCAGGACAATTGCTTGAACCTGGGAGGCGGAGGCTGCAGTGATCTGGGATCATGCCACTGCAACTCCAGCCTGGGCGACAGAGTAAGACTCTGTCTAAAAACAAAATGTTTGTAAGCAGATTTATTCATACATAATCTTTTCTGGAACAATTCCAATAGATTCAGATGTGAAAGCAAAGTAAGACAGAAGAAGGATCACGCAGCCTTTTGTCAGGTAGTCTGAAGGAAGTTTTCTTTTCAAAATTGAGAGAATGTGGCCGGGCGTGGTGGCTCACACTTGTAATCCCAGTACTTTAGGAGGCTGAGGGCAGTCTGATCACTTGAGCCCAGGAGTTCGAGACCAGCCTGGGAAACATGGCAAAACCCAGTCTCTACAAAAAATACAAAAATTAGCCAGGCATGCTGGTGCGCACCTGTAGTTCCAGCTACCTGGAAGGCTGAGGTAAGGATTGCTTGAGCCCAGGAGGTCAAACCTGTAGTGAGCCGAGATCTTGCCACTGCACTCCAGCCTGGGCTATAGTCTCAAAAAAAAGAAAAAAAAAAATCACTACAAAACTGAGATTGTGTCCTTATTGTAGACGCTAAAAGATAAAAAATAAAATTTAGAGAAAAACACACAAGCATTTGTAGAGAAAAACAGGAAAAAGCCAGAGGAGACAGACGGTCTGTATTTTTACGCTCATGGGAAAGGCTAATACTAATACAGCAAGACCCCAGAAGAAAATGTGAGGGGCAAACACTAACAAAAGCTATCACATATGGCACATTTACTATGTTCCAGGTACTAACCTAAATGTTCTAAATACATTATTCACTTAGTTTAAATCCTCCCAGAGTTCTATGAGGTCCATATTACCTATCTTTTTTCCCATTTTACAGATGAGGAAAACACAGACGATCAAGAAATTGCACAAGGCAACCAGCTGGTAAGTGGCAGAGCTGAAATTAGACCCCAGGTCTGTCTGTAAAGCAAGATGGCCAAAATCAAGAATATTCAATGCAATATAAATGTTTTTGGAAAGAAGACCATCTCTTGTAAAACGGAATGCCAGGAAAAGATAATTGGAGGGCATAGCGGGGATAGGAGGGCAGATGGGAGAATCCCTGCCATGAAAGCCTCTGTTCCCCCTCCAATCAAAGAGGCGCTGAGGAAGATGGGAGGAAGGGCCTCGAGGAGAGGCGAAATGTTTGCTGGTGGAGATGTGGAGAACGGAAAAAGACCAAGGAAGAGTCGAAGACAACTTGATGCCTGAAGTACAAACGCTCAGCTCCTGCGAATTCTACATTCACATCTGAGTTAGGGCCTACTATGTGCTAGGGATGAATCTAGGCGCTGCAAAAATGAAAATAAACTTATTTAGGCATGTTGGTTTGATGCCTAAATAAACGTTTCAGAAACAATCAACATCAACGATCACCTGACACTCCAGGAAACCCATTTCTCCAAAGAACTCCATCTGAAAGCTTTTAAGAGTATATTCCAAAGAGAGACTGGATGGTGGGGGGGAGGGGCAGGACGAGCGGCCGAAGGGACAATTCCTGGACGCGCCCGCCCATAGCCCCCCTCCAGACCCTCTCGAGGGACGACGGAGGGACGCAGGGAGCAAGTCCTGAAGCTGCACCGGGGACGGAGGGAACGTGGCTACCTGCGCAGCCAGACGTCAGGCGCGGCCCTTCCCCGACCTACTTGGCCGCTCCAGATGGACTCCCTCTGACTCTCTGGCTTCGCAGGGACCGCCGACCTCCACTCGGGGAACTACCGCGCCATGCAGCCTCTTCCTTAGCAGTCCCTCACGGACCGGGCCCCTACAGCAACTTACCCGCCCGGCCCGGCCCAAGACAACCCGGTTCCTTTCTGCCCACCGAGGTCTCCCTGGCATCTCCACCAATACCAGAGCGCAATCAGGGTACGGAGGCGGGACTGAGTGCCTACGGCCAATCATATCAGACGCAAAGCACGTCGCAGCGCCCACAACTAGTTCCCGCCTTTGGAAGGGAAAAAAAAAACACGGTTGGCGCCAAACTCCAGTAATCTTCGTAGGGCTTTAAGAGAAAGAGGCGGGGTGTAAGGTGGCGGGGAAGGCGACGGGGCGAGTCTTCAATACGGAAGGGGCTGACCTGAGTAGAGGTACGGGCCTGGCTTGAGAGAAGCTCTTTAATGAAAGAGACAGGAAACCTTGAGAAGTCTGTCATTTATTTAATCCTTTACTCTTAAAATTCTGCTGTCAGCTGCGTGCTAGGTAAAGTGCTGGGCTCGATTACGATGAATAAATTTGTTCCCTGCCCTCAGATGCGTTCCTGGATGATAGGCAGACAAACAACTTAGCTTCAGATGTTGGGAGCCTTAAGGAGGGGATACTAGTCTAGCGAGGCAGGAGAGAGAAGAGCTTGTTAGAGGGTGGAATACCTGACTTGTCTTATAGAACCTATAGTAATGGGGGGTGCCGGTAGGTCTAGCCTCAGGAGCTTAGCCCGCGCATTGATAGGTGCGAAAATGAGGCCATTTTCTTCCTCGCTACTTATAGTCTGTCTATATTCATCCCTACCCAATTCCTCTTGGTTGTCCACTTAGCTTTTTTTTAATTTTCGCTTTGTCGGTCAGGCTGGAGCGCAGTGGCGCGGTCTTGGCTCCCTGCAATTTCCACCTCCCGGGTTCGACAGATCCACCCACTTCTGTCTCCAGAGTAGCTGGGACCACAGATGCAACCACCACCCCTGCTGTTTTGTTTGGTTGTGTTTTTTTCTGAGATGGAGTTTCACTCTTGTTGCCCAGGCTGGAGTGTTATTATTGCGCGATCTCAGCTCACTGCAACCTCCGCCTCCCGTGTTCAAGTGATTCTCCTGCCTCAGTCTCCCGAGTGGCTGGGACTGCAGGAACGTGCTACCACGCCCAGCTAATCTTTGTATTTTTAGTAGAGACAGGGTTTCGCCATGTTGACCAGGCTGGTCTCGAACTCCTGTCCTCAGGTGATCCACCCGGCTCGGCCTCCCAAAGTGCTGGGATTACAGGCGTGAGCCACTGTGCGGGCAATTCTTTTTAAAATTAGGTGGACTATTCTGAGGAAGAGACACTTGTCATCATCTTCTATTTAGTTACCCAGTGGTGCAATTCACATATGAGAGGCAGGATACATTTTTAAATTTCTCCATTTATCAGCTTTCAAGATTGACTTATTACTCTCCAAAGGCAACAAATTTTTAAAATTATTAGTATATATTCATGGGCTAAACTAATAGGTTTTGATTCATTATAATTGTTATCTTTATTAAAGCTCAGATTGTATCATCTTTGGTCAATGGTAGCATCTACAAGTTGATGCCCAAGTTCTCTTTACATGACACTCATAATTTTTTTCAAAAATATTAATTTTCAGAGGTCACCAATGGCTGTTGGGTGGGCACTGCCAGCAGAGAAAGTAGCATAAGACTTAAGAGAGCTTAAGACATTTAAGACCAGGCATGGTGGCTCATGCCTATAATCCCAGCACTTTGGGAGGCCAAGGCTGGAGGATTGTTTGAGCCCAGGAGTGGGAGACCAGCCTGGGCAACATAGGGAGACCTTGTCTATTTAAAAAAAAAAAAAGAAAAAGAAGAGCTGGGCATGGTGGTGCATGCCTGTAATCCCTGTACTTTGGGAGGCCGAGGTGGGTGGATTACTTGAAGTCAGGAGTTCGAGACCAGCCTGGCCAACATGGTGAAACCCTGTCTCTACTAAAAAATACAAAAAATTCGCCAGGTATGGTGGTGCATGCCTGTAATCCCAGCTACTCCAGAGACTCCAGAGGATGAGGCAGGAGGATTGCTTGAACCCAGGAGGCAGAGGTTGCAGTAAGCCAAGATCGCCACTTCACTCCAGCCTGGGTGACAGAGTGAGACTCTATCAAAAAAAAAAAAAAAAAAAAAAAAAATTTGGGTGTGGTAGCAGGTTCCTGTAGTCCTAGCTACTCAGGAAGATTGCTTGGGCCCAGTGGTTCAAGGTTACATTGAGCTATGATTGCACCAGTACACTCTAGCCTGGGCGAGAGAGTTAAGACCCTGTTTCTAAAATATATACATATTTTTATATCAGACAGGTAATATACTGAGGTCATAACATGGTTTGAGGGAGGCACATATTACACATGTGTGTGAAAATCATCATGCTTATGAACTACAAAAGGATCAAAGATACTATTTTTTTTAGTGCAAAATTTCAAACATACACAAAAGTAGAAAGAAGAGTACAATAGGCTGGGTGTGGTGGCTTACCTCTGTAATCCCAGCACTTTGGGATGTCGAGGGGGGGTGGATTACCTGAGGTCAGGAGTTCGAGACAAGCCTGGCCAACATGGTGAAACCCTGTCTCTACTGAAAATACAAAAGAAAAAATTAGCTGGGTGTGATGGTGCATGCCTGTAGTCCCAGCTACTTGGGAGGTTGAAGCAGGAGAATAGCTTGAACCCGGGAGGTGGAGGTTGCAGTGAGCTGAGATTGTGTCACTGCACTCCAGTGTGGGTGACAAAGCGAGACTCCGTCTCAAAAAAAAAAAAGAAAGAAGAGTACGATAAACTCCTATTACCCAATATCTGGTTTCAATAATTACTAATACACTGTCAACCTTATTTCATGTATACTACATATCCTCTATTCCTTCCTTATCATCATTGTTTTTCTTTTATTATTTTGAGACAGAATCTGGCTCTGTTGCCCAGGCTGGAGTGCAATGGCGGGATCTCAACTCACTGCAACCTCTGCCTCCCAAGTTCAAGTGATTCTTCTGCCTCAGTCACCCACATAGCTGGGATTACAGGCATTTGCCACCATGCCTGGGTAATTTTTGTACTTTGTTTTGTTTTTTGAGACGGAGTCTCACTCTGTTGCCCAGGTGGGAGTGCAGTGGCACGTTCTCGGCTCACTGCAACCTCTGCCTCCCGGGTTGGAGTGATTCTCCTGCCTCAGCCTCCCAAATAGCTGGGACTACAGGCATGTGCCACCACGCCCGGCTAATTTTTGTATTTTTAGTAGAGACGGGGTTTCACCATGTTGGTCAGGCTGATCTCGAACTCCTTATCTTGTGATCTGCCTGCCTCGGGTAGTGCTGTGATTACAGGCATGAGCCACTGCGCCCAGCCCACAAGTGCACTTTTAATGTTATGGACGCTATTTTTTTTATGACTTCCAGAATATTCTATAACTTACACCCCATAGTTTAATATTCCCAATTGAACATTTTCTTCCAATATCTGTATTAAGAAATCTGCAAGGGGTGTCTTTGTCACACTTATGTGAGGATTTCCGTAGGCTAGAGTCCTACAAGGGGAATTGCTGGGGCAGAATGTTAACTAGTTAGGTATGAGCAGAGCAGCAGAGCGCTCCCCACCCCACATACACCAGGACTATTGGGCGACAAATGAAATGATGGTCAGGCGGTTCTTAACTGTTTCTCTAACGTTCACCGGCGCCAGCGAAAGGCAGTCTCCTAATAGAAAACACCTGAAACTGATCAGTAGCTTCCCAATAAGATCTCAGGAGTGGGGAGAAGCAGTGCAAGTTCCCGAAAGTATGCCAACATATAAAACCTCAAGTCAAGAGGTCAAGCTGCGCACTTGGTTTCTCAAGGCGCCTGCTTGGCCGTCTTCCAAGTTGTACTTTCCTCCTTTTCTTTCCGTCCTGTTCTAAAGCTTTTTGATAAATTTTTCTACTCTGAAATTTGCCTAGGTCTCTCATTCTGCCTCATGCCCTTCGTGGAATTCTTTCTTCTGAGGAGGCAAGAACTAAGATTACTGCTGACCCCTACCTACGCACGGGGTAACTGCCACCGCTAACAAGAAGGGTAGAATCAGCTTTTCTTTTCTTTTTTCGAGACAGAAAAGTCTGCTCTGTCGCGCGGCTGGAGTGCAGTTGCACGATCTCGGCTTACTTTTGTAACCTCCGCCTCCCGGGTTCAAGCGATTCCCCTGCCTCAGCCTCCCGAGTAGCTGGGACTACAGGCGCGCGCCACCACGCCCGGCTAATTTTTGTATTTTTAGTAGAGAAGGGGGGGTTTCACTATGTTGCCCAGGCTGGTCTCGAACTGCTAACCTCAAATGATCTGCCCGCCTCCGCCTCCCAAAGTGCTGGGATAAAGACATGCGCCACCGCGCCCGGCTGAGAATCAGGTTTTCTCTCACATCTGATCTTTCCCTGTGTTCAGGCAGAAGGAAGGCACGGTGGGCTGAGAATCACACGCCCCCTCTCTTTCCTCCCCGGCCTAACGCACTCTTCGCTCTGTCCCGCCACGTGCTGAATTCGCGAGCCCCCATCACTGATGCATCCAAACCAACTAGATTTTTCCTTCCATTTCCCTCCCGGAAAAGGCGGGACAGCGAAGACCGGCGTTTCCGCCGCTGAGAGGCAGAGGCCGGGAGGGCGCCGCGTAGCCGTCCCGAGCTGATGACGTCAAACGCCGTGTGCTCACCCACGTGTGGTGCAGCTCTCCTGGTGTCCGCGCTGGAGCGGAGGACGCCTTTCCTGGGGGCGTAGTTGGTGGCTGCTCGGGCACTGGGACTTCGGCGGCTTGGGGACGCTGGCCGCGAAGTAGGGAGCGCAGGTGGCCGCTCGGGGTGAGAGCCGTGGGTCATGGAGCACTTCTTGCTGGAGGTGGCAGCCGCGCCGCTGCAGTTAATCGCAGCCAAGAACGAGAAGAGCCGCAGTGAGTTGGGCAGGTTCTTGGCCAAGCAGGTAAGACGTGAAGGGAGAGGGAAAGCGCCGGACCGACTGGGTCGCCCCACTAGTAAGCTTCCTGCGCTCCCCTGCCGAGAGTCACCGCTTTAAGGGGAGAGTGGTGCGGCCTCCGGTCAAGCTGGCTCCCACCTCTGGGCTGGCGCAGGTCGTGGAGGTTTCCGAGCGTGTTTGAGGCGATTGGAAGGAGTCTTTTGTTTTTCTCTGGAGGAGCCTTCCAGTACTCTTCCCACCGCCTCTCACCCCTATGCATGCGCTTTGGCTGCTTGTGGCAGAGGTGGCCTTCCGAAAGGAATGTGGTTTGTTTTTCTGAAATTGAGGTTGCGTTTCTGCGGTTTTGACAAATGTACGTATTACCTAAGTGTGCGTAGTCCAGCCACTCCTGTTAGTTTGGGTGAACCACTGACAAATATTGATTGCATTCCTGCTGTGCGTAAGGAACGGTGTGGCGCTGTGAGAAAGTGGATAAATTCGTTGATGTCTGCCATGAGGGAAATTTGCATCTATTTTTGGAGACAGTTCGTAAACACTTAAAACAGCTGAAGGACAAAGCAAGACAGCGAATACTAACTGTAACTGTACGAATTATGAGGTTAACTAGAGTTTTCTGGGAAATGGGTCTTCGGGCTTTTAAGAACCTTCTCATTGACTCCTACCTGAGTTGAAGACTTTTTTTTTTTTTTTTTTTTTTTGAGACAGAGTCTGGCTCTGTTGCCAGGCTGGAGTGCAGTGGCGCGATCTCGGCTCACTGCACCCTCCTCCTCCCGGGTTCAAGCGATTCTCCTGCCTCAGCCTCCCGAGTAGCTGGGATTACAGGCGCACGCTCCCACGCCCAGCTAATTTTTGTATTTTCGTTAGATACGGGGTTTCACCATGTTGGCCAGGGTGGTCTCGATCTTTTGACCTCGTGATCCTCCCGCCTCGGCCTCCCAAAGTGCTGGGATTACAGGCGTGAGCCACGGAGCAGGTGTGTGTGGTCCCAGGTACTTGGGTCCCAGGTGTGGCTAATTAATTTTTTTTTTTGAGACAGAGCCCCACTCTGTCGTCCTGAGTGGAGTGCAATGGCCCACCATCTCAGCTCACTGCAACCTCCACCTCCTGGGTTCAAGCGATTCTTCTGTCTCAGCCTCCCGAGCAGCTGGGATTACAAGCGTGCGCCACCATGCCTGGCTAATATTTTGCATTTTTAGTAGAAACAGGGTATCACTGTGTGGGTCAGACTGGTCTCAAACTCCTGACCTCAGATGATCCACCCACCTCAGCCTCCCAAAGTGCTGGGATTACAGGCGCGAGCCACGGTGCCCTGCCCTAAAGTATTTTTTTGATGTATCTCCAGCCCATTTGTTCTGGGGAGTGGGGCCAATTTTGCTCCCAGGGACAAATCTGGAGACCTTTATGGTTATCACAACGGTTCATTATGGGGCGCTACTAGCATCTAGTGCCTCAAGGCCAGGGATGCCGCCAAGCATTCTGTTATGTATGGGACAACCCCCTACAACAGAGTTATCCATCGTAAATGGCAGTGGTGCAAAATTAAGAAAGAAATCCTGCCCCAGCCTGGTTGTTCAGTCTCTGCTCAGGGCTTGCTATTTCAGCAACACTAAGCTGCCTGCAATGACCGCAGGTTGTTACCCTCTACTGTTGTTGACTGGAGTCACCTCCCATTGTTAACTTCTGTTGTTATTTATTGTCTCGGTCATTCCTTGCCATTACTTGCCTCATTGACTTTGCATTTCCTTTCCTTAGAAGGCTGCATCTCTCTTCTGTGCCCTGCTCAGTTAACTTGTTTGTTCTGGAAGACTGCTTTTGAAATGGTTTTCCCCAGGAAGACTTTTCCTCTTCCTCTTAACCTTTGTTTCAACTAACTGTCAGTAGTTGATTGAGAGTATGTCCAGAGAAGGGGACTGTGTAGCTGTAGTGTCCAGTACAGTGTCTGATATGCAGGAGGCAGTAAATGTTTATTGAACAGATTAATGTACTCACAATTTGTGATAGTTTTGTCGATGGAAAGTGTCAAACTCTAAAATATTTTAAGAGATTTATTCTGAGCTAAGTGTGAGTGACCATGGCTCATGACACAGCCCCAGGAGATCCCGAGAACATACGCCCAAGGTGATCGGGTTACCGCTTGTTTTTATACATTTTAGGAAGACCTAAGACATCAATCAGTACATGTAAGACGTACATTGGTTTGGTCTGGAAAGCTGGGACAACTCGAAGGGTGAGAGGGGCGGTCTTCCAAGTCACAGGTGGATTCAAAGATTTGCTGACTGGCAATTGGTTGAGAGTTTATTTAAATCCCTGGAATCAATAGAATGGAGTGTCTGGGTTAAGATAGGGGTGTGGAGGCCAGGTGCAGTGGCTCACACCTGTAATCCCAGCACTTTGGAAGACCAAGGCAGGTGGGTCACAAGGTCAGGAGATCGAGATCATCCTGGCTAACATGGTGAAACCCCGTCTCTACCAAAAATATAAAAAATTAGCCGGGCGTGGTGGTGGGTGCCTATAGTCCCAGCTACTCTGGAGGCTGAGGCAGGAGAATGGCGGGAACCTGGGAGGCGGAGCTTGCAGTGAGCCCAGATTGCACCACTGCACTCCAGCCTGGGCAACAGAGCGAGACTCCATCTGAGGGGGGGAAAAAAAGGGTTGTAGAGACCAAGGTTCATATTATGCAAATGAAGCCTCCAGGTAACAGGTTTCAGAGAGAATAGTTTGCAAATGTTTCTTTAAAAAATTTTTTTTAAATTATTTTTTAAAGTGATAGGATCTTACTCTGTTGTCCAGACTGGTCTGGAACTCCTGGGCTCAAGTGATCCACTTACCTCAGCCTCCCAAAGTGCTGGGATTATAAGCCTAGCCTATAAATGTTTTTTTTTCCCCAGATGTAGTCTCCTTTCCCCCCACCCCCAAACGGAGACGGAGCCTTGCTCTGACACCTAGGCTGGACTGCGGTGACGCGATCGCAACTCACTGCAACCTCTGCCTCCCGGGTTCAAGCAGTTCTCCTGCCTCAGCCTCCCGAGTAGCTGGGATTACAGGCGCCTGCCACTGCGCCTGACTAATTTTTGTATTTTTAGTAGAGATGGGGTTTCACCATGTTAGCCAGGCTGGTCTTGAACTCCTGACCTCAGGTGATCCACCAGCTTCGGCCTCCCAAAGTGCTGGGATTATAGGCATGAGCCACTGTGCCCAGCCACAAAACAGTCTTTATTATGAGAAAGCAGTGTTATCTAGTTTTTATTATAAGAGAGCAATGCTCTCTGGTTTCTTTCTAATAAAATGACAAAGCAGGTTTCTTAAATAATTTACAAAGGGCAGGAATTGCTCTTGAACAGGGCTACCCCTCCTGGCACACCCACAGTGCTCTGCCAGAGCATATAAATAGGTACCTGTGAGCCCAGGGTTTAAGTCTGGAACTATCTCCTGTGCCTTCCTCCAGAGCCCTGGTAGGGAAAGCAGGGCTGAGAGTGGTGTTCCCAAGAGCCTTGGCACCGGAAACACAGTGGGCGAGTGACTTTGTGGATGACTCCCCAAAAACCAAGCACATGGGTACACAGTTCAGAGCTCTCAAACATCTGATGCCGGCTCTTCACATTGTAGATGAAGCAAATACCAGGCTCAAGGTCAAGTATAGGATGAATTTCTAAGCCCAAGAGTCCCCTTGGGGGACTCCCTACCTCTGCAAGGTCTCCTCAAGACACTCTCAGGCTGTGGCAGGCAGTCACTGATGGGTCCAGATGTGGCTGGAACAGGGGGGCTCTGGGCCCCTTGCTAGTCAGGTCTTTGTTAGCAGCGGCCCAGGGGTACTGATGACTCCTGGGAGCTTCTGCCAGGAAGCTCATGGGGAAGCACAGACATTCTTGGGTATGAAGCTTTGGTGGTCAGTCAGGGCTTGTTTCCTGCAGGGCACTTCCTTGATCATGAATGAGAGTGTCATTTCACCACTCTCTTCCGCTATAATGGCTTCATCCAGCTCTTGGGACAGCTTCTGGAGATGCTGAATTCCTGCCCCCCCATAGCCTCTAGGTCACTATCAGACTCGCTAGGAGAGCAGAGGAGCTCTGTCGAGGAGCAGGGGCTCTGGAAGGCAGCCTCCTGCCTCCATTGCCGTAGAGGGTGGGCATGTGAGCCCGTTCAGGTAGAGAGGTGGTGATGCACGGGGGTCTGTGGCTGAGTGGTCAGGGGCAGCTCCGGACAGCCTAATATTCTGGCTCAGGCTGCAAGTTGGGGAGCCGCTGCCCTCCCTTTTTTAACCCTATTTTCCTCCTCCTGGCCTTCACCTGGGTCTCCACCAGCCACTTGGTGCTACTTTGGCAGGACTTCTGGATTCTCTGTGACATGGCTGGGTGCTCTTAGCTGAGCGAGCTACAACCTGGAGTCTCTTGCTGCCCTGACTCTGGTTTCTAGGGTTTCCAGGAGGTGCCTGCCCAGAGGTTGAGGTTGACAGCTCTTAGGGGCAGCTTCATTTGGAACTGTCTGCACAGAGAACCCAGGGCCCTGGCGGAGATCTCCTGATGACTGGCCATAGGCTGCAGCTCCTTGCTGTCCAGCAGCTGCTCCTGGTGCTGGAGAGATCTCCAGCGCATGGAGGCGCTCGCATCCTGCCACGAGAAGCCATCTGTCTGGCCAAGAGTCTTCTCTGCCCACTAGACCTCAACACCCCCAATGTCTGCCTGAAGCCAAGCACTGTAAATGTTAAATGTTTCTTATGAGACTTAAAGAGACAGCTTTTCAGGGCCATTTCAAAATACGTCAAAGCTGTATATTTTGGGCCAGACATGGTGGCTCATGCCTGTTATCACAGCACTGTTGGAGGCTGAGGGAGGAGAATTGTTTGAACCCAGGAGTTTGAGAGCAGCTTGGGCAACATAGCAGGGAAACTCTGTCTCTACCGAAAAAAAAAAAAAAAAAAAAAAGGAGGGGGGATTAAAATACTCCTGAAATGCTTCTTTCAGGGTTTGCTCTCTGTCATATTGGTATCTTAATTGCTACGAGTCTGTTTTGTCAGTCCTAAGGTCTCTGTTTTAATGTTAATGCTGGTCAGCTGTGCCAGAATTCCAAAAGGAAGAGTGTATAATGAGGCGTGTCTGACCACCCATTCCCAGCATGGCATGAACTAGTGTTTCAGGTTTACTTTGGAACGCTCTTGGCTGAAAGGAGAAGGATTCACCTTCATTCAGTTGTTTGGGGGGCTTATAATTTTAATTTTGGTTTACACTTTCTTTTTTATTATTTAAGACAGGGTCTGGAGAGCAGTGGCCTTGACATCCTAGGTTCAACTGATCATCTTACTTCAGGACCCTCCCCATCCCCTCCAGTAGCTGAAACTATAAGCATATAGTTGGCTGTATGTCTGGCTAAATTTTTTTTTTTTTTTTAAATCTTAGGTAGAAACAAAGTCTTGCTGTGTTGCCCAGGCTGGTCTCAAACTCCTAGGCTCAAGCAGTCCTCCCACCTTGGCCACCCAAAAATGCTGGGATTGCAGGCATACTTACTTATTTTTGGCAGAATATACCTTTACCTTTCAGTGTTTTAAGCAAATGATGACAGTGGTGATGCTTTAATGCTTCCCCTGTCCGAGACAGGGTCTCCCTTTATGGCCCAGGCTAGAGTACGGTGATGCAATCATAGCTTACTTCAGCCTTGACCTCCTGGGCTCAAATGGTCTTCCCACCTCAGCCTTCTGAGTAGCTGGGACAACAGGTGCACAATACCATGCCTGGCTAATTTCCTTTTTTTTTTTTTTTTTTTTTTTTTTTGAGACAGAGTCTTGCTCTGTCACCCAGGCTGGAGTGCAATGGTGTGATCTTGGCTCACTTCAACCTCCGCCTCCTGGGTTCAAGCAATTCTTCTGCCTCAGCCTCCCAAGTAGCTGGGATTACAGGCACCTGGCACCATGCCCGGCTAATTTTTTGTGTTTTTAGTAGAGATGGGGTTTTGCCATGTTGGCCAGGCTGTTTTCGAACTCCTGACCTCATGTGATCCTCTCGCCTCCACCTCCCGAAGTGCTGGGATCACAGGCATGAGCCACTGCACCCAGCTTTGCCTGGCTAATTTCTAAAAAAAATTTTGTGGCCAGGCACGGTGACTCACGCCTGTACCAGACTTTGGGAGGCCAAGGTGGGCAGATCACCTGAGGTTGGTAGTTTGAGACCAGCCTGACCAACATGGAGAAACCCCTTCTCTACTAAAGATACGAAATTAGCCAGGCGTGGTGGCGCATGCTGTAATCCCAGCTACTGGGGTGGCTGAGGCAGGAGACTGTCTTGAACCCAGGAGGCAGAGGATGTGGTGAGCCGAGATTGCACCATTGCACTCCAGTCTGGGCAGCAACAACGAAACTCCGTCTCAAAAAATATATATATATATATTTTATTAGAGATGGGGAGTCTCACCATGTTGCCCAGGCTGGTCTTGAACTCCTGGGCCCAAGCCATGCCCCCACCTTGTCCTACCAAAGTGTTGGGATTGCAGGTGTGAGCCACCGCACCCAGCCTAATTGCTTAGGTTTTATAGAGTAGTTTAGGAATTGTTTCTCTTTAGCTGAAAATACACATTTCAGCTGATACATGTAATTATAAATAATAACACTGAGGTAGAAAACCTGCCTTATCTTTTAATTAACTCTGCTTTGAGAAGGGCTAACTGATCAATTAGCAGTTGAATATGACAATGTAGTAGTTTCATTACTCAAAATAGTAAAAAGCTCAATACGTTAAGCATACAGACATACAAATATGAAGTGTTTTTTTCCTCTTCTATTTTTGTTGGCTAATTATTGGGGAATTGATGAATTTTGTTACATCTAAGGAACGGAATCGTTTGGTATTTTTGGTGGGAAGAGAAGAGCTGAGCCACCTTAAAAACGTTTTTTCTTGGCCAGGCATGGTGGCTGAGCTCAGACAATCCACCTGCCTCGGCCTCCCAAAGTGCTAGGATTATAGGTATAAGTAACCACACCCGACCGATAAAAATGTTTTTTCTTGGCTGGGCGCGGTGGCTCACGCCCGTAACCCCAGCACTTTGGGAGGCCAAGGTGGGTGAGTCACGGGGTCAGGAGTTCGAGACCAGCCTGGCCAACATGTGAAACCCCGTCTCTCTGAAAATACAAAAATGAGCCGGGCGTGGTGGTGCATGCCTGTAATCCCAGCTACTCAGGAGGCTGAGGCAGGAGAATTGCTTGAACCCGGGAGGCGGAGGTTGCAGTAAGCTGAGATCAGGCCACTGCACTCCAGCCTAGGCAACAGAGCAAGACTCCTATCTCAGGAAAAAAAAAATTTTTTCTTGTATTTGTTAAGTCATCATTATTCTGCTTTCCTCATACTTGCTTGTATCCCAGCCACCTAAATAAAACCCATTTAAGCTTCACAGAATATTAACAGAAGTGAGAAAATACAAAGGTGTAGCCAGAAGGAATGCAGTTCTTTCCCTTTTCCCGTGGGTCCCAGTCTCCCAAGGAGAAAGGCAGGATTTCCTAAGAATGTTTCGGGAATAATCACAGGTTTAAGAAGTAAATCCTGGCTGCTTGCAGTGGCTCCCACCTATAATCGCAGCACTTTGGGAGGCCGAGGTGGGTGGATCACGAGGTCAAGATACTGAGACCATCCTGGCCAACATGGTGAAATACCATCTCTACTAAAAATACAAAAATTAGCTGGGTATGGTGGCACACTCCTATAGTCCAAGCTACTTGGGAGACTGAGGTAGGAGAATCGGTTGAACCTGGGAGGGAGGCGGGGGTTGTAGTGAACCAACATCGTACCACTGCACTCCAGCCTGGCGACAGAGTGAGACTCTATCTCAAAAAAAAAAAAAAGTAAATCTGTTAGCATTCATTGTTCTGTTTTTATTTCCTACAACAGCAAGCCAACTGACATGGTCACAGATGCTTTGACTAGAAAGGCCCCTGGGCTTAACAGAAGGAGAAAGCGGATTATGTAGTTTTCCTATAACCCCACTCATCCCCAGATACTCACAGGTATCCTAGCCTAGCTGGTCCCTTTTCTTGCCAGCCTGGCATTTACCCTTTCATGGGTTTTAGCACAACATTTATTATTTTTTTTAAACTGCATTAACTAGTAGTATTCATGCAGAATACTTGGAAAATTCAGGAAAGCACCACCAGTATTGTGGGTTAAATTGTGTCTGCCGAAAATATATGTAGAAGTCCAGCCTGTAATACCTGAATATGACCCTATTTGGAAATGAGGTCTTTGCAGATGTAATAAAGTCAAGATGAGATAATTAGATAGGGCCTTAATCCAATATGACTGTTTCTCTTTCGCCCAGGCTGGAGTGCAGTGGTGCAATCGCGGCTCATTGCAACCTCCGCCTCTTTGGTTCTAGTGATTCTCCTGCCTCAGCAGCTGGGATTATAGGCGTGTGCCACCATGCGCAGCTAATTTTTGTATTTTTAGTGGAAATGGGGTTTCACTATATTGGCCAGGCTGGTCTCGAACTCCCAACCTCAAGTGATCTGCCCACCTCAGCCTCCTAGAGTGCTGGAATTACAGCTGTGAGCCACCACGTCCAGCCCAATATGACTGTTCTTATAAAAAGATGAGAGAAAGACATAAAGGGAAGATGGCCATATGGCGATGACAGAAACACATATTGGAGGAATAAAGCTGCAAGACAAGGAAAAGCAGGGATTGATGATGACAATCAGAACCTAGGAAGAGGCAAGGAGGGATTCTCCCCTATAGGTTTCAAAGGAATGTGGCCTTGCTGACACCCTGATCTTGGACTTCCAGACTTTAGAATTGTGAGACAATAGATTTGTATTTTTTTAGTTTGTTTTTTGTTGTTTTGTTTTTTTTGAGACAAAGTGAGTCTCACTGTGTTGCCCAGGCTGAAGTACAGTGGCATGATCTCAGTTCATTGCACCCTCTGCCTCCCAGGTTCAAGCGATTCTTCTGCCTCAGCCTCTTGAGTAGCTGGGACTACAGGCACCCGCCACCATGCCCGGCTAATTTTTGTATTTTTAGTAGAGACGGAGTTTCACCATATTGCTCAGGCTGGTCTCGAACTCCTGACCTCAAGTGACCCACCCACCTCAGCCTCCCAAAGTGCTGGGATTATAGGCGTGAGCCACTGTACCTGGCCTTGTTTTTTTTTAAGTCAGTTTGTGATATTTTGTTACCACAGTTCTAGGAAACTAATACATGTAAGAAAAACATTCAGTCAGGGACTGCCCATATCAATGTTTTGATATATAATCTTCCAAACTTAAATTTTTTTTTTTTTTAATGAAACAGTTTCACTCTGTTGCCTAGGCTGGTACGATCATGGCTCACTGTAACCTCTACCTTCCAGGCTCAGGTAATTTCCCCCAACTCTAGCCTCATGAGTAGCAGGGACTACAGGTACACACCACCAAGCCTGGCTAATTTTTTATTTTATTTTATTTTTTAATTTAATTTAATTTTATTTAATTTTATTTTTTCGAGAGGGAGTCTTGCTCTGGCCCCCAGGCTTGAGTGCAGTGGCATGATCTTGACTCACTGCACCCTCTGCTTCCTGGGTTCAAGTGATTCTCCTGCCTCAGCCTCCCGAGTAGCTGGGACTACAAGTATGTGCCACAATGCCCAGCTAATTTTTGTACCTTTAGTGGAGATGGTGTTTCACTATGTTGGTCAGGCTGGTCTTGAACTTCTGACCTCAAGTGATCCACCCGCCTTGGCCTCCCAAAATTCTGGGATTATAGGAGTGAGCCACTGCCCCCAGCCACGCCTGGCTAACTTTTGTATTTTTTTGTAGAGATGTGGTTCTGCCATGTTGCCCAGGCTGGTATCGAACTCGTGGACTCAAGTGATCCGCCTGCCTTGGCCTCCCAAAGTGCTGAGCCACTATGTTCAGTCTTGTATATATAGTCTTTTCTCTATAAATCTGGGAAGATAAAATACAAAGGTTTAAATATATATATGAAGTTTAGTGCTGTAACAGGAAAGAGTAAAATATACATACTTCTTTTGTTCATGATACAGTAACTGGTACTGGATTAGCCCTGTTGCCAAAACAACTAGAAAAACAGGAAAAACATCCATATGAAAAACTTTCAAACATTGGATGAAAGGTAGCATAGGATTGGGATTCCTAACAATGGGAAACAAGGTGAGCCCTAGAATGATTCCGGCTGTCTACCTGGAATCACTTACAGGAGCACTGACTCAGAGGAGGAACGAAGTTCAGCAGTGGTGGTCCTACTGAGCTGAGAAGACAGAGCTCGGCGTTGAGGCAGTAGTTGGAATATGCTGGGGAGGGTGTTATAGTAGAGGGAACAGCTCTAGAAATATGGGGTCTGGTGAGTACTGGCTGAATGTAAAGCTGTGTTTTCTTAGGGAAATTTTGTGAGCTATGTAAAGAATAACTACTGGAGTTTTTCTGTGTAGGAGATGTTCAACTCCTACTAGTTGGAGTGGAAAGACCAAGTTGTATACTGGCATAATTAGGTGTGGAACCCAGAAGGGCCACTTTCTAGGGCTAAATCAGCCCTCAAAGGCCTTACTAGACCAATACTAAGAAAACTTAAAAACAAGTCTTGAAAGGATCAAGCTGACCTACAAGCTGATTAATTGCCTGCTAGAACAAAGGAAGAGAGCAAAATCTAGACACATATCTACAACGTTCAGCATCTGATTAAAAAAGTACTAGAGGCCGGGCACGGTGGCTCAAGCCTGTAATCCCAGCACTTTGGGAGGCCGAGACGGGCGGATCACGAGGTCAGGAGATCGAGACCATCCTGGCTAACACGGTGAAACCCCGTCTCTACTAAAAAAATACAAAAAACTAGCTGGGCGTGGTGGTGGGCGCCTGTAGCCTGTAGTCCCAGCTGCTCGGGAGGCTGAGGCAGGAGAATGGCGTGTACCCGGGAGGCGGAGCTTGAAGTGAGCTGAGATCTGGCCACTGCACTCCGCCTGGGCGACAGAGCGAGACTCCGTCTCAAAAAAAAAAAAAAGTACTAGATATAGGAAAAGGAAAATGATGGCTCATTACCAGGAGAAAAGTCAGTCACTATAACAGATTCCAAAATAATAAAGATATTTAAATTAATAAACAAAGACTTAAAAAAGTGATTATACAGTGATGATATGAATTTTCAGAAAAAGAAAAAAGTGATTATAGGCTGGGCCAAGAGGAACCACTTCAGGCCAGGAGTTTGTGATCAGTCTGAGCCTCGGCAACAAAGTGAGACCCTATCACTCTCAAAAACATGAAAAAAAAGTAATTGTGTGTGCAGGGACTTGAAGGGAGACGTAAACATAATGAGAGAAATTTAAGCTATGGAAAAAACCAAGTGAAACCAAAAAATGCAATCTTAGCAAGGAATATTTTACTGGATAGGCCTTGTCGAAGATTAGACAGTTCACAAGAAATGAACATTGGATTACAAGATACGGCAATAGAAATTATCTAGGCTTAAACAGGTTGGGAAAAAGCCAGAATAAAAATGCTTCAGTGATCTATGAGGAGGCATTATCAACTAGTCTACTGTATGTGAATTGGAGTTACAGGAGGAGGGAGAGAAGAGAAACAGTAGAAATATAAAAAGATAATCTCAAAATTTCTAAAGTTGATGAAAAATAATTCATAGATCCCAAAAACTCGTAATCTTAAATCTGATAAACACAAAACCACACCAAGCCACATCTTAATCAAGTTGCTAAGAAACAAGTAATAACATCTTAAAAATTTCCAGAAGACACTTAACTTGTAGAGGAGCAAAGATAAAAGTGACTCTTGGTTTCTTTTTTCTTTTCTTTTTTTTTTTTTGAGACGGAGTCTCGCTCTTTCGCCCAGGCTGGAGTGCAGTGGCCGGATCTTAGCTCACTGCAAGCCCCGCCTCCCAGGTGTACGCCATTCTCCTGCCTCAGCCTCCCGTGTAGCTGGTACTACAGGCGCCCGCCACCTCGCCCAGCTAGTTTTTTGTATTTTTTAGTAGAGACGGGGCTTCACCGTGTTAGCCAGGATGGTCTCGATCTCCTGACCTCGTGATCCGCCCGTCTCGGCCTCCCAAAGTGCTGGGATTACAGGCTTGAGCCACCGCGCCCGGCCAACTCTTGGTTTCTTAACAGAAACAACACAATGAAACATCTTTCAAATGGTGAGAAAAACTCTAAACCCCGTTGTGTGGTGGTGCATGCCTGTAATCCCAGCACTTTGGGGGCTGAGGTAGGTGGATCTCTTGAGCCCAGGAGTTCAAGATCAACCTGGGCAATGTAGTAAAACCCTGACTCTACTGAAAATACAGAAATTAGCCAGGCATGGTTGTGCGTGCCTGTAGACCCAGCTACTTGGGAAGTTGAGGCGGGAGGATCACTTGAGTCTGGGAAGTCGAGGCTGCAGTGAGCTGATATCGAAATACTCCAGCCTGGGTGACGGACACCCTGTCTCCAAAAGTAAAAATAAATAAGAAACGAAACAATGTTTGCTTAAGACAGGATTTTGTATGTAGAAAGTCTTAAGGAATCTTCAAAATAAAGAATTTCATTGATCACAGGTCAATATATAAAGATGAGTTACATTTTTATATTTAAAATTATTGGGGAATGAAATTTATATTTTATGTATTTTATTTTTAGAGACAGTCTCATTCTGTTACCCAGGCTGCAGTGCAGTGGGCACGATCATGGCTCACTGCAGCCTCGAACTCCTAGGCTGAGGTGATCCTCTCCTCACTCTCCAGAGTAGCTGGCACTATAGATGCACATTATTACCAGCTGATTAAGAAAAAAAAAATAATTAAAAAAAAATTTTTTTTATTGAGATGGAGTCTTGGTCTTATCTGTTGCCGGGGCTGGAATGTAGTGGCACGTTCTCAGTTCACTGCAACCTCTGCCTCCTGGGTTCAAGCCATTTTCCTGCCCCAGCCTCCCAAGTAGCTGGGATTACAGATACCTGCCACCACACCTGGCTAATTTTTTGTATTTTTGGTAGAGACAAAGTTTCACCATGTTGGCCAGGCTGGTCTCAAACTCCTGACCTCAAGTGATACACCACCGCCTCCTAAAGTGCTGGGTTTACTCCTAAAGCCACCGCTCCTGGTCACACCAGCTAATTATTTATTTATTTATATTTTTTTGAAGGGATGACATCTTGCCACATTGCCCAGGTTGGTCTCCAACTCCTGGCCTCAAGTGATCATCTCACATGGGCCTCCCAAAGTACCACCATGCCTGACCAGTTTTCTTTGGATATGTTTGTTTCCTCTGCAATGTAACTTACTTTATTATTTAAAAAATGGGGCCGGGCATAGTGACTCACACTTGTAATCGCAGCACTTTGAGAGGGCAAGGCAGGAGGATTGAGCTCAGGAGTTTGAGATTAGCCTGGGCAACATAGTGAGACCCCCGTCTCTACAAAAATAAAAAATATCAGCTGGGCGTGGTGGCACACCTGTAATCCCAGATACTTAGGGGGCTCAATTGGGAGGATTGCTTGAGTTTGGGAGGGTGCGCCTGCAGTGAGCTGTGATTTTACCACCATACTTCAGTACGGGCAACAGACCAACACCTTGTCTCAGAAAAAAAAAAAAAAAAAGGTATCTTTAGAGGGCTTGTTTATGCGGAAATGCAGCAGTTGAAAATGTGAGGTTTTGCTCCTATCATGACCAAATCTGTTAAATTTCTTTGCCTCCATTTTTATGGAATCCTTCAGTTAGCCTCCTATAAAGGACAGAACTAAGACTGAAAGAAATTGTTTCAAGGTAACATTTTTCCCTAATCAGTGCTTTGATCAGAATCAAATGTTTTTATGAGAGAGTGCTCTATAATTGGAAGACTTTGTAAGAGCTCAGGTGTAAGGTGACTTTCTGGGTGATAATTTTGGCAAAACTCGTTAAATTTTTTGTATGACATTTAGGTTGTGTTCAAGGTGCACTTATATAGGTGACTAGGATGAGCCTCCTCCTCCTCCTCCTTTTTTCCTTTTTTTTTCTTTTCTTTTTTCTTTCTTTCTTTTTTTTTTTTTTTTTTTTTTTGAGACGGAGTCTCGCTCTGTCGCCCAGGCTGGAGTGCAATGGCGCGATCTCGGCTCACTGCAAGCTCCGCCTCCCGGGTTCACGCCATTCTCCTGCCTCAGCCTCCTGAGTAGCTGGGACTACAGGCGCCCGCGCCACCGCGCCCGGCTAATTTTTTGTATTTTTTTTTTTAGTAGAGACGGGGTTTCACCATGGTCTTGATCTCCTGACCTTGTGATCGATCCGCCCGTCTCGGCCTCCCAAAGTGCTGGGATTACAGGCGTGAGCCACCGCGCCCGGCCCTTTCTTTTTTTTTTTTTTT
>NW_016806491.1:597008-603346 GCF_001698545.2 Rhinopithecus bieti
GGCTAATTTTTTGTTTTTTTTAGTAGAGACGGGGTTTCACCGTGATAGCCAGGATGGTCTCGATCGTGATCCGCCCGTCTCGGCCTCCCAAAGTGCTGGGATTACAGGCCTGAGCCACCGCGTCCGGCCCTTCCCCGTTTTAAAACTGCTGTTACATTGCTGAGCAGAAAGGGTTGTGCAGACCTGTATATACACTAGCAATATAATGCCTTTTATACAGTTTTCAGTTTTCCTTTCTATGCTTACCTACATTCTGAACCCGGGCACTAGAATTTTGTATTCTATTTCATCTCCCATATCAAAGTGTTGCTGTCTACTTTGGATGTTTTTTGTTTGTTTATTAGAGGCTGATGCCTTGATCAGCTTGATATGGATATCCTCATTCACTCCCAGGAATTAATTTTTTACCTCTGTCCTTTCCTCAGGAGTTGGAAGTTTTGTCTACTAACTGCAGAATTCCATTTTTTTCTTCCAAGAGTTAAAAGAGCTGGGGGAATTTTGGGGTTTTGGATTCCCTGGAGATTGTTGAAACCCCAGCATATAGATTATTTTTCAGAGAAGTCGTGTAGCTTTTAAATGGAATCCAGGTATTAGTCCCTGTACCTCAAACTCCAGTGTACTGAAACTTATTGGTAACAACCTTTATATTAACTCTAATCCTCTATTGAAAAAAATTTCTACAGTATTTTATAATAGAATCTCACTTATGAAGTCTGGAAATTGGACATTTTAGTTCCACCCCAGGACTCTTCTCTGCTTTCCTACAACAGTGCAGATGAGTATTATTTACATAGATATTTTGGGCGAGGCATGGTGACTCATGCCTGTAATCCCAGCACTTTGAGAGGCCGAGGCAGTTGGATCACCTGTGGTCAGGAGTTTGAGACCAGCCTGGCCAACATGGTGAAATCCCCGTCTCTACTAAAAAAAGAAAAAAAAAAATTACAAAACTTAGCCTGATGTGGTAGGTGCCTGTAATCCCAGCTACTCATGGGAGGCTAAGGCCTGAGAATCACTTGAACCTGGGAGGTGGAGGTTGCAGTGAGCCAAAATCACGCCACTGCACTCCAGCCTGGGAGATGGAGCAGGACTCTGTCTCCAAAAAAAAAATGAAAGATGTTTTGTTTTGCCTTTCTCAGGTGTGGACATCTCAAGATCGCCAGTGTGTCCTGAGTACCTTAGCACAGTTGCTCTTGGATAAGGACTGTACTGTGCTGGTTGGTCGCCAGCTTCGCCCTCTCCTTTTGGATTTGCTGGAAAGGAATGCCGAAGCCATTAAAGCTGGAGGCCAAATCAACCATGATCTGCATGAACGGCTCTGTGTGTCGATGAGCAAACTCATCGGTAACCATCCTGATGTCCTCCCGTGAGTAGCAATTTTATTATTCACATTTCTCCTTGAGGTGATAGAACCTACTGTTGCCTGGGATGTAAGGGAGTCTGAGCTGAAAAGGGAAAACAGAAATACAGAAAGGAGAGAGATAAATAGTATTGTTTTATAAAAAGAGTCACAGCAGAAGCCATTTATCCAGCTCAGTTTAGTGAGCGTTTACTAGTTTTCTCTTAAATCTTGGCCATCAGAACAGACCTGGAAAGATGGTCAGGATATGTACCCAATGCTCTCAAGGATTGTATCATGTGGCAAGACATGCATATACAGCGGAGTAAATGAGGTTTAACTGAGGTTCTTATAGCATCCACCTCTAATGGGAAAGATTCCTTGCTTACTAGAGCAGCTGAAGGAGTGGATTAGAAGAGCTGTAGTATCCCTTCCAAATTCTATGAATTTATCTGAATTAGTATACTAAGAGCTGCGTTAGAGCTGGGTTTTAATGTGACTTTTAAAGTGATAGTAAAATATGGTTTGTGAGGCATAGTCAAAAGAGGCAGCAAAACTGAGTGTCAGGGGTTTTAAATTGAGAAGATTTTAAAACTTTCGCTCTAAAATGATTAATATTCTTTATACTAATAGGACATTTCTTTCTTCTTCTTCTTCTTCTTTTTTTTTTTTTTTTTGGACGGAGTCCCGCTCTATCACCAGGCTGGAGTGCAGTGGCATGACCTCTGCTCACTCCAACCTCCGCCTCCCTCCTGGGTTCAACTGATTCTCCTGCCTCAGCCTCCTAAGTAGCCAGGACTACAGGCGCCCACCACCACGCCCAGCTGATTTTTGTATTTTTAGTAGAGACGGGGGTTTCACCATGTTGGCCAGGATGGTCTCAATCTCTTGATCTCGTGATCTGCCTGCCTCAGCCTCGCAAAGTGCTGGGATTACAGGCGTGAGCTACTGTGCCCGGCCAACAGGACATTTCTTGTATCCAATGTTTAATTTATTAGTCTTCATCTGTACAATAAATACACTTTGGCTTTCTTGGAAGTATGATATCTAATCCGGTCCTTGAATGAGGAAATAAGAAATGAAGACTTGGGGGAAAACGCTGTTGGTATGAGCTTTTCTAAAAGGGAATGAGAAAAAAATGGACCTGGTTTCATGGAACTAGAAAATATACAGCCAAGTAAAGATCAGGACTCTGAGAACATTCCTGGCTTTCTCTATTCCGATATGTCAGGTATCAAAGTTCTGTCTTATAAAAAATTATGCAGTTTGTTCCTTGCTTTCTTTTCACCTTGATTAAACTTGTGCTCCCAAATTCCCTCAGCTATAGCTTTGGAGACAGTTTCAGAAGGTTAGAGTGACACATCATGTGTTGATTATTTTCTTTTTTTTTCTTTTTGAAGCAGTCTCACTCTGTCGCCCAGGCTGGAGTGCAGTGGCATGATCTTGCCTCACTGCAACCTCCTCCTCCTGGGTTCAAGTGATTCTTGTGCCTCAGTCTGCTGAATAGCTGGGACTACAGATGCACATCACTATGCCTGGCTGATTTTTTTTTTTTTTTTTCCTGAGACAGGGTCTCACTCTGTCGCCCAGTCTGGAGTGCAGTGGCACAATCTTGGCTCATTGCAACCTCCGCCTCCCGGGTCCCACCATCACGCCCCGCTAATTTTTGTGTTTTCTTTTCTTTTCTTTCTTTTCTTTTGTCTCACTCTGTCACCTAGGCTGGAGTGTAGTGGCGTGGTCTTGGCTCACTGCAACCTCTGCCTCCCGGGTTAAGCGATTCTCCCACCTCACCCCCACTCCAAGTAGCTGGGACTACAGGTGGGTGCCACCACACCTGGCTAATTTTTGTATTTTTAGTAGAGGTGGGGTTTCACTATGTTGGCCAGGCTGGTCTTGAACTCCTGACCTCGCGATCCGCCTACCTCAGCCTCCCAAATTGCTGGGATTATAGGTATGAGACACTGTGCCTGGCCTAACTTTTGTATTTTTTTGGGTTTTCACCATGTTGTCCATGCCAGTCTTGAACTCCTGGCCTCAAGTGATCTGCCCGCCTCGGCCTCCCAAAGTGCTGGGATTACAGGCATGGGCCACCACACCCAGAGATTATTTTCCTTTAATGTTATGTCAGAGTGTAACATTATTTCTAAGTTTTACCTATACTGACTTGACCAGCACCTGCTGTGAATCGTGTCTGCAGTACACAGAAGTATCCTGGACTAGTAAAGAAGGAAAAACAGTTCCTTTTCCTCTACATTTGCAGAACACATCACTTCTAATACCAGATGTATGACCTGTATCTATCAATTCTCTGACACCAGTTTGGTACCCTACAATTCAGTTCAACTCTGAGATTATCTATCTGGAGTTAGTACAGACCCCACAGGTTAAGGATTCAGTCCCACAAGAGTATCTCACCCATTCCTCCCCTGCACACCCCCTCTCTAGACACCAATCTCAAGTCTAGGTTATCATATATGCGTCTGACCAAAAGGCTGTAAATCAGAGACTTCCTTGACCCACCTCTTCAGGTTTGATTATTTGCTAAAATGGCTCACAGAACTCAGGAAAACAGTTTCTTTACCAGATTATAAGTGTATTAGAAAAGGATACAACTCAGGAAGAGCCAGTTAGATGCACAGGACAAGGCATGGGGGAAGGGGACAGTAAGCATCTATGCCCCCCGCCAGCTGCAGCACCCTCTCAGCACCTCCATTTGTTTACCACCCTGAAAGCTCTCGGAACCCCATTTATTTTTGTTGTTGTTGTTTTGAGACAGAGTTTCTCTCTTGTTGCTCAGGCTGGACTTCAATGGCATGATCTCAGGTCACTGCAACCTCCGCCTCCCAGGTTCAAGTGATTCTCCTCTCTCAGCCTCCTGAGTGGCTGGGATTACAGGCATGTGCCACCACGCCTGGCTAATTTTGTAGTTTTAGTAGAACGGGGTTTCTCCATGTTGGTCAGGCTGGTTTCGCACTCCTGACCTCAGGTGATCCACCCGTCTAGGCCTCCTAAAGTGCTGGGATTATAGGTGTGAGCCACTGCACCCGGCTGGTTTTTTTTTTTTAATGGATATTTCGTTAGGAAGGCATGATTGATTATATCTTTGACCATTGGAGATCATCTTAACCTTCATCCCCTCTCTCCTCTCTGGCAGTTGGGCTGAAAGTTTTAACTCTATTATCACTTGGTTGGTTCTCCTGGCAACCAACCTGTGCCCGCCCCCTCCTTAGGGACTTTCCCATTGTCACCTCATTAACAGAAACTCAGGTGTGATTGAAAGGGGGTTGAATAACAAAAGAATAGCTCTTACTGCATTGGAAATTACAATTCCTGGAGCTCTGTCCTGGAACCAGATTGAAAACTAAACATATATCACAAATAAGCTCAAGTTTTTAACAAAATTTAAGTTTCATTCTTAAAAATGCGTATATACTTTTTTCCCGTTGTGGTAGGAAAATGCATAAAATTGATCACCTTTACTATTTTTTTTTTTTTTTTGGAGACGGAGTTTCGTTCTTGTTGTCCAGGCTGGAATGCAATGGCTCACTGCAACTTCCACCTCCCAGGTTCAAGTGATTCTCCTGCCTCAGCCTCCAAAGTAGCTGGCATCACGGGCATGTGCCACTACACCTGGCTAATTTTGTATTTTTAGTAGAGGTGGGGATTTCACCATGTTGGCCAGCTGGTCTCGAACTCCTGACCTTAGGTGATCCACCTGCCTTGGCCTCCCAAAGTGTTGGGATTGCAGGTGTGAGCCACTGCCCCCTGGCCCAACTTTGCTATTTTTAAGTGTACAGTTTATTTGGATTGCATTTTAGATTAATTTCTTGTTTTCAGTTTTGCATTTGCTGCTGGTTTGTGCTGTGCACGTGTCCCACATCAGTGCTGTCTGTCTTTTGATTGGTAAGAGCAATAGTGGGTGGACCCAGTCACAGCCTTTATGAAGAATAGCAGATGGATTGTTGTGCTGGAGCATGCACTTCCTTTTCAAAGACATAGTCCGTGTGTAAGGTACTGTATGTATGTGACCAGTCATGCGGCCATACAGCAGAATGAGGGACCAAAATAGTTCTGCTCTTACACATTTTAGTTAAAAACTATATCTAGAAATGCTTAAAGGTAACATCTTGTATTTGCTTTTAGACTTTTCTTCCTCTCCAAGAACTACTTTATTCTCACTGTATCCCTGTGAGGAAAATAATGTCCCAATAGTATAATACCTATTTCCCCTTTTCTTCTTTTAGTTCCAGAAGTGATATATTCAAATAACATTCAACAATACAGAATGGTAGGAAGCTAAAGGTCTTCTCCACCCTGAAACCATACCCTCCAAAGATAGCTGGTATTAATATTTTGGTATGTTTTCTCCCAAATGTCTTTTCTCACTCTTGCACACATCAGAGTATACACACAAGTACATTAATATGCACGCATTTTAAATAGGGCTTTATTGAGATAGTTTATATATTGTAAAAGTACAATTCAGTGGTTTTAGTATTTTTATCAATATATGCAGTCATCACTACAGTCAATTGCATGTTTTATTTTAGCTCCTGCTAAATTATTTTCAAAATTTTAACTCAGGCATTTTGTTATAAAACTTGCTACTCATACATAAACTAATATGAACTTAAAATTCATCATACATTTGCTTCACTTTTTTTTTTTTTTGAGACAGAGTTTCGCTCTTATTGCCTGGGCCAGAGTGTAATGGCGCCATCTAGGCTCACCGCAACCTCCGCCTCCCAGGTTCAAGCGATTCTCCTGCCTCAGCCTCCCAAGTAGGTGGGATCACCACCACACATGGCTAATTTTGTCTTTTTAGTAGAGATGGGGTTTCTCCATGTTGGTCAGGCTGGTCTCGAACTCCCAACCTCAGGTGATCCACCTGTCTCGGCCTCTTAAAGTGCTGGGATTACAGGCATGAGCCACTGCGCCCGGCCTACTTCACTTTTTAACTTGACTTTCTAGTAAATCTTCCTTTTTTTTTTTTTTTTTT
>NW_016806491.1:603798-615912 GCF_001698545.2 Rhinopithecus bieti
ACCTCGCCCGGCTAGTTTTTTGTATTTTTTAGTAGAGACGGGGTTTCACTGTGTTAGCCAGGATGGTCTCGATCTCCTGACCTCGTGATCCACCCGTCTCGGCTTCCCAATGTGCTGGGATTACAGGCTTGAGCCACCGCGCCCAGCCCCCCCCCCTTTTTTTTTTTGAGATGGAGTCTCGCTCTGTCGCCCAGGCTGGAGTACAGTGGTGCTATCTTGGCTCACTGCAAGCTCTGCCTCCTGGGTTCATGTCATTCTCCTGCTCAGTCTCCTGAGTAGCTGGGACTACAGGCGCCTGCCATCACACCCAGCTAATTTTTTATTTTTATTTTTAGTAGAGACGGGGTTTCACCATGTTAGCCAGGATGGTCTTGAGCTCCTGACCTCATGATCCACCCGCCTCAGCCTCCCAAAGTGCTGGGATTACAGGCGTGAGCCACCATGCCCGGCCGACTTTCTAGTAAATCTTTAGCTTCTCTGCTTTTGCCTGCTGTGTAGGGAGATCCTCTTTTACTTGGATTGTTTAAGAGCATCATTCATTAATGAGCATCTCATACTTCCCCTTTATTGGCAGTAGGCCTTAGACCTAGTATTGATGCTGCCTTCTGTTTTGTCATTTTTATTTCAAACCCACCTCTGTAATAGCCACCACTGAAGGCAGATTTTGGTAGACGTTGAAAAACTTGTTTTACTTGAGGTTCCATATGCTTCATGGCTTGCAAAACATAATGGCCTGTGAATCCCATGGCAGCAAATCAGTCCAGCTGCTACTACTGTACTGGCCACAGCTCCAGCTGGGTTCCCCTGCCTCCGCTAGGAATGTGAATCATCCCAGCCCAGAGGTTGCAGCCAACAACCACGTACCTTTATCAGGGAGCAACACAGCCACCGACCACAGTCCATTTTTGAACATTTGTACACAATTTTTTAAGATATAATTTTTTTTTTTTTTAAGGTGGAGTCTCACTCTGTCACCAGGCTGGAGTGTAGTGGCGTGATCTTGGCTCACTGCAACCTCTGACTCCCTCCCGGGTTCAAGCGATTCTCCTGCCTCAGCCTCCCAGTTAGCTAGGACTACAGGCGTGTGCCACCACACCCAGCTAATTTTTGTATTTTTAGTAGAGACAGGGTTTCACCACATTGGCCAGGATGGTCTTGATCTCTTGACCTTGTGATCCGCCTGCCTTGGCCTCCCAAAGTGCTGAGATTACAGGCGTGAGCCACCTCGCCCGACCAGAAATGATTTTTGTTGTTGTTGAGATGAAGTTTCACTCTCATTGCCCATGCTGGAGTGCAATGGTGCTATCTCAGCTCATCGCAACCTTCGCCTCCCAGGTTGAAGCGATTCTTTTACCTCAGCCTCCCGAGTAGCTGGGATTACAGGCTTGTGTCACCACGCCTGGCTAATTTTGTATTTTTAGTAGACACGGGGTTTCTCCATGTCGGTCAGGCTGGTCTTGAACTCCTTACCTAAAGTGATCCTCCCACCTCAGCCTCCCAAAGTGCTGGGATTTCAGGTGTGAGCCATTGTGCCTGGCCTTGTTCAAAGTTTTAATAATATTTTTTATTTCCATGGCATTGGTTATATAATGTAATGTCCCCTCTTGTGTCGCCCAGGCCTGAGTGCAGTGGCGTGATCTCACCTCACTGCAATCTCCACTTCCCGGGTTCAAGCGATTCTCCTGCCTCAACGTCCCGAATAGCTGGGATTACAGGCATGCGCTACTACCACGCCTGGCTAATTTTGTGTTTTTAGTAGAGACAGGGTTTCACCATATTGGTCCAGCTGTCTAGAACTCCTGACCTCAGGTGATCCACCCACCTCAGCCTCCCAAAGTACTGGAATTACAGGTGTGAGCCACCATACCCAGTCCCGTCTTTTATTTCTGATTTTAGTTCATTCAAATCTTTTTTATCTTAATTAATCTAGCAAAGGGTTTGCAGTTCATTTACTTATTTTGAGACAAGGTCTTGCTCTGTTATCCAGGCTGGAATGCAGTGGCACCTTCATAGTTCATTGTAACCTTGAACCTGGCAAATTATCTTCCAGCTTCAGGCTCCTGAATAAGCTTCAGGCTCCACCATACCCCGCTAATTTTTTTTTATATTTCATAGGAATGAGGTCTCACTATGTTGCCCAGGCTTGTCCTCTTCATTCATTAAGGTGTAACTTAAGCATCTCTTCTTGATTCTCCCCAGATTCAGTTGACTCTTGTGTGTGTATTTCTCTTAGTGTTTCTAAAAGTGGCTGTCTTCCTTACTAGGCAGCAACTCCTCAAGAAAAGTATCCCTTTGGTTTTGAATCCCAGTTGTTAATACAGTATCTGGCTCATAGAACTGAATAAATGTTTGTTGGAAATGAGTGCCTTTTCCGTTGTAAACACTTACTTTTAAGTACCTCCTACTTTGGTAGGTAATTACTTTAGATTTTTGTATCCTCTTAGTCCGAATTATCTCATGCTGTTGTCCTAGTTCCTGAAATTGAACAGGATACAATTTCAGGACTAGGTAGCTTCAGCATTCACTCCCCTACGTTCTCAGACCTTAGGGAGTTCTGTTCTGTTTTTTGGTCAGAGTAGAGAGATGTGTTCTGTGATATTCCCACCAATCAGTGAAAATATAGATACTCCTTGTTGAAAATAGCTTAAGTTGAAAATGCATTTAATACTCTGATAAACCTATTACAAAGCAGAAAAATTACGTCCAACCATTGTTAAGTTGGGGATGTCTGTATTCTTTGTGTTTGAAGGTTTGCCCTGAGGTATTTCAAGGACACATCCCCAGTCTTTCAAAGACTATTCCTGGAGAGTTCAGATGCTAATCCAGTCCGCTATGGACGTAGGAGGATGAAGCTTCGGGACCTAATGGAAGCAGCCTACAAGTTTCTGCAGCAGGAGCAGTCTGTGTTCCGGGAGCTCTGGGACTGGAGTGTGTGTGTCCCTCTCCTCAGAAGCCATGACACCTTGGTTCGCTGGTGCGTAGCTGGTTTTTTTTGCACTTCTGGTGTGTGGAGTTGTGTGTGTCTCGAGGGAAAGGAAACCATTTAAACTTTGTTAATTTTGTTCTTGTGGCTTTTGGAGTTTTACTTCCTTTCTTTAATCATGTGTCATTGCAGAGGAAAATGAGATGATATGAATGGAGTCTCACCTTTTTCATGTTCCATCAAGTAAATCCATTGTGCCTGATTTGTGTTTTCTGTTCTTAATTGTGTAGTAATAATTGAGATTTCCTTTTCTAGTGTTCAGTTGGCTAGTGAATTTTATTTATTCTTTGTAATTAACTGTAGAAAAACTGACTTTACATACTTTCTTTTTCCCTAGGTATACAGCCAATTGTCTTGCTTTGGTCACCTGTATGAATGAAGAGCACAAGTTATCATTTCTTAAGAAGATATTTAATAGTGATGAATTGATCCATTTCAGGTTGAGGTAAGCGGGAACCTTCGTGGAGGTCTGGCTATAGCGTTTCTTTATTTTTTATTTTTTCTTGGGGCGACAGGCCAGAGGTGACTGCAGGTCTTGCTATCGCACTTCTTAGTGATAAGGTAATTGACGAGACTCTCCTTTCTCTTAGGTTGTTAGAAGAGGCCCAGTTGCAGGATTTGGAGAAGGCCTTGGTTTTGGCCAATCCAGAAGCCTCCCTCTGGTGTAAGGAGAAGGAGCTGCAGTACTTACAGGGACACCTTGTTTCGTCTGACCTCTCCCCTAGGGTGACAGCTGTTTGTGGTGTGGTACTGCCTGGGCAGCCGCCAGCCCCTGGAGAGCTGGTATGTTGGTATCAGTAGAGGGTGTGTCCCCTTCCCCCTACTAAACACTGAGTGTGCTCTGTCTTTGGCTGGGCTCTATGTACCAGGTGTGAAATAAATTAATTTGTTAAATTGCTACTCCATTTTTGGAAGTATTCAGGGAGAAATTAAAAAGAAATTAATCTTGGGCTTTTCCCCTGATATTCCCACTGTTCTTGTTTTTATTTTTTGTTAATTTTTTAAATTATAGAAATGGGGTCTCACTATGTTGTCTGTGCCACTCTGGAACTCCTGGCCTCAAGGGATCGTGCCACCTCAGCCTCCCAAAGTGTTGGGATTACAGGCATGAGCCACTGCACCCAGCCTGTCCCTGTTTAATATGACGTTAGAAACTAATGGTGCCTATGTGATGCCTTTCACTTGAGCAGAGCTCATCCATATATTTTCTTGTTTGCTTACTGCAAAAACTGTGAAGTTCTGTAGCACATGTTAGGATCCTATGTTGATGTAATTCAAAGGCAGAATTACTTGCTGGAGACCTTTGGACTGTTCTGTGGCAAAGACAGGCCTAGGTCTAGGGATAACTCCCAGCAGCCTCTTCTTTCAGAACTATCTCATTGTGTGAGAGTCCGGTAGCTAGTGAACGTCCTCTCTGCCATATGCAGCAAGCTTCTTTCCACGAATGGCTTGAGACCAGAGACCATACTTGAACAGGCTTATAGATCATAAATCTGGCACTATTGGGTACCAGTCTCTTTTTTCCATAGCAGTCTTCAGTCAGTTGTCACTTTGTCTGATGGTCAGGCTGGAGTGCAAGTGCAGTGGCATAACCTCGGCTCAGTGCAACCTCCACCTCCCAGGTTCAAGTGATTCTTCTGCCTCAGCCTCCCGAGTAGCTGGGATTACAGGTGCCCCCCACCACGCCTGGCTAATTTTTTGTATTTTTAGTTGAGACGGAATTTCACTCTGTTGGCCAGCCTGGTCTTGAGCGCCTGACCTGGTGATCCACCTGCCTCAGACTGCCAAAGTGCTGAGATTACAGGTGTGCCCAGCCCACCCACTTTTCTTCTTGGAATAAGTTCTGGGTCATTTCTTGAACCATCAGTTGGGTTCTGGTCAGTAGTATTAAAAAAATTGAGTGTAATATACATATAGGAAAATGCACATTGTCATAAGTGTAGTCAGTGATTATTCATAAACTTCATATAAATAACACCAAACACCCAGTACTTCCAAAGCTCTTTGTGTTTTTTTCTAGTTATGAAGACCTGTCCCCTTCCCCACTCCCTCCCTCTTTATCGTAACCAATATCCCACGTATCCTGTAACCAGTATCCCAACCTAGATTATGTTTAGGGCATTAGGATTTTAACATAGGGAAGGATTCTGGTTAGAATGGCCCTGCTGCTGGTTAGCACTGGGGACGCTGGGGCCGAAGTGCAGGGTAGAGTTGCGCCTGCCTGCTAAATTTTTGAGAGGGACAGCCCTGAGGAAAGTTCAAGAGCTTCTAGCTCTGAATTTCTTTTAGTCCTCACGTGTTTTTAGGTAACCAGCCATATTTGAGAACTTACTACCCCTTAAAAGTTATAAATCATTCCCCTTTTCCCCCATGTATATTGGATGCATTGTTATTATTTAAAAAATATAAAATTTTGATACATTTACCATGTTAACATTTTAACTTTACACATTAGTTCACATTGTTTTGCTTTTGTTTTGTTTTGTTTTTTTTTTTTTGAGACGGAGTCTGGCTCTGTCTCCCTGGCTGGAGCGCAGTGGCCAGATCTCAGCTCACTGCAAGCTCCGCCTCCCGGGTTCATGCCATTCTCCTGCCTCAGCCTCCCGAGTAGCTGGGACTACAGGCGCCCGCCATCTTGCCCGGCTAGTTTTTTTGTATTTTTTTTAGTAGAGATGGGGTTTCACCCTGTTAGCCAGGATGGTCTCGATCTCCTGACCTCGTGATCCTCCTGTCTCGGTCTCCTAAAGTGCTGGGATAACAGGCTTGAGCCACCGCGCCTGGCCCACATTGTTATTTAACCAGTCTCTAGAAAAATTTTTTAGTTTTTTGAGATGGGGTCTCACTGTGTTGCCCAGGCTGGAGTGCAGTGCTGTGATTGTAACTCACTCTAACTTCAAACTCCTAGGCTCAAGGGGTCCTCCCACCTCAGCCTCCTGAGTGTGTGCCAGCATGCCTGGCTAATTTTTAAATTTTTTGTAGCGACAGTCTCACTATGTTGTCCAGGCTAGTCTTGAACTCCTAGTCTCAAGCCATCCTCCCTCCTCAGCCTCCCAAAGTGCTGGAATTACAGGTATAAGCCAGCCACCACATCTGACTGAGAATGTTTTTGTCTTGCAGAGCTGAAATTCTTTCTCATTAAACTTACTGGGTGCATTTTAATATTCTTTTTTACTTTTTGTTACAGAAAATGTCACACATATTCCAAAGTAGAAAGAATGGTGTAGTGAATACCCATGGACCTGATGGACCTGGGTATTCAATGATTATCAGTTACCTTTCGTTTATATTTCTGCATGACTTCCTCACATTATATTACTTAGAAGCAAATACCAGGCATCATACTATTTTATATGAAAATATTTCAGTTATATACTGAATATATATATATATAGAGAGAGAGAGAGAGAGATACATAGAGATATATATATTTCTCTCTCTAAAGGAAACAAACTTAAAAAATAACCCTGGTACTGTTATTATACCTAAAAAAAAAGAAAAATTATAAGATATCCTCTCAGTGTCTATATTTCCCTGATTGTCTCCTAAATGTATTTGTGATCTCAGATGGGAAATCCTAGAATATGGAGAAAGAAAGAAAAGAAAAATCCAACAGTAATAGATGTGGTTTGCACTTCCCCACCTTTGTGCATCAGCTTTTTTGGCTACTTAAACTTTGGAAGACTTTCTTACATTTGCCAACAAATTCTGCTTCCCTACTTCCCACGGCATCCCTTACCCCCAGTAAAATGGAAAGGGAAAAAAAAAAATCAGATCCTTGCTTTATTTTAATTTTTATTTATTTATTTATTTATTTGAGACTGAGTTTCGCTTTTGTTGCCCAGCTGGAGTGCAGTGGCACGATCTTGGCCCACTGCAGCCTCCGCCTTCTGGGTTCAAGTGATTCTCCAGCCTCAGCTTCCCGAGTAGCTGGGATTACAGGCATATGCCACCACGTCCAGCTAATGTTTTTGCATTTTTAGTAGAGACCGGGTTTCACCACGTTGGCCAGGCTGATCTCGAACTCCTGACTTTAAGTGATCCACTTGCCTTGGCTTCACAGAGTACTGGGATTATAGGCATGAGCTACTACACCTGGCCCCTTGCTTTATTTTTAAAAATAAAAATTTGTTTATTTTTAGAGTCGGGGTCTCTTTGTGTCACCCAGGCTGGAGTGCAGTGGTGTGATCATGGCTTACTATCCTTGAACTCCTGGCATGAAATGATACTGCCACCTCAGCACTTCCAGTAGCTGAGACTGGGCATGGGCCACCATGCCGAAGAGATCTTTAGATGACATACCTCTTGTTTTTATAGTTTTGGTACTACTAATTTGCTTACAGAGGTTTGTGTAAGGTTAGTAGAAGGCTTACGGTAGAAATTAACTTGTGTTCCTTGGGGGAAGAACTCTTCTTGACATGGCTTTTGTCTTGCCTCTTTAGGGTGGTAATAGGAGTTCTTCACGTGAACAGGAGCTGGCACTTAGGTCTTATGTGCTGGTTGAGTCTGTCTGCAAAAATCTGCAGACCCTGGCTATGGCGGTTGCTTCTCAGAATGCTGTGTTGTTGGAAGGACCAATAGGATGCGGCAAAACTTCCTTAGTTGAATATTTAGCTGCAATGACAGGTAGAACGAAGCCTCCTCAGCTTCTCAAAGTCCAGCTTGGAGATCAGACTGACAGTAAGGTAATAAGGAAATGTTAAGTTTTGGTGGCTTGTCATGCTTGTAAATATTTGCATTAAAATATTGCGTTTGCTAAGGGAATATAAGAATAGTTATTGGTCTTGCTTATAACTGTTGGGGCCAACCTATGTAAACCTCAAGTGCCTACTTATACTTACATATAGAATATTAACAGTTAATCATAGGGTGTAGCATTGCCACTACGGGTATGGTTTTTCAGTAATTACTTTATCTTCTTTCTGCAGATGCTTTTGGGGATGTATCGTTGCACAGATGTTCCTGGAGAGTTTGTGTGGCAGCCTGGCACCCTGACACAGGCAGCCACAATGGGCCACTGGATCCTTCTGGAGGATATTGACTATGCCCCTTTAGACGTGGTATGTCGTCTCAGGAAATTCATTGTCCCTTAATGTATTTTCCTGTCTTGGAAAAGCATTTTGTTAATAGTGATTCTGGTTGATGATTTAAACAGAAATGTATTTGATTAGACATACTATGTTGCAGGTGCTTCATGGTTACTTACCTGATCTGATTTGTGGTCCTGAATTACTTGACTGGTTTCTTTTTTGATAGAGAATCTATAAAATTTTGGTTGTGCTGTTTCCTATAGTAGTTAAATATGTGACCAGTTTCACAGTAGTATTTTCCTCCTCTAATTGAATATGAGATCAATTTTTTCTAAGAATAGTTCTGGTTTGGAACATCTCAGCCATGTTACAGGTACATTGAGAACTTTTCAGATCCTGCTTCTTAGCTGTGGTAATGCAGAGCAGTGGGCTGAGGACAAGTGAAGGAGGAGATGATGTAATAAGACTGTGCTTGCCTTTGTTTCATTAAGAAAAATATGCTGGATGTATTTTTTGGTTTGTAAGAAGACCACTTCTATATGTATGAAATTAGCCATTGAGACAATCCATGAGGCCTCTGTATTCTGAAAAGTGACAAAAAATGTATTGCAGGATGAAATATTCTTCCTTTGGACACATTTTTCCTGAGATTGGTTTTACGTTTCTTTTCTTTTTTTTTTTTTTGAGACGGAGTCTCGCTCTGTCGCCCAGGCTGAAGTGCAGTGGCGCGATCTCCACTCACTGCAAGCTCCGCCTCCCGGGTTCACGCCATTCTCCTGCCTCAGCCTCCCATGTAGCTGGGACTACAGGCGCCTGCCACTGCACCCGGCTAATTTTGTATTTTAGTAGAGACGGGGTTTCACCGTGTTAGCCAGGATGGTCTCGATCTCCTGACCTCATGATCCACCCGTCTCGGCCTCCCAAAGTGCTGGGATTACAGGTGTGAGCCACCACGCCCGGCAGTTTTAATTTTCTTTTTTCTTTTTCTTTTTAATGTGAGACAGAGTCTTGCTCTGTTGGCCAGGCTGGAGTGCAGTAGCACGATCTCGGCTCACTGCAACCTCTGTCTTCCGGGCTCAAACAATTCTGCCTCAGCCTCCCAAGTAGCTGGGATTACATGCATGTTCCTCCATGGCCAGCTAATTTTTGTATTTTTAGTAGAGACGGGGTTTCACCATGTTGGCCAGGCCGGTCATGAACTCCTGACTTCAGGTAATCGGCCCGCCTCGGCCTCCCAAAGTGCTGGGATTACAGGTGTGAGCCACCGCGCCTGGCCAGTTTTAATTTTCTTTTAAGGTGAACCCGCTCAAATGAATTGTGTATAGACTTTTCTGTCTTGGATATGAGAGAACGAGAGAGAGAGAGAGAGAGAGAGAGAGAGAGAGAGAGTGTGTGTGTGTGTGTGTGTGTGTTTAGGGAGAGATGAAGGGGAAGGAATAGCTGAAAATAAGTGTGTATGTTATATCAGTGTTTTAGAGTATAATGAAGCAAAGGTGTTCTGGGGATATTGGCCTAGATAGGGCCTCACAGTTTGATCACTGTGTTCTGGTGTCTTAATGTTCACTTCTACAGGGCCGGAAACTCAGTTTTAAGAAGCCCAGAGCCAAGGCTAACTCCTACCAATGAGACTTAAAAATAAAACTGAGATGTAAACTACAGGGCAGTTGAAAATATTTGTTGAGTTTTTTTCCTTTTAGTGCCCTTCGTCTTGGGCAGTTTTTTTCAGATACCAGGTTATCTGGGAAGTCACTGGTTTACTTATTTTATTTTATTATTATTTTAATTATTATTATTCTTTTTGGACAGAGTCTTGCTCTTCTCGCCCAGCCTGGAGTGCAGTGGTGCAATCTTGGCTTACTGCAACCTCTGCCTCTTGGTTTCAAGCAATCCTCCCGCCTCAACCTCCCCAGTAGCTGGAATTACAATGTGTGCCACCATGCCCGGTATTTCTTTTAGTAGAGATGAGGTTTCACCTTGTTGGCCCGGCGGGTCTCAAAATTCCTGACCCCAAGTGATCTGCCTGCCTTGGCCTCTTAAAGTGCTAGGATTACAGGCGTGAGCCACCATGCTTGTCCAATTTTTATTTTTGTCTTTTGAGACAGTGTCTCCCTCTGTCACCCAGGTTGGAATGCAGTGGTGTGACCTTGGCTCATTGTAACCTCCGTGTCCTGGGTTCAAGTGATTCTCGTGCCCCAGCCTCCCAAGTAGCTGGGATTATAGGCACACACCTTCACACCTGGCTAATTTGTGTGTTTTTTTTGTAGCGATGGGATTTCACCATGTTGGCCAGGCTGGTTTCCATCTCCTCACCTCAAGTGATCTGCTGCCTCTGCCTCTCAGAGTGCTGGGATTACAGGCATGAGCCACTGTGTCAGGCTGTCAATAGGTTTATGAATGTCTGTGCACATTGTGCAGATTTTTCAGATGCTCTTACTGTTTTGTTTTTTCCAGAACTTCTCAGCTCATAGGTGACCCATTATCATTTTAAAGTAGCTTTTACAGACCTCATTCAGGGTAATTTTCTTTAAATGCAAGTTTTGGAGTACGTTGGAATTGCTTTTATATTATTTTGGGCTTCTCTTTCAGCTCCTAGCCATGTATAAAATAATGATGCTTAAAATATTATGTCTGATATTTTAGAACCCTCTTATTTGCCTCTCTGCTCTTCTCACTTTTTTTTTCTTTTCTTTTGAAACTTCTATAAACTCACAACTCCTGGATCCATATGTCTAGTCTACACTTTGTTTTTTTTTTGTTGTTGTTGTTATTTAGTTTTTATTTCATAACTATAAACTTAACTCTGCTATCCAATGAGATGTAGAGGGGAATAAGAAAATATGGAACCCAGAGAACTGCAGTGAGAGCACAAAGATTATAGCCTACTGCAAGCAAATGGAGTGGAGGGTGCTCTTGTAGGCTGTAGAAGGAATGGGTAAGAGACGACACAATTTTTTTTTTTTGAGATGGAATCTCGTTGGAGTGCAGTGGCGCGATCTCAGCTCACCACAGCCTCTGCCTCCCGGGCTCAGGCTTCAGCCTCCCAAGTAGCTGGGACTACAGGTGTGTGCTGCCACACCCAGCTAATTTTTGTATTTTTAGTAGAGATGGGGTTTCACCATGTTGGCCAGGCTGGTCTTGAATGCCTTACCCCAGGTGATCTGCCCACCTCACCCTCCCAAAGTGCTGGCATTACAGGTGTGAGCCACCGCACCTGGCCCCACAGGTTAAATTTATTAGAGTTGTCCCAGTCAGCAGTGGTGATCTTCTTGTTGGTCTTGCTATTCCTGGACCCAGAACGCTCCATGGCCTCCACAATATTCATACCTTCTTTCACCTTGCTAAAGACCAAATGCTTACTATCCAACCACACAGTCTTGACTCTACAGATGAAAAACTGGGAACCATTTGTATAGGTTCCAGCATTTGCCATGGACAAGATGCCAGGGTCTTTATGCTTCAGGATGAAGTTCTTATAATGAAATTTTTCCCTGTAGATGGACTTGATGCAGGTGCCATTAGGGGGTGTGACATCACCACCCTGACACTTAAACCCTGGAATAATTCTGTGAAAGCAGGAACCCTTATAACCAAATCCTTTCTCTCCATTGCTTAGCATGAAAGTTCTTGCTGTCTTTCAAAACTTGTCTGCAAACAGCTCAAAGGAAATGTGGCCCAAGGGCTCATCCTCATGGTGATGTTGAAGAACATAGTGGGGTTGACTGTGTCCAGTGGCAGGGGGCTCCAGGAGTGGCAGTGTCTGCAAAGTGGGCTAGTCCACATTCTTAAAAAAATCTCGGCCGGGCGCGGTGGCTCAAGCCTGTAATCCCAGCACTTTGGGAGGCCGAGACGGGCGGATCACGAGGTCAGGAGATCGAGACCATCCTGGCTAACACGGTGAAACCCCGTCTCTACTAAAAAATACAAAAACTAGCCGGGCGAGGTGGCGGGCGCCTGTAGTCCCAGCTACTCGGGAGGCTGAGGCAGGAGAATGGCGTAAACCCGGGAGGCGGAGCTTGCAGTGAGCTGAGATCTGGCAACTGCACTCCAGTCCCGGCGACAAAGCGAGACTCCGCCTCAAAAAAAAAAAAAAAAAAAAAAAAAAAA